>NC_143568.1:90988333-91327916 GCF_054136105.1 Typopeltis vanoorti
AAGCTTAGGAGTTTGATTGGTTCAGTGCCATGGCATGTACAACTGCAAGGGCTAGAAGTTGATAGTGCATGGGAGGCGGTTAAGAAGTGTCTGCATGAAGCAATGGCTGACTGTATACCTAGAGTCCGAATAATAAATCAAGTAGGGGTTAAATGGATGAATAACACCATTAAGCTTGAGTTGCAAAAGGAAACAACTATTTGGGGAATTTAAGGAGAAAGGTGATCGGCAGGCACATGAACGGTATAAAGCGCAGGCCAGAAGGGTAACGAGTGCGGTAAGAAAAGCAAAAAAAGGATTATGAAAGAACATTGGCCATACAGGCTAAAGAGAATCCTAAACAGTTTTTTCGATATGTTGCAAGTAAAAGAAAAAATGTATATGGCAGAATGATTTTAAAGAATGCCGATGGTAAGGAGGTGACCGAATCAGTTGATATAGTTGAATTATTGAGCGAGCACTTTGCAAGAATATATCATCCAGGTGGTGACATTGCAGAAATGAATGACCCAATAGATTATATGGGAGTTGTGGTGAATGAAGTGGAGGTGAGTAGTCTATTTGCAAAACCTTGAGTTGAATACATCCGTGGGATTAAATAGTATACCAGCTCATGTCGTACGTGAAGCGGCTAAAGAATTGTCAGTACCCTTGACCATTTTGTTTAATTTGAGTTTCAGGTCTGGGTTAGTCCCGAGGGGGTGGAAAGAGGGGAAAATAGTTCCACTGCATAAAAGAGGTTCCAAGACTGCTGTTGTAAATTATCGACCGATTAGCATATCAGGAATCATTGTCAGGGTCTTGGAGATATTAGTCAAGAGAAGAATACAGGATTGGATAGATGAAAATGGGATACTGTATGGTGGACAACATGGTTTTGTGAAGGGTAGATCATGCCTCAGTAATTGCTCACGTTCTATAACACAGTGACGGCTGAACTGGATAAGGGTAATGGGTTTACAGTGATTCTACTGGAACTTGCTAAGGCCTTTGACAGGATACCACATGGAACTCTAATCAGTAAACTGGAGCAGATGGGGATGGATATAGGGTTGGTGAGATGGATAGGAGGGTGGTTGATGGAGAGATATCAGAGAGTGGTTTATTCAGGAGTTGAGTTTAAAAGACAGCTTGTGACTAGTGGAGTGCCGCAGGGTTCTGTTCTTGTCCCACTACTTTTCAATTTGTTCATTAACGATATAGGAAAGGATCTGAGAGCAAGTGTTCATTTGTTTGCTGATGATGCAAAGATGGGAGCAATTGTGAGCGCACAGGATGCCAAAATTTTGCAAGATGATTTGGATAGTTTGGAGAACTGGGCTAAGGAGAATGGATGTCAATTTAATGTGGCAAAATGTAAGGTTATGCAATTTGGGGTGAAAAGATTAGCAGCAGTATACCACGTTGGTGGAACTATACTCCAGGAGATTGACGAGGCCAGGGATTTGGGAGTGTTGGTGGATAGGGAGTTGAAGTTTAGGTGGCACATCGCAAAAGTGGCTAAATCAGCTCATCGAATCACTTGGTTGCTGAAAAATACTTTGATGAGCAGAGACAAAGAGGTTATTGTACCTCTGTATCGAGCCTTGATAAGACCCCAGCTAGACTACTGTGCTCAGATATGGGCACCAGGGTTTCTTCTTGATGGGGAGGAGGTGGAGAGGATCCGGAGACGAGTGACCAAGATGATAGCAGGTCTGTGGAATGAACCTTATGAGAACAGGTTGAAGATTTGTGGGTTGCAAAAATTGGTTGATAGGTGGAAAAGGGGTGATATGATCGAGACATTCAAATTACTGAAGGGTTTCTATAAGATTAATCCAGAAGATATTTTTGAGAATAGGACTGGTAGTGGGAGGACTAGGGGCCATACATGGAAGCTGGGCAAGAATGTGGTTAGCAGGGGTGTTAGAGCTAGGGTTTTTTACTTGGAGAGTGTTGAATGAGTGGAATAAGCTGCCAGAGTCTGTTGTGGGTGGTATGACCATGAATGAGTTCAAGGCGAGGTATGATAGATACTGTGTAAATGTCGAATAGTTGTTCTTGACATGATGTTAGGGCCTCCCTCGATAAGTCTATCGACTCCTTGGAGTTGCCCGAAATAATAATACTTGGTGATATTCATTTCCTACTCTGCTGACTAGATCTCCAACATGGACCACTTTTTCCATTTTCTTTATGTCAGCTATCTTTCCTAATGATGCAAAAAATTTCTTCACTTCTTCCTTGGAAGAACTTTCTATGGGACCACCGGCACAAATAAGTTCCATTGTCTATTTCCTCATTTTGAAGTGCGTCTACGTCATTCTACTTGAAACTGCCTTTCCAACCCAGAAGTTCATGTTTAGTGTTGATTACTGTCACTACTCCTTCCTTTTCTTGATCATTATAATCCAAATATAACATCCTGTACTTATCATTTAGCAAGATTTCAGCTGTTTTTGTCTTCTTTGTCTCAGTATTATGTCCATGTGATGTTTTTCCAGTTCTTCTGCAAGTTTGATTTCCTTTCTATTACTACATTCTTGATGGTTCCTATCTTCAGTTCTTCTGATGTTGGATTTATTCTTTTTCTAGATGCTGAGTTGGAGCTTGTTCCAGTAGCTGACTTTTCACTCTTTGCCTGGTTCCTGACAAAACAGCAGGAACCTTGTTTAATCAGGCAACACTCCAGTCAGCATAAAATTACATCATGTTGTACCATCATATGCATTTGTGCATATAATGTTAGATTTAAGTCAGTCATAGAGAGTACAATTTAGTCTTTCTCATAAGTCCCAAATTGTCAGCCCATTCTTGTTCATTGAGTGCCTACTAATGGAGTGTACCATGCGAGGATTTTTTCATTAGGTCAGAAGTTGCAGTCAGCTCTCCACAATCCTGAATAAGCTTTGCATT
Organism: Typopeltis vanoorti; assembly: GCF_054136105.1. Taxonomy (NCBI): domain Eukaryota; kingdom Metazoa; phylum Arthropoda; class Arachnida; order Uropygi; family Thelyphonidae; genus Typopeltis; species Typopeltis vanoorti. Next base: position 90,991,232 of record NC_143568.1, read on the forward strand.
ATGAAATACAAAGGCAATTGATGTGAGGTTATTAACCTCTATACACAAGTATCCAAGTTGTGAAGTTAGGATTATAAGGATCATAAGGATTATACTTGCTCATAAGGATATGTGCTTTGCATTTTGGGATACAAAGGCAACTGATGTGAAGTGATAAGCCTCTATACACAAGTTGTGAAGTTACTTCATGTGCAAACACTTGGATAAAGGGATGAAACCAAGAATATAATTTCTTGGCATCTTTTTATTTACTGTTCACTTGTTGACAGTCTCACTTATTCATTCAAAGGATTCCCTTTTTGGAATCCTCTATTAATATATTCTGACTGTCAAGTTTTCCTTAACCTCCTAAAACAAAGTTCTGGTCTGCATTCTTAAACTTCCATTCTCTCTCTCTCTGTTCTTGTTTCCTCATTACCCAGGTACTAAACTCTCTGTCAGCTATAAATCATCCATCAACCTTCTTACTTATTCAATCAAGCAGCAAGCGAGAAGTCAGTAATAGCTGACACGTTATTAATGGATTCAAGGCTTCTTAAATTAAAATTATTTCTCATAAGATCTCAGTTCGCTTTTTCTCTTCTTGGCTGATTTACTTTCCTGGTGAACATATCACATGATAAACCACAAAACTTGGTGTGCAGAAATATGCAAATACTTATGCTGAAAATCATCATGTTAAATATTTGTAAATAATAATCTTTACTAATAATAATATTCTTTCTTTGCAAAATTCTAATATATAGCTTTCATTATGCTTACAGTTTTAGATATATTATTGTTGTTCAGTTGTTTATAAACAATAAAAATGATGCTTAATTGCATTACTCGCTTTCCAATCAACATATACTTTTTTAAATATATCACAATCTGGTAACGTATTAGAAGAATATCTGCCTTAACTGCAACAGAAGGATATTATGTTTTTCCAGGATGCTAATATTGAAAATATCCATTGCTTAACAGCTGTAATTACATATGACAAAAATGTCTGAGGCAACGATTCAAAATTTATGCTCATTTTGAAGAATTTCAATTTTGTTTCCCTCATTCTCATGCACTAGGTTATGCATCCTGATTCTTAATTTCTGTAACTCAAAATTCAGGCAACTAGAGAGATTATATTTTCAAGATTAATGGAAAATGGAAAATTCAACTCAGACATAATAAAAATTAAAAAAAAAAAACATATCACAATTTAGCATTATGAAATTATAAAAATGTATTAATGGGTAGTAGTAAAAATAGTAAGCAAGAAAGAAACAGTAAATTAAATTGACACCAGACACTCACTGATTCATCTTCACTACATGTTTGACATGAAGGCTTTTTAATAGCAGAAAACTGTAAAAAAAGTAAACAAGAAAGCGAGAGTAAATTAAAGTGATTCACTCACTGATTCATCTTCACCAGGGTTGACACAAAGTCTTTGGAGTTATTAATGGAGGAATTTAATGTTGTTTGTTGCATACAGTGTAATTTTCCCCTATTAACTTCGTGTGTCTACATCCTTTATCAACCCTTGAAACTTGAACACTTTTTTTTTTTTTTTAAAGGGGCCAGTTTCCCTGGATTTATAAATTTTGGTTCAGCTTGTGAAATTTCAGCAGCTTCTTTCATCAGTTTTACATTGTGAAAGCAAACCATGGTGTCTTTGAATTTTTGACACCACCAAAAGAACAAAAGAATTGGCTTCAGGATCATCACTTTTTAAAGACACAAACATTTTAAGCTTTTTCTTGAGTAGAAATAGGAATGCTTTATTTGATGCCCAATAATACATGCTTTTTTAATTTTATTCAGCACTGTTCCTCTTGATGGTATTGTTAATAATTAGTGGATTTTTACATAGAGGATATTCATAGATATTATCATAATATTAATCCTACCATAGAGATGATCTTTTTTCAACAATTATTTTTAATTTATTTCCGAGTGTACCTATATATTTATTTATTTGCACAAGGGTTCACTCCAATTGGTGCAATGACCTCTTTTTTACTATTTCTTTCAGAATCCAAATAAATCACTGACTCAAGACCAAAATACAAAATAAATACATTTAATATAACGAAAAATATATATATATACACACGTCAAACAAATATTACATAACTAACTACAAATTAATTGGATCCAAGGCCTTTTTAAAAATAAACTTACACTTAACACTAGACTAAACATTTTTGCACAATGACAAAATGTTCATAGCCAGTTTCTCTCTTTGTCAAGGCCCTTTTCAGAAGATATATGACTTTATTCTTCATTTTCACAGGATCCTTTCTTATCACTCATGTGGCACACATTAAATCTTCCTGACTTAATTCTGTCTCTTTTTAGTAGAAATAATAGTTAGATCCGGTGTAAATGAAGAATAAAGTCATATATCTTCTGAAAAGGGCCTTGACAGAGAGAGAAACTGGCTATGAGTTTTCTCGAACATTCCTTTAGAATGTAAATAACAACTTCTTCTTTTATTCACAGTTCTATGATTCCCTTTTCGGAATCTACTACTAATCTTCCAATTAGCATTTCCTCGAACATTCCATTAGAACGTAAATAGCAATTTCTTCTTTTATTCACTAACACTTACTGACAGCCTTAAATCTTTAAAATTTCATAACTCTACGATTTCCTTTTTGGAATCTATTATAAATCTTCCAATTAGAGATTACAGTTTCCTCGAATATTCCTTTTAAAACGATCTATAGCAATATTTCCCTTTTATTTATCCACATACTTATTTCACATTAAAACTTCATAGTTCCACGATTCCTTTTTCGGAATATACTATTGATTTTCCTCCGACTGTCACATAAAAAACACAATTTACTCCCGAATCTAAATATCTGCCGGCTTGTGTTCTAATTTCCGAACGCTGTGTTGTTTTTCTCTTTGTTACTACGATACTGTTGTGTCCCAATTTATGATTATTATTCTATCTAGTGAAATTCTGCTTATCTATATTCAACTTTTATCGATGTATGAAATATCACTCCAAAATACAAATATTTAAGCTATTTCTCCCCTTAGTGTCCCTAATATTTATATTATACTGCACCTTTTGGGACATTTCGTTTGAGATATTAAATACAAAAACAAGGAGCAATTACTAAAATATGTCTGAATGTGAAACAATATTGCAGTTGTGACACTTTATCTTATTACTCGTTTAAATATTCTCCCCTCCCACGTGCGTTCATACGTTTTTCAAGTGGTGCATTGGGCAGCAATTTCAGATAACTGTTTTATCAATGAACAAAGGTTTATTAAACTCATTAGCATGGTACAATTCAATTTCTAATATAATTCAATTCAATACTAAGAAAATATTTACAAAATAACATTAGCTAATCACAAGTATATAGCTAAGATCCTATATGGGTATTACATCATGCCGCCATAACAAATTCAACACATACAATGATATGTATAATCCCAGATCTAATTAACACCTTAGTTAACCCTATATTAGTCTGAATATGCACTATATGCTGTAGCACATGGACATGTGTGATCAATTCACTCTATTTAACTATCCAAAACTATGTAAATTAAATTATCCTTTCACTGTACTAACACATAACTTTGACATTTAAAACTTTCCTATACGTTACAATACACATGCATAATTCTCAGGACACATGAATTACTTATATAATATTAATATTAACAAGCATACTTTCATTATAATCAGTCATGTACTAAAGTCCTAGTATAAATTTCCTTAGTCTCTTCAACAGTTCAGTAATAGAATAATGATTACAATTACAGACAATTTTCAGTTAACACGAGATTTTTACAGTACCTTTTTCTCGTGTTTTCTATATTGGCCTCTACCTTTTTCCGATTGAACTAGCCTGGTATGATCTCTCCTATAATCAGTCACTCCTAAATTCTTTTGGCATTAAACTGTGCTTATGCGATCTTTACTTTTCGTACTTGAATTAAGAACACACTTTAGAATCATCTATATCATGGCTGTAAAACTCACCACGTGGACACCGACTTCTTTACAGATTTCCTTTTTTTTTTTGTAGTTGTCACTGGATTATGAAACACATAGATAATACCTTCTTTCCTTCAGCTAAATGGCATTCCTCGTTTCTTACCATAGGAAATACGGAATCGAAATCCTGCTCACTACTTGTTCCCTTGTTGTGTCGGACGGAGATATAACTCCAACCCCACCACTCAGGAAAACCACATGAAAACCTATACAAAGGAGCTCGTGAAGAAACTATCTGGGAAAAAGTGCCTTGTGTGTGTGTGTGGGGGGGGGGGGGTTCTAACCCTTTTATACCTTGACCCCTACCAGCACCTTCTTTAATTTCTTTTCTCCACCCCTTACTGGATTCGACTTCACCGACCAATTATGGTGGCGTTTTTCTGCCAAACATCCTGAGGTCGGCGAGCACGCGACTCACACGTGACGATGTCAAAATCCGGGAATTGACCCTGAGCGATAGTCTATTGTTTTTCTTTTGCTAGCCTCTAAATTAATCCCCCTTCCAAATTTTCTAAGAATTTACTTAATATTTTAATCTCTAGCCTCTCACATACAATTTCTTATGACTAATCCTTTCTGTCTTACTTAGCTAATTTTTTTTTTTATCACAACTGCAATATATTCCTTCTTTTATTATTTAGTTCAACAAACATTTTTTGTTATATATTTTACTTGGATGCAAGAATATTTTTCTTTCTTTAAGTAATTTATGTATTAGCTCTTATACAGGGGTTTTATTTAATTTTCTCTTCATGTTACACCATGATAACTGAAAATTCCACAGAGTGAAGGTATCAGGGTGTAACAATACCGAACGTGTTCTTATCAGCTGTCAATCACACATCAAACTTCTTGGCAAGCACGCACACTCCTTGAAAATGGCAAGCTAGAAACTAAATATAATGGCTGACATGCTGTCTCCGTTAGCGACAAGAGAATGTCTTCATAAAACACAAAACTTAATATTTTAAACTACAATAAATTTGTTTAAAGTAACACAAGTATTCAAATCCGATAAGTACACATCGCAAGTGCCGCCAATGCATGTTACAAAACTAAAACTAATAAACATTCTAACATAAACAATATGTAAAAATATTCAGAATTTTAAATTATGATTATTTTTACAGTATGACATGCTCATTCATTAAGTCCAGTTACTAATTTTATATCCCCCCCCCCACTCTCATATCTAATGTAATCTTAGAACAGCATTCCTTTTCTTTGAAGATTTATTGCAGAGTTCACTGAACTGGACAAAAAACTGCCAACCAAAATCTGAAGATAAATATCACTGATAATGATAAAAAGGTTATTTTTGACCACAAGAACTATAGGAGAGATTGACTTCTATTTCGGTTTATATAGGTCAAATTTATTTCAAACTAAGTTAGAAAATACCGACAAGTTTTGCCAACTTTAGCTGTTTGGCTTCATCAGGGTAAAAAATAGATGTAAGACAACTTAAACGGTAAAACTGTTACACTAAAACTATAAATGAAGGAAGAACTGAATACAATTGTATTTTTACAAAAAACAGAAGAACGCATACATCATACGCATGGAGCGTGTATGATCTCATTTGTTGTTATGTAGGAACGTTCTGTAATTGGCAGCAAGATTTAATTCTGGCATGCTTAAAGATCTTATGAGGGTTTTCAAAATCTCAGGCTGAATTAATCCTTGGTTTCTATTTAGGTTTTGTTCTGAGTGGATCACTGTTATGGCTTCTTTTATGATTCGGGAGCAGAAATCCTCCTCTAAGTAGGGCATGGAGTTTTGTCCCATTCTATCCTGGAGAAATGAAAAGCTAACCCTGATTTGTCTTCTCTATTATTGTTTACATCTCCTACGTGTTCCCTTTTTCTGATTTCAAAACTTCTAAAGGTCTGACCAATATAGTTTAAGCCGCACAAACAGGGGATATTGTAGACTCCGGCATATTTGAAAAAAATAGATGTTAACATATAACAGTTTAAGTTGTCTTGCATCTATTTTTTATCCTGACGAAGCCAAACAGCTAAAGTTGGCGAAACTCATCGGTATTTTCTAACTTAGTTTGAAATAAATTTGACCTATATAAACCCAAATAGAAGTCAATCTCTCCTATAAATATCATTGCCCAATGCTAAGTTAAACTAATGCTATAAGGTTTCGAGGCATGGGAACACAAATTTCCAGGTACACAGAACTGCCACACATCACCCAAAATGAAATAAAATTGCATTAATGCAGCTTAACATACTGCAAACATTTTGAAAAAAAAAAAAAAAGTTCTGTCAGGAACAATATCATAAACCAGCTCACAGACTCAATTTGGGATTGTAATGCCTCGACTGTTAGAACTGCAGCCCTGGGTCTAGTCTTCCCAGTGGCAGAGTATTATTCACCAGTTTGGAGCCAAAGTCACCACATGACTCTCATGGATACACAGCTTAACATAACAATGAGAATTATTTCTGGTACCTTAAGATCTACACGTTTGCCTGCTCTTTATCACATCACTCTTCCATGCTTCAGAAGAGAAGATGCTACAATCAAAGAAATAAAAATAAAATCAGAAATATCATGAACCTTTTCCTATATATATCAAGTTATCTCTCCACCTCATCACCTTACCTCAAGATCTCCCATCTGGCTTGTGGAAATACCAAATGATGGTCATCAGGACTGGCGGAAAAGACTCTGGAATGAGCTTTTCAAACAAGTACCTGATTACAGATCCAACTATTAAAGCTCCAGGATTCAATTTACCTCAACACCTCTGGAACCAGCTAAAATACATCTGCTGGAAATTTTGCAAGTCACCCCTTTTGTGTCTGTGTCACTCAGTAGACTATGTATCATATCACTGATGGCTGCTCCACACACAATCCTTCTCTGGATGTCTCAGAAACTTGCATTTACTACCAGATAATGCTATCAATCTGTATATAGTTTTACTCATTAATTTCTTGTCTTTTTACCCATATTCTAAATAAATGCAATATCACATGTCAATAACTTGAGGTATTACCATACTACTTTTTATCTAATTTTCTATTAGTATGAAATGTTTCAGAGGGAGTATCTGAAATTTTAGATACTGTTTTTTTTTTTTTTTCACTGTTTTTACTATCCAAAATCTAGTCCTTTGTTGCGTTGTGTGCGCTGAAGAAGGCACTTCTAAAACTGGATTTCTTTTGCAATTTGATTATTCCAACCATTATCTTCTTTGGTTGGTGTTAAGAGAATAGTTGAAATTATTCTAAGCTTTATGGAAAGACTGCATGTTATATCAACGCAGTGGTGCACTTAGGATTTAATCTTGGAGGGGGCCGAGTTGAGTAGAAGATTTGAGAATACACACTATGCATTGCATACGACCAATGACTTAGCATCTTCAATGATCGCTAATTCGTAAGTAGTATAGAAATAGAAGACATGACACAACATAAATTTTAAAAAAATTAATTTTAATTAGGGAAAGATTTTTGGAAATTTTTGTAGTGTTTTTTTCCTTTTTCTTTGGGAGGGGGTTGTGCCAGGGCCCCTTTCCCCCCCTCTGGGTGTGCCACTGTATCAAAGTCATTTATATTTATGCCACAAACATTAATTTGGAGTGCTAGTTTTTTTTTTTTAAATCCTGATTGTCCTACCGCTACTACTGCTGTTGGTTGCCATTTGTAAAATAAGCTGTCTTTGAACTACTGGCTAATAATATCTTATTGGCATCAGCCTAAAAGTTGAGATTACTCACTAGTATTAAAAAAAAAAAAAAAAAAAAAAAAAAAAAAATCCCAGAAGCTGCACACTAATGAGCCCCAAGCAGTGGCCCAGTTTATATCAGAAATGCTGAATGATGATATCTTTTGTAGGCTGATACCATATTTTTGTCAAAATTAGTTCTGTCTGATCACACCCAAAATAATATTAATTTCTTTACTGATAATAATAATCATCACAGAATTGGTATTATTATTGAAAAGTATTTTATACGATTATCTTGGAGAAAAGCATAATTAAAAAAAGAGTGTAGCTATGTTGCATAAGCTTCAACTATTTTTTCTTCTTATTCCTTTCCTCCTCTTTTACCTTGCTGTGTCGAGGATTTTTCTACATTTAAGTGCTACCATATCGAGGATAAGGCTGTTAGTCCTATGCCTCCTGGTGTATCCTGTCTGTAGATGCACGTGTTCACGGGCTGGTTTGAATGTTCTGGGGGACGAAAAAAAACCCTACGTCAATATGAGACTGGCAATCTCACCTTTAATCGAAAGTATTGAAAGTCACTGATGGGAATCGAACCCAGGTCTTTCCAACCAAAGGGCTTTGTCTATACTGACTGAGGTATGGAGGCTTCAACTATTTAGTCTTCAATAAATTCACAGTAGGTAATCTTTTCAGCATCAAATTTTATTAGCAATGTTCTTTTTCTCTGCTTTCGTTTTTCAGAAAAAAAGTGTATGAGATTACTTTCTCATTATCAAACATAATTATTTTGTTAAAAATAATTAAGAATTACAACCTTAATACTGATACTGCTTAAGTTGTCTGTTATGCAAAGAGCTTAGCTGATGCATAATTTGTTTCATAATAGGTTATTTCAATTCATAATGGCAAAGGTGAAGCAGATACTGCAGCAAAAAGTCTTATAGATAATAATAAATTATTATAAATAAAAATGATTTTTGAAGGTTTTTTTTTTTTTTTGTAAAGACTACAAATGCATAAACTAGATAGAGCTCCAGAGAGTCAGGGACTCATCGAAGGAGACCATATATCACCTGCATCACTTTCATACTTTTTCTCAAATTCATTCATGCTGCTTGCACTCTCAGCCTCCAAAGGCAATCCATTCCAATTATGCGCCACTCTGGAGTGTTAACTACCAATTGTTCACTATACAGCCTTGAACCAGACTGAATTATGAATAAACAATAAAAAAATTAATTTAGAACTAACAGTGAACATACTCAGACATAAACATGGAATTAATTTATGAAATAACTGTTTTAGTCAAGTAATTAACTGAAATAAAGTTCTTTGAGAACAAAAAATATGCACAAGCATCTATAGGGAAAATTAACAAAAAAATTAGACAAATGAACTACAGTTATATGATAAAAGGACTATAAATATATATATATGTTTAGCCTATCTAATATCGCTATAATTAAAATTACAGCTACCCTACTACTACTAGTAAGCAGAAAGTGTTTGTGTGTGTGTGTCCCTAATATAATGTCTTGTTCACATCATATAAATATACTGCTTTGAAGAGCTTTTCTCTTGGCACCTTACACATGCCTTTCCAGATCTACGAAATTAAAATATAGATCCTTGTTATATTCTTATGATTTGGTACTTCAACTACTTATCCAAATGGTACAAAATCTCAAACAGACCAACTAATTGCTTCAACACAACCTGTTATTCCACAAGTTTCTCTTTTACAATTTTCTTAGCATCTTGTTAAGAATGCTGATCTGGAAATCTTACTGGAACAGTAAACAGGAAAATTATTCTACAATGTCACATTGATTTATATCATTTCATTTTTTTTTTTTTTACAGATGATTACTATAAGAGCTCTACTCCAGTCTGGAATCTGATCATGTAATAGGGCTTGATGCAGTATGCAAATCTCAAATCTCTGTTTACCTTTCCACATTTAAAATTTCTGGCAGCTGTTTTTTTTTTTTTTTTTTTTTTTTTTTTTTTTTTTTAATATCCAGTCTGAAATCTGAAATGTACACACGACCACAGGAGTTCTGGATATTTTCAACTGCTGGTGCATCACTAGTTATTCATTTAATAATTTTTCAAATCAATTACTCCATGACTTTAATTTAATACTTCAACACGTACTGTGAAGCAGTAGTGTGATCCACAGCTCTCTACTTGGACTACTGTTATTTAATTTAGGTTAATGATGTAGGAAATGATCGTAAAATGAATATCAACTTGTTTACTGATGATGCAAACCTGGGAAGGGCAGGAGTAAATAGCAATGTAGAGATCTGATTTAAATAGACTGACAATATGGACGAAGGATAATGGCTATCAGTTTAATTCATTTAACTGTAAAGTTACGTGCTTTGGGAATGAAAAGATTAGAATCTGTATATTACACTGATGGAACTGGAATGCAATATATTGATGATGCGATGCTAGAAATTCAGGAGAGTTGGTGGTCAGGAAACTGAAGTTCAAAAAGCATACTAAAAAAGAAACTCAGACTATTGCTTTAATGATGAACATTCTGACAAGTTGAGAAAAGGGGGCTACTATTCTTCTCTATACAGCTTTGATATAGCAAACTCTGGAACTAGTTACTGCACAGATTTGATCACCTTAGCTTCTTGGGGATGTAGACTTGTACGAGAGGATTCAAAAGTGACCAAAATGGTATATTAAGTATTTTCTGAGGATAGGGTGAAGTTTGAGATACAAAGTCTAGTATAAGTGTAAATGAGAGAGATAACAGAAACATAAAAGTTACCAGAGAATTTACTAAAATAAAGAACCAAAAGGCTTCAGTTCGGCGATGCAAAAATTACAAAAATTAAGTGGATATTAAATCCAGCATTATTTCATAGCCGAATACAGAAACTATAAAAATCTGAAAAACACACTCCAACTCAACATCACCAGAGTTAAAGATCAGTACTATCAACATAAGAAGTCTGAATGGCAAAGAAATGGAGCAAGCTGAGGAATTAGATATGTACCAGATTGACATAACAGGGGTATCTGAAACAAAAAAGACAAAAACTGGTGAGATCTTTCTTAGCATTAAATACAAAATATTATATTCAGGCAATGACAATCAAGGAAAAGCAGGAGTAGTCATAGTATTCAACACTAAATACGAAGCTAATCTTCTTGAATGGCAAGCAGTCTCAAGTAGAATGATGTGGGCAAATATGAGAATAGAGAATTGGACAATGAGACTTATTTGTGCCTATGGTCACACAGAAGGTTCCACTAAGGTAGAATTGGAAGAATTTTTTGAGGCTTTAGAGAAAGCAACTGACACAATGAAAATGGAAATGTTGGTGCTTGTTGGGGATCTAAATAGCAGAGTAAGAAATGATCGCCAGACATACAAAAATATTTTGGGAAAATTTGGAGAAAAGAGCAAAGCTAATAATAATGGCAAATACCTGTTGGATTTCTGCTCAGGACATGAACTGGTTTTTACTAACACCATGTTCCAACATAAAAATGTGCACAAATTCACATGAAGAGAAGAGGCAAGGAATAAGAAAAGTCTCATTGATTATGTTATTGTTGATAGTGATGTTTTCTCCCTGGTGCAGGACACCAGAGCATACAGAGGATTTGAAATTGGAAGTGATCACTTGAACAGGATAAAATTGAATTTCATATTGAAATGAATAACATGTAAGAAAGTTTTAAAGCGAATAAAAGTTGAGCAGCTCTAAGATGTGAACTGTAGACTAAAAGACACAAAGATTATTGAATTAAAAAGGAAAGAGTTTGAGAACAGGAATCAAACCTTGGAGATTCAATGGCAAGCCTTGAAGTTGAATTTGAAAAGCTTCTCTTGGCACCTTGTGCCAAGAGAGAAGCTATTCAATACACTACAGTTATATGGTGTTAATGGGGCATTATATCAAGCAATACTTCGTCTCTATTTGAGTTGTAAGTCAGCAGTTAGAATTGAAGGAAGTACAGGAAGATGGTTTAATGTTAAATCTGGTGTGAGAGAAGGATGTACATTATCCCCTCTGTTATTCATTATCGATATGGATCAAATTATGAAGCGGTATTAAACATTATATAAAAATTGGAGATATTAATATCAGCTATTTGCTTTATGCGGACGATGTTATACTTCTAAATAAATCCGCTACAAGTCTGCAAGATTCCCTGACTAAACTGAATAACCATCGTAATAGATATGGTATGAAGTTCAGCAATAAAAAGACAAAGACAATGAAAACATGCAGAATCATTGAAAATGTCAACTGTGTTGTGAACGGAGAACTTGTGGAACAAGCAAAACATTTCAGCTACTTAGGCACGATTTTTAGTGAAGATGGTAAATTAAATATGGAAATAGACAACAGAATCAACAAAGCTGGTATGGTAGGAAGACAATTGAATACATTCATATGGAATTTATTACCATATTTATAACAACAGTTATTCAACTTAGTCAGGGAATCATGAAGACTTGTAGCATTTTTATTTAGAAGTAAAACATCATCTGCATAAAGCAAAGAGCTCAGATTAACATCTGCAATTTTAATATCAATTTTAATACCACTTTCCCTCATAATATGATCCATATAGATAATGAATAACAGAGCGGATAATGCACATCCTTGTCTGACACCAGATTTAACATTAAATTTTCTTCCTGTATTTCCTTCAATTCTAACTGCTGACTTACAACTCAAATAAAGACTAAGTATTGCTTGATATAATACCCACTGATACCAGAGAACTGTAGCATTTTGAATAGCTTCTCTCTTGGCGCCTTGTGATGTGTTTTTACCAGACCTACAAAACTTAAATACAGATCTTTGTTATATTCCTGCGATTTCTCAACTATTTGTCGTAAGATGAAAATTTGATCCTGACAGCCTCTATTTGGCCTGAATCCAGCTTGTTCTTCACCAAGCTTCCCTTCTAGAATCCTTCTCAACCATTTCTCAGGTATACTGGCATAAATCTTACAAGGAACACTGAGTAGAGAAATACCTCTGTAATTCTCACCATTCAGTTCTATTTCCCTTTTTATGTATGGGTACTATGAGAGCTCTACTAAAATCATCTGGATTTCACCCCTGTGCAGCCACTCTAAGACTTTTATACCTCCATACTTGAGCATTTCTGGTTGAATATCATCTAACCTGCTGCCTTTATTCATTTCAGACTTTTGATGGCTTTTTCTACTTCAAGTATGGATATATATTCCTGATTGCATGCCTGGTCAGTGTTTTTTTTTTATCACTGTGCTGTCATCACTGCTAGTTTCATTTAGCAATTTTTCAAAGTAATTACTCCATACTCCAAGGATATCTTTTTCTCCAGTTTTCATATCACCTTTATCATCTCTTATTCCTTTTACAGCACACTTTTTCTTCCATTTCTGAGCTTCTTCAACACCCTCCAGAATAATCCAACCTCTTACCACCTTCTTGATATTTTTTTCTATGTTCTTACAAAAGTCTTCCTATGACTTTTGTTTAGCTAATTTTACACAGTGTTTAGCTTTCTTACATTTGTCTCTGTTCTCTAAGAGCACAAGCTGACTTATTTGCCAGGATCTTTTGATATTCTTTCTTCTTTTTCTTCACTGCCTCTTTAACTTCCTGTGTCCACCATGGAGTTCTGATTTTTCTATCCTTGCAAACAACCTCACCACATGACTCTTTGGCTGAATCAATCAATGTTTTCTTCAGAGCCTGCCACTGGAATCTCCAAGGTTTGATTCCTGTTCTCAAACTCTTTCATTTTTTCTTGAATAATGTTTGTATATTTGAGTCTACAGTTCACATCTGAGAGCTGCTCAACTTTTATTTGCTCATCATCATCATCATCATCATCATCATCAAATTCCTGCCATGTACCCTCAAGGGGTGTACAGGATATGACAGTACTACATGAAAAAATTACATCATTACTAACTTCCTATCTACAATTTTCCTCCAAATCAGCCTGTTACTTGTCAAGACTCCAACATCATCAGATCTTATATTTCTATCGTCTAAGGCACTTTGTACCGTATCAATCCACCTATATCTTGGTCTTCCTCTGGGTCGTTTTCCTGCCAACCTGGCAGAGAACACTTGTTTTGCTAATCTTTCCTCTCCCATTCTATTTAAGTGACCATACCATCTGAGATTAGCTCTGCTAACGCATTCCTGGATGCTGACAATGTCAAGTTCTTTCCTAATATCCTCATTTTTAATATGATATTGCCATTGATGCCATCTGTTCACGCCTCTAATCTTTCTCAGGACTCTCATATCTGCGGTCTCTAGTCTTTGGTCAAGTGTTTTACTTCTGACCCAGCTCTCAGATCCATAAGTTAAAATTGGTTTGAACACAGTTTTGTATACAGCTAATTTAGTGTTCCGACTAATTTCTTTCTTATTCCATATGAATTTATTCAATTGACTTCCCACGATACCAGCTTTGCTGATTCTGTTGTCTATTTCTATATTTAGTTTACCATCTTCAGTAAAAATTGTGCCTAAGTAGCTAAAATGTTTTACTTGTTCCACAGGTTCTCCATTCACAACACAGTTGACATTTTCAATGATTCTGCCTATTTTCATTGTCTTTGTCTTTTTATTGCTGACCTTCATACCATATCTATTACAACAGCTATTCAATTTAGTCAGAGAATCTTGCAGACTTGTAGCAGATTTATTTAGAAGTATAACATCATCCGCATAAAGCAAAGAGCTGACATTAACATCTCCAATTTTGATATCAGGTTTAATACCACATTCCTTCATAATGTGATCCATATAGATAATGAATAACAGAGGGGATAATGTACATCCTTGTCTCACACCAGATTTAACATTAAACCATCTTCCTGTACTTCCTTCAATTCTAACTGCTGACTCACAACTCAAATACAGACTAAGTATTGCTTGATATAATGCCCCATTGACACCATATAACTGCAGCGTATTGAATAGCTTCTCTCTTGGCACCTTGTCATATGCCTTTTCCAAATCAACAAAACTTAAATACAGATCTTTGTTATATTCCCATGCTTTCTCGACTATTTGTCGTAAAGTGAAGATCTGATCCTGACAGCCTCTATTTGGCCTGAATCCAGCTTGTTCTTCACCAAGCTTTTCTTCCACAATTCTTCTCAACCGTTTCTCAAGTATACTTGCATAGATCTTGCCAGGAACACTCAGTAGGGAAATACCTCTGTAATTCTCACATTCAGTTTTATTTCCCTTTTTATATATGGGTACTATGAGAGCTCTACTCCAATCATCAGGAATTCGTCCCTCTGTCCAGGCTTTCTGAACTATGCAGTGCAGCCACTGTAAGACTCTTATACCACCATACTTCAGCATTTCTGGTCGAATATCATCTACTCCTGCTGCCTTTCCACATTTCAAGCCTTTGATGGCTTTTTCTACTTCAAGTATGGATATGTATTCCTGACTGCATGCCTGGTCAGTGTTTTTTATCACTGTGCTGTCATCACTGCTTGTTTCATTTAGCAGTTTTTCAAAGTAATTACTCCATACTTCAAGGATATCTTTTTCTCCTGTTTTCATTTCACCTTTATCATCTCTAATTCCTTTTACAGCACTCTTTCCTCCATTCCTAAGCTTCTTCAACAACCTCCAGAATATTTTGCCACCTTCTTGATATTTATTTTCTATATTCTTGCCAAAGTCCTCCCATGACTTTTGTTTAGCTAGTTTTACACACTGTTTAGCTTTCTTACATTTGTCTCTGTATTCTGTAAGAGTAAAAGCTGACTTATTTGCCAGGAACTTTTGATATGCTTTCTTCTTTTCCTTCACTGCCTCTTTAACTTCCTGTGTCCACCAGGGAGTTCTGATTTTTTTATCTTTGCACACAACCTCACCACATGCCTCTCTGACAGAATCAATCAATGTTTCCTTCAGAGTTTGCCACTGAATCTCCAAGGTTTGATTCCTGTTCTCAAACTCTTTCATTTTCTTTTCAATAATATTTCTGTATTTTAGTCTACAGTTTACATCTGAGAGCTGCTCAACTTTTATTCGCTTTAAAACTTTCTTACATGTTATTCTTTTCAATATGAAATTCAATTTTATCCTGCTCAAGACTAAATAGTGATCACTTCCAATTTCAAATCCTCTGTACACTCTGGTGTCCTGCACCAGGGAGAAAACATCACTATCAACAATAACATAGTCAATGAGACTTTTCTTATTCCTAGCCTCTTCTCTCCATGTGAATTTGTGCACATTTTTATGTTGGAACATGGTGTTAGTAATAACCAGTCCATGTCCTGAGCAGAAATCCAACAGATATTTGCCATTATTACTAGCTTTGCTCTTTTCTCCAAATTTTCCCAAAATATTTTTGTATGTCTCACAATCATTTCCTACTCTGCTATTTAGATCCCCAACAAGGACCAACTTTTCCTTTTTCATTGTGTCAGTTGCTTTTTCTGAAGCCTCAAAAAATTCTCCCACTTCTATCTTAGTAGAGCCTTCTGTGGGACCATAGGCACAAATAAGTCTCATTGTCCAGTTCCCCATTCTCATATTTGCCCACATTACTCTACTTGAGACTGACTGCCATTCAAGAAGATTAGCCTCGTATTTTGTGTTGAATACTATGGCTACTCCTTCTTTTCCTTGATTGTTATTGCCTGAATATAACATTTTGTATTTATTGCTCAGAAAGATCTCACCAGTTTTGGTCTTTTTTGTTTCAGTCACCCCTATTATGTCGATCTGGTACTTATCTAATTCCTCAGCTAGCTCCATTTCTTTGCCATTCAGGCTTCTTACGTTGATAGTACTGATCTTTAACTCTGGTGATGTTGAGTTGGGGTTTGTTTTCAGATTTGTTCCAGTAGCTGACTTTTCGCTGTTCGCCCTGGTTCCCTGGCAAAAACAACGGGGGCCTTGTTTAACCGGGCGACGCCCCAGCCGGCATGAAATTTTGTCATGTTGTACCATCATTTTTTATTTTGGTTTAACCAATAAGAATACAATTTGGTCGGCTAAATCCCAAATTGCCAGCCCATCCTCGTTCGTTCAGTATCAAAGTAGATACCCAACAGGGTACACCACGAGAAGGTGAGGATTGGACATTAGGTCAGAAGCCCTGGTCGGTTCTCCGCATTCCTTTAAAGGCTATGTGGAGGTCTCCTCTCAGTTATACAGCTTTGACCCTTAAGCACCCCACTTTTATTTGCTTTAAAACTTTATTACATGTTCTTCTTTTCAATATGAAATTCAATTTTATCCTGCTCAAGACATAATGATGACTTTCCATTTCAAATCCTTTCTATACCCTAGTGTCCTGCACCAGAGAGAAAACATCACTATCGACAATAACAGAGTCAATGAGACTTTTCTTATTCCTTGCATCTTCTCTCCATGTGAATTTGTGCACATTTTTATGTTGAAACATGGTGTTAGTAATAACCAGTCCATGTCCTGAGCAGAAAACCAACAAATATTTGCCATTATTATTAGCTTTGCTCTTTTCTCAAAATTTTCCTAAAATATTTCTGTATGTCTGGCAATCATTTCCTACTGTGCTATTTAGATCCCCAACAAGGAACAACTTTTCATTTTTCACTGAGTGAGTTGCTTTCTTTAAAGCTTCAAAAAATTCCTCCACTTCTACCTTAGCAGAGCCTTCTGTGTTATCATAGGAACAAATAAGTCTCATTGTCCAGTTCCCCATTCTGATATTTGCCCATACGACTCTGAAATTTCCTGCCATTCAAGAAGATTAGCCTCGTATTTAGTGTTGAATACTATGGCTACTCCTTCTTTTCCTTGATTGTCATTGCCTGAATATAACATTTTGTGTTTATTGCTCAGAAAGATCTCACCAGTTTTAGCCTTCAGTCACCCCTATTATATCGATCTGGGACTTATCCATTTCCTCAGCTAGCTCCGTTTCTTTTGCATTCAGGTTTCTTATGTTGATAATACCGATATTGAACTCTGGTGATATTGAGTTAGGGTGTGTTTTATGGTTTGTTCCAGTAGCTGACTTTTCGCTGTTTGCCCTGGTTCCCTGGCAAAAACAACAGGAGACTTGTTTAACTGGTGATGCCCCAGCCAGCATGAAATTCTGTCATGTTGTACCGTCACTCAATATTGTGGTTTAAGCCAATAAGAATACAATTTAATCGGCTAAATCCAAAATTGCCACCCCTCCTCGTTCATTCAGTATCCAGGTAGATACCTAATAGGGTGCACCACGAGAAGGTGAGGATTGGACATTAGGTCAGAAGCCCTGGTCGGTTCTGCGCATTCCTTTTAAGGCTATGTGGAGGTCTCCTCTCAGTTATACAGCTTTAACCCTTAAGCGCCCCACAGAATAAAGATATCACTATGAAAACTGACATCACCAATAAGACTTTTATTTCCTGTGTATCTCTTCATGAGAATTTGTACACATCTTCATGTTGAAACATGGTTATGCATGGTGGGTAGGAAGGACTAGTCCATATCCTAAACAGAAGCCCAGCAGATACTAACCATTATTATTAGCTTTGCTTTTTTCTTCACATTTTCTCAATACATTTCTACATACTAAAGGGATTCATTTCCTAGTCTGCAGTTGAGGTCATCAACAAAAAAAAATTCATTTTATTTTATTGTCAGCTGCCATCTCCAATGATGGGGAAAAAAATCCTCTGCTTCTTCTGTATGGGATTTCAGGTGCAAATAAGTTATTGTACAAGTTCCTATTTTAAAATATGTCCATGTTACAATTTGAAACTGCAAGTTTCAAGATGAATGATGTGATCATCAAAGTCAACAAATTCAAACTCACTGGAAGAGAAGATGTCACCATTAATATTAGAAGCTTCACAGAAGAGTAATGGAGCTAGCAAAGACAGCAACAACAGGTATTTGTAAATAATATCACTACAAGATGTTATATACAAGTCCTGCACAACTTGATTGTCTTTGAGGGCCAAATCCAACTTGCATCACCTGACCAAGGGCCAGATCACTTTAGACGTAGAATCTTAGGCTATTCCACTGCAGATAAACTTAAGTAAATTTGTTAGTAGGTCTATAGTAAATACTAATTAATATGCATTTTTAAATTTTTTTGAGTTACAATTAAAATTATAATCAAAATTATTTACAAACTAATATAGCTGCAAAATTTCTCAATAAAAACCACTTAAACATAAACACAAAGTTTACTAATAATTTCACTGAGAATATCACACTTATTTTCAGTGAAATATCAGTGACTGAATATCACATTGTGACATTCAGAATGTCACAATGTGACGCATTGCATTTCTTTGTTGCCACTATTTTATCAAAGTTTGGTGTCATGTTTGAAGTGGCCATTCTTCATATGGCCTCTAAATTGATATCACTTAAAGATGAATGCTGTTTGGTTTTTTTCAAGTTCATGACTAAAAATGTTTGTTCACAAGTATATCTGCTCCCAAACATACAAAATATCTGGTAGGCAGTATCCCACAAACTTTTAAATTTATCCTGATCCAGAATACAATAAAACTCTTGTAAAGTACTCTCCCTGTGCTTGACCCGATAGTTTTCAGAACACTGGAGATCAATAACCTCCATCTGGAGTTCGACAGGTAGATTTCCTGCTTTGACAGAAAATGGATCCTCAATCACTTTTATGCGGACTTTGTCTTCATTACTCAATGGCATTCTTTACTGAAACTCCTCACTTAGAAGTGATATGTGCTTCTTATATTTTCCACCCACCATTGAATGATATTCTGATGGAATATTCTGTCGAGAAGTTAAGAAATGTGACATATCCCCTTTAGCAAGTTGATTTTCAAACAAACTTAATTTCATTTCGAATGCCTTTATAAGAGACATTAACTTAAAAACAAACTTATTTTTTCCTTGAAGCCATAAGTTAAGGTCATTCAAGTGACCCAAAATGTCACACAAGAAAAATAAATCTTGATTCAATTCTTCATCCATTATTTCTGGGAATTTTTCCATATCTTCTTGAGATTCCAAAAATTCAACTAGTTCATTTTTAGAGCGACAAAGCGTGACAAAACTTTACCGCGGCTCAACCAACGTACATCAGTGTGGTATGGTAGATCCCCGTACTCGGCATCATTTTCTTCTAGAAACGCCTGAAACATTCTGTGTTTAAAACCCCGAGCTCGAATATAGTTGACCAGAGCAAATACTACTTTAATCACATGATCAAACTGCAAAACCTTTGAACATAACACCTGCTGATGAATTAGGTAGTGAAATTTTGTCAATGGTTTACCTGCATATTGTTCAATAAACGTTACAGCACCAATATTTTTTCCACACATAAATGGGGCACCATCAGTGCAAACTGCTACTAAATTCTTGAAATTTAAGGATAGTTTTTCGGTTACACACATTTTCTACGATCTCCTTTCTTGTTGTTCTTCCTTTCATTGAACACAAACCAGCAAGCTCCTCTGTCACCTCAAAATTCTTATTAACACACCTCTTACATATATTAAAAGCTGTGCAGTATCTTTCACGAAAGTACTTTCATCCATAGCAAGCGAATAATAGACAAATTCACTAGCCAATTTTTGCAGGTTATCTTTAAGAACCTCGGCAATATCAGCCACCCTGCGCTGAACAGTCATACAGGACAGACTGATATTTTCAAAATTATTTTTCTTATCAGGACACAATTCGGAAACGGCAATCATCAGACACTTTTTTATCAACTCTCCCTCAGTAAATGATTTGCCAGCACAAACTATTTCTTGTGATATTTTTCAGCTTACCTTTGTGGCAACTTCATTTGCATATGTACTTTTTTAAAGCCTTGTTGCTCACAACTAAGGACTTTCAATAGCTTTGCTGCTTTTATTTGCTTTCCACTTGCATCCAACTTGCCAAGGTTAGGATGTTTCGATTCAAAATGATGTCTTAGATTGTACTCTTTCGGCACTGTAATAGATTCCCGGATATTTGTTTGTCCACTCAGGGTTAAATGCTCGATGTTCCGAATCTATTTTACGCTTTTTACTTAAGCTCATTGTGTCTAGATTGACAATATTAATTACAAAAACTAATGATGAAAAACTCACAATAATGCAGGTTATGATAACAGTTATGTAATGTATTGCTCCAGCTATAACCAACCATTACACTGCCAAAGCCAGTCAAGGCATGGCCAACTTTGTGTAATACGATTCATTCTCGTTCATAGACATCAAGTCGTTATCAGAGAGATGTAAATTTGAATTTCCCCGCAGCAACACTAGCGCTAACAAAACCTCAAAGTGATTGTAAAATTTGTTATTAAATACGATATTGGGAATAACTCCAAATGCAATTTATTGTCGAGTTGAAAGAAACATGATTGTGACATTAATCGCATGAACGTAAAACATGCTGGGTCTTAGTAAAAATTTTATTCAATGCTAGGAAAAAATCATCTACTTTCATATTCCCCCGTATGATAAATAATTCGATCAGACAGACAGGCCAAAATAAATAGCATTGCGGGCCGTATGTTGTGCAGGCCTGTTATATACCATCAGTAGTCATCTGGAAAGGAAGGAATCACTGTAGTATTTTTGTGTTATTGCTAAATGCTAGAGTGATTCCTGTCTTCCTTTTCCTGATGACCACTGATGTATATAACATCTTATAGAAGTATTATTTACAAATACTTGTTGTTGCCTTCTTTGCTAGCTCCATTTCTCTTCTGTGAAGTTTCTAATATTACTGGTGACATCACTTCCAGTGAGTTTGAATTTGTTCCAGTAGAAAAACCTGCCACCATCATCATCAAATTCCTGATATATATACCCTCAAGGGTTAAACAGGATATGATAGTACTACATGAAAAATTACATCGTTAATAACTTCCTATCTACAATTTTCCTCCAAATTAGTCTGTTACCTGTCAAGACTCCAACATTATCAGATCTTATATTTCTATCTTCTAAGGCACTTTTTATACTGTATCAGTCCACCTATATTTTGGTCTTCCTCTGGGTCTTTTTCCTGCCAACCTGGCAGAGAACACTTGTTTTGCTAATCTTTCCTCTCCAATTCTGTTCTTTTCCTCTCCAAGTGACCATACCAGATGAGATTAGCTCGGCTAACGCATTCCTGGATGCCGACAATGTCAAGTTCTTTCCTAATATCCTCATTTTTAATATGATATTGCCATTGATGCCATCTGTTCAAGCTCCTAATCTTTCTCAGGACTCTCATATCTGTGGCCTCTAGTCTTTGGTCAAGGGTTTTACTTCTGACCCAGCTCTCAGATCCATAAGTTAAAATTGGCATGAATACTGTTTTGTATACAGCTAATTTAGTGTTCTGGCTAATTTCTCTCTTATTCCGTTTAAATTTATTCAATTGACTTCCTACCATACCAGCTTTATTGATTCTGTTGTCTATTTCCATATTTAATTTAATATCTTCACTAAAAATCATGCCCGAAATGTTTTATTTGTTCTATAGGTTCGCCATTCACAATTCATATTTTCAATGTTTCTGCCTATTTTCATTGTTTTTGTCTTTTTAATACTGACCTTCATACCATATCTATTACAACAGTTATTCACTTTAGTCAGGGAATTTTGCAGACTTGTAGCGGATTTATTTAGAAGTATAATATCATCCACATAAAGCAAAGAGCTCAGATTAACATCTCCAATTTTGATATCAGATTTAATACTACCACTTTCCTTCATAATGTGATCCATATAGATGATGAATAACAGAGGGGATAATGTACATCCTTGTCTGACACCAGATTTAATATAAAACCATCTTCCTGTACTTCCTTGAATTCTAACTGGTGACTTACAACTCAAATAAAGACTAAGTATTGCTTGATATAATGCCCCACTGATACCAGAGAACTGCAGCGTTTTGAATAGCTTCTCTCTTGGCACCTTGTGATATGCTTTTACCCGACCTACAAAACTTAAATACAGATCTTTGTTATATTCCGTGATTTCTCAACTACTTGTCGTAAGGTGAAAATTTGATCCTGACAGTCTTTATTTGGCCTGAATCCAGTTTGTTCTTCACCAAGCTTTTCTTCCACAATTCTTCTGAACCATTTCTCAAGTATACTGGCATAAATCTTATCAGGAACACTGAGTAGAGAAATACCTCTGTAATTCTCACATTCGGTTTTATTCCCCTTTTTTATAATTGGTACTATGAGAGCTCTACTACAATCATCTGGGATTCACCCCTCTGTCCAGGCCCTCTGAACTGTGCAGTGCAGCCACTGTAAGACTTTTATACCTCCATACTTGAGCATTTCGAGTCGAATATCATCTACTCCTGCTGCAGTTTAGACTTTTGATGGCTTTTTCTACTTCAAGTATGAATATTATTCCTGACAGCATGCCTGGTCAGTATTTTTTACCACTGTGCTGTTATCACTACTAGTTTCATTTAGCAATTTTTCGAAATAATTACTCCATAATTCAAGATATCTTTTTCTCCTGTTTTCATGTCACCTTTATCATCTCTAATTCCTTTTAGAACATTTCTGAGCTTCTTCAACAACCTCCAGAATATCTTGCCACCTTTTTTATATTTATTTTCTATGTTCTTACCAAAGTTCTCCAATGACTTCTGTTTAGCTAGTTTTACACAGTGTTTAGCTTTCTTACATTTGTCTCTGTATTCTCTAAGAGCACAAGCTGACTTATTTGCGAGGAACTTTTGATATGCTCTCTTCTTTTCTTTCATTGACTCTTTAACTTCCTGTGTCCACCATGGAGTTCTGATTTTTTCATCCTTACAGACATATATATATATATATATATATATATATATATATATATATATATATATATATATATATATATATATATATATATATATATATATATATACATATACTAAGCAAGTAATGTGAAGTCATTAGTCTCTATATACAATTTGCCCAGGTGCGAAGTTACTTCACATGCAAACTTTGTTTGCTTATACTTGGATAAAGGATTAATCTAGTAATATTTTTGGCTACTTGTATATGGAAATATGACTTCTGTATTACTTCAACCTTGGTATCACTTCTGGATTTGGATCCCACTGATGCACTTTTGTGCAGAAGTGTTGCCACCCTGAGATATGAGTGGCTCTGCTCAGGTGCGGGTTTTTGCCTGTGTAAAACAGCCAGTTCAACCTGTCTCTAAGTTGGACCACAGCTGAGATTATGGCTCTGCTTGGTGGTGGGGGTGAGCCTGCCAATGGGCAGAGTCACTGCTGAGGGTTCCTCCTTGTGGCAGGGTGGGTCTGTCACTGAGTGGAACCACTACTGAGTAAAATGATCCTTCAGCTTGCACTTGCTGAGTTTAGGGGGATCACCTCAGTTTTTGGAGACCTCCCTTCACTTATATAGTGAAAAAAGTCTGGTTAGTGACACTTCCCATAATGTATAGCATTATACATGTCTTTAGGGATATGTGCTTTGCATTATGGGATACTGAGGATTAAACCAATAATATAATTTCTTGGCATCGTTAATTTATATAGTATAACCAAGTGGAAAACTTTCAACTGTTTCCCCTGATGAAGACAGCAGGGTCTTTTTTGTTTAACAAGGCGATGCCCTAGCTAGTATGGCATTTGATATCACACTTATACATGAAATTTTGCACACAATTTGTGGGTGATTTAAGCCAGCACAGAATACAATTTGGTCAGCTAATTCTAAAACTGCCAGTTCAGCCTTAGTATACAGCTGAATACTTACTAACTGGGTACACCATGGGAATGTGAAGATTGGAGAAGCCCTAGTCAGTCCTCTGCATTCCTTGGATTTTCTCCCAGTTATTTAGATTAGCCCCAACCCTCAATCTTGCAGAAAACTAACTGAAGTAGAGTAAAAAATTAACAGTAATTCCGACTTCTTCCACAATATCATTGCATTTCTGAAGTAGTTTTTCATGCATAGCAAACTGCTGGATAATATACAAAAATTTCTATTGTTCTGAACAGCTGTTTTACTTAGGCAAGAATAAGAATAACTGAAGATATTCTAAAAAGAAAATATTTTCCATGTTTATAAACTTGCTCATTGTATCATATTATAATAAATAGCTATTGATTTTTTGGGTAGCTTTCATTACTCATTAAACATCATGTAAAATATCACCATAAATTACAAAAACCTAATTCAGTATTTTTTCCCCCCTTTTCTTAAAGATCAAGCAAAATACCTGTTATCTTGGTGTCCTGGGGCATCAATATTTCCTGGTAAATTTGGCAAAAAGGCACTCAACTGATCTTTCATTTTCCTTCCACAGAATTTGTTATAGGAATGTTCTAGGTTATGAAAAGCCATAAGATTTGCTGCCCCAGTTAATGCACTTTCAGCTTTCAAAGGAATAAAAAAAAATTAATTAATTTAATAACAATATATTAACAGTCCTATACAAGCACTATTCATTTAACAAAGGTACCATGTTTTTGTATTTATTAGAGAATCCTTGATTCTAGTGACTTTGATTATACCATATGGTATTCTACAATTTGGTAAATTTGAATACACAAAATTTGCAAGTGTTTTAACTAAAGTTGTTAATATAAAAAAATATAAATATAAAAAAAGTACATACAAAACACATAAAAATATTACAATAAGACATTTCTCATATATTTCAGCCTCGCATCTCCCTCTCTCTCTCTCTCTGATACATCATCATCGTCTGGAAATTTAGATTTTGCATAAAGCTTCACAATTCTGTCTTTCATCTTCTTACCTGAGGATAATAGATAAGCCTTGTTTTTCTTAGATTTCTTGGAAATAAAATCTTTTCTGTCTTTGTTTGAGTTACAGAATAGCAGAGGGAAAAAAACAGATGTGAGACCAAATATTCATAGAAAAAATTTCTGCATGTTCATAAGTACAGGGATAAAATTGTCATAATCAATTTAAAATCAAATTCCTGGAACACAGATATCACTTTGTCCATCTATCAGTGAATGACTAACACCTCCTATGTAATGCACTTCAGGAAAAAAAGTGGCCAATATATTTTGCTTTGCAATTAGCATATAAGGAATATTTTTTGTTCTGCAGGCAAATTTACACAGGCCAACTAACAAAGGCTATCTGCTACAGGCAGCTGATACTTTCTTTCTCTCTCTCTAAATTACGGCCAAGTGAACTTCAAACAAAATCTACACTCCAGTGGTTGAATAGCGAGCTAATTTTCTCTCCTTTCAAACATGTACCATTTAGCAAATTAAGTCAAAGCATGTGATTTTTGACCTGAGAACCAGTATCCAGGAACTATATGGGGAGTAAACTTTAAATGATTTCAATCTTGGGAGCAAGGAAAGATCAGAAAAATGACATTGTTATAAAAAAAGGAATGGAGAATGATCTTACAAAATCAAAAGATTTTCTTTTGATATCAATGAAATGAGAAATAATGATTTGGAGAAAAGAGATGTTAGCAGTGCATGGAGATGATCAAGGGCTATTTGAAAAAAAAAAGCATTATCAGACTGTATATACCCCAAGTCAGGAGTTTCATGGATGAATAACATCATTAAGCACTGGCTGCAGAAAAAGTTGTGGAGAGAGAAAAATGTGATCAGCAAGTCCATGGTAAGAAAAACCAAAGAAATCTAAACAGTTCTTTTTTATATAGCAAGTAAATGGAAGAATAACTATGGAAGGTTTGATTTTAACTACAGTAGTATAAACTGGGGAGAGGAAGATGCATATAGCAATAAGGGAATGGAATTTCTAGAATTCTTGAGGGACAAATGTCTTAGGCAACATGTAATAGAGGGAACAAGAGTTTTGGATTTGGTTATAGCATCAGAAGAGTTGATAATAACTGAGATGACATCTCTCCCACCAGTTCAAGAGAGTGACCATATGGTTTTGACTTGGAAAATGAATAGACATGCAGGAGTATCAAAGAGATGGGAACGTTATGTGGAATTATAAGGCAGGTGATTATAATAGTCTAAGACGTCAACTTGGGGAAGTTTCATGGAGGGAGGAATTGGAAAGCCGGGATATCATTAGTGCGTGGGAAATTATGAAAGAATATTGGTTAGCAGCAATGGTAAGTTGTATACCACGAGTGAACAAGAGGATACAATTTGGAGTAAAGTGGATGACAAACAATATTAAACAATTGCATGCGAAAAAGAGGCTGTGGAAGAGATATAAGGAGACAGGAGAAGAGAAGATGCATGAAGAGTATAAGACACAGGCCAGAAGAGTGACTAGTATGGTAAGGAAGATGAAACTGGAATATGAGAGGTGATTAGCCCTAAGATCCAAAGAAAATCCTAGGGAATTTTTTAGATATGTGGCCAGTAGGAGGAGAAATGACTGTAGAAGAATGATATTGTGGGATAAAAATGGGAATAGAGTGACTGATGCAGCGGACATAGTAGAATTGTTCAATGAACACTTTATTGGAGTATTTCATCCTAGAGGAGTCAGTTTTAATGCTAGAGGGATAGGGCAGGTTCAAGGTTTAGAGGTACAGGAGGAGAGTGTGTTTCAAATACTGAGTGCTCTGGATGTTAGTAAAGCTGTGGGACTGGATGGTATTTCACCACGAGTTTTGAGAGAATGTGCTAGGGAACTGACAGTGCCTTTGACCTGGCTTTTCAATGAAAGTCTGGCTGCTGGAAAGGTGCCCATGGAATGGAAGGAAGGTAAGATAGTGCCATTACATGGGGGGGGGGGGGATAGCAGACTGGAAGTGTCTAATTATAGACCAGTTTGTGTGTCATCAGTAGTTAGTAAGATCTTGGAGAAAGTAGTGAAGGACAGCAATGGGCAGATAAGAGTAATGTTATCTGTGAGAGTCAACATGGATTTGTGAAGGGGTGCTCTTGTTTTAGCAATATGCTAGCCTTTTATGATAAAGTTACAAGAGCATTAGATGAGGTTACAAAAGCATTAGATGAGGGAAAGGCATATACTGCAATTTTCTTAGACTTAGCGAAGGTATTTGACAGGGTGCCACATGATAAGCTGATATTTAAGTTGCAGCACATGGGTCTGGATGTCAGATTGGTCAACTGGATTCAGGATTGGCTGTCCGATAAGTATCAGAGAGTTGTGTATGGTGGGGCAGTTTCAAGGAAGCAGAGGGTTACAAGTGGGGTCCCACAGGGCTCAGTACTGGGACCTATATTGTTTAACCTTTATATCAATGACATTGTCAGTGGATTGCAAGGGGATAATCAGTTTTTTGCAGATGATGCAAAGCTGAGAAGGATTATTAGTAATAGTGCAGATGCGGCAGCCCTGCAAGAGGATTTGAATAAGCTAGATAGATGGGCAAATGAATGGAGGTATCAGTTTAATGCAGCAAAAATGTAAGGTCTTGAGGTTTGGGACGTATCGATGGGACGCTGCATACTCTATGGGAGGAGTTAAACTGCAGGAAGTAGGAGAGACAAGAGATCTGGGGTTGATGATTGATAGAAACCTGAAATTTAGGGGACATATTGCAAAGGTGGCTAAGGTAACACAGAGGATTGCTGCAATAATGAAAAGGACACTGACCTGCAAAGATAAAACAGTTATCATTCCATTGTATAAGACCCTGATCAGACCACACTTGGACTATTGTTCTCAGATTTGGTCCCCAGGATTTGAAGGGGATAAATTAACTGTGGAAAGGGTACAAAGACAGATAACAAAGATGGTTTCAGGCCTGTACAATGATAGTTATGTGGATCAGCTGAAGGAATGTGGACTGTAGAGTTTGGTAGATAGAAGAAGGAGAGGTGATATGATTGAGACTTTTAAACTGTTGAGAGGGGGTTACAGGGTTGACACTGGGGAGTTCTTTCGCTTGGTTAAACAGTGGGAAGGAGTGATGACGAGGCCATCCCTGGAAGTTACGAAAGGAAACGTGAGTAAGAGGGTAAGGAGTGGTTTCTTTGCATGGAGGGTGGTTGAACTATGGAATGCACTGCCTGATGTAGTGGTGAGAGCGAGAACGGTCAATGAGTTCAAGGAGTGGTATGATAGACTTTGTGTTTCTTGGGGGGGGGCCTCCCCTCGATGAGTCTTGATAGACTTTGTGTTTCTTAGGAAAGACCTCCTACGATGAGTCTTTTGACTCCATGGAGGCCTGAATAATAATAATTTAACAAGTGCTGAGAGTAGGCAGGTAATAGAAGCAAATGAAATAGTTGAGTTACTGAGTAATCATTCTGCAAGGATGTACATCCAAAGTGGAGATACTGCATTGATAGATGTGACACTGATTGATGGGATAATAAGGCAGAATATTTAGAAGCACTTAGGATATTGCTGCCCACCAAATCAGAAAGAAGGAAATGAGTAAATATAACCAAAAAACTTGACCTTAACAAAAACAATATAGAAACACATTAAATAAAAAATTATAAAATAAATATTTTTGAAGAGGATGTTGATAAATTAAATCAAGCAATAACAGATATTATAGTAACATCTGCAAATACTTTTAATATATCAGCAAAGAATAAAAAATACAAACTTTCACAGGAAACCATAAACATGATGAAAAAGAGATAAGATATGAAACAAGATAAAAACTCTACTTCAAAAACAGAATACTCTGTGTTATGTAAAACCATAAGGAAAAGAGTAAGACATGAAATCAGAGCTAAAAACACTATAAAAATATCAACAAACAATATACAAAAAAAAATAAAAATTCTAAGAAGCCTGATGATTGGAAACAAACACTTAGTAGCAATAAAAGAAAAGAATAGTACAGTAACAAGAAATCCAAAAGGAATTATCAAAAGGCTGAAAGATTTCTTCTTTTCCATGCCTACCTCTTTAAAATTCTGAGTACACTATAGAGGTCTGATTTTTCTATTCTGGCAAACAACTTTGCCATATACTTTTCTAGCTGCAAAGAACTTTTATAAAGATGAATCTGATAGCACCATACAGAATAACAGAGGTAACTCCAATATTGAAAATAACTTTGAATTACCAATAACCTATGAAGAAGTACATGAAGCTATATACTAAATGAAAAATGGAAAAGCTCCAAGAGAACATGAAATCCAAATCGAGTTAATAAAGATTGCTAGTGAAAAATTAATAAAACATCTAACAAACCTTATCAACTTACGCATTGATACAAGGAAAATACCTACAATCTGGAATAATGCAATATGAATATTAATTTATAAAAAAGAAGATAAAGAAGAAGCCAAAAATTACAAACCAATTAGCTTATTATCAGTTCTATATAAAATACTTACAAAACATAATAACTACCAGAATAACACCTATTCTGGATTTAAAACAACTGGTAGAACAGGCTTGCTTCTGAAAAGGATATAATACAATCAACCATATACATAGACATTCCACCTCCTCTGTCAGTACACTGAGGCAAATCATGGAAAAAACAGAATATCGAAAACCTCTCTAAAAATTAGAGATGTCAAGTAATTATATTCTTGGTTTCATCCTTTATCCAAATGTAAGCATTACATGTGAAGTAACTTCACAACTGAGCTACTTGTATACAGAGGCTAATGACTTCACATCAATTGCCTTAGTATCCCATAATGCAATGCACATATTGAACATATACAATGCTATGTATTATGGGAAGGGCCACTACCTAGACCTTTATTGAGGTCTCATCAGTGGAAGCCAGACCCAGAAGTAATACCAAGGTTGAAGTAATATTTCTATATACAAGTAGTCAAGTCATAGCCATACTTTCTATCGTTCCTCCAGGCAACACTCCTCAGGCATTCTAACTTGCCCACCAGAGATCATCGTGTCTCCATGCATCACATAACTTGCATGGAGACACTCTGTTCCTTCCTTGCTCATCTGCATCCCTCACTCTCCTCTAACACTTTCTTTCTTTGTTCCCCTACTTATATTTTGTCCAGGTATCTCTCCATCCCTGGTTCCAGCACTCCCTTGCATTTTTCTCATTCCCTCTCTTCTGTTTCTATTCTCTCCTCTTCTATCATTCCCATAACTCTCTCTCACCCTACTTCGATTCATTCTGCATTCATTGTTTCCAGTTGCTTAATCTTTTCTTTCATGCTTCTGAACTCATTCCTGAGACATTCCACTTCCTCTATCACTGCATCTCTCTCTCTCTCTCTCTGCAAGCTACCCACTCTTGCTCGCCATTCATCCTCTCAGCTAAGACAGACCATCTAAGAAAACTTCACAATGATTCAAACTTACCACACTACCCACTTTTTCCACTTGTTATCTCACACAATCACACTACTCATCTCTCTAGGTCAGTATTCTCCTGCCTCTGATGCAATGCTGCTGAGGTCTATAATACTAATCTCTAGCTCACAAAGTTCTTCTCATTTCCTATATTTTCTGCGTGTATGTGCTTTCCGATCTCTCACCTGCCAAATATCCAACTTCTGGGATGCATACTTTGCTGTGAACGCAAAGCGAATGAAGTAGTGCTCGGGCGCTACTTCGTTTGCCCAAGCAGGGCCAGAGGAGATCACGGGTATCATGTATCGGCGATCACTGCAGATGCTCAGTCATAGCTCGTATGCAATGCATAGTGTATATTCTCAAATCGTTTACTCAACTCGCCCCCCCCCCCAAGATTAAATCTTGAGTGCGCCACTGACAGTAGCAGAATCTGTGTTACATTTGTATATATTAATCTTGCATACAAGAAATCACAAAATCTAACATCAGAGTGGTGTGTGTGTGGACAAGTCATTAAGGAGGAAGAAAGAGCTTGTTTCTTGAATGGCTGAAAGCTGTACTTGGGGAAAATTACATAAGAAAGACTGTTTCAAAAAACAGAGGAAGACAGGATAAAAGATGAAGATGAAAAATTGGTTCAACTAAGTGTGAAGATTAACTGTGAATGGATGTTGTGAAGGAATGGTGATTAACCCATGAAAATATCTGTAGAAAAGGCTTAAAGAGCAAAAACAGAACACCTATAAGAAAAAGATGAAGTGAGTCTACGTGAGAAGTCATCTATTAACCAGATTGTCCTCTTTGGCATAGCATCAAGTATTTTTAGAAAAGATTTTATTATTATTTATTATTATTATGTGACACCTCCAGGGAGTCCACAGACTCATCGAGGGAGGGCACCTACTCTACGTCTCTCTCTCTCTCTACTTCAATCTGCCAACTACAACTACACCAATGCTATCTACCATCCACGTTCACATTTTGGTGCACTAACTAATTTTGAAGGCAGTATTCAAAACAATCACTAACAAACACTGCATCTGTAGTATCTAGAGCACAAATATTTCCAGCAGAATGCTACAGACGTAATGTTTGTGCCAAGAAAGCCTACAGATGTAAATCCAGTCTTGATAACCATCATAAGTCAGCCCAAGAAGAGAAACCTGATCTTGGCCATGGATCTGAGTATTATCAAAGACTGGAAGTGAGGAGAGATCTTTCTTGCCAGAAATAACACAAGACTATGTTTTGGTAGCAATGAAGTTCACAAGGTTGTCCTAACCAGTTGAAACTAGATTGCCAATTTTCTTTATGAAAATGCAACAAATTACCTTTCTGCAGATTTCTCTATAAATGCTTGAGCACACCAAGGTTCTATGCTTGCTCTTGCACTAAATAACCTATCAGTAACCTCAAATCCCATCCACAGTTTTGTCGAGGACAGTACACTTTATTCGTCTTTTTCATTCAACAAACCTTGCAATGCTACCAAGCTAAAAGAGCTTCCATAATGAGTGCCCTAAACACAACCTCCAATACTTCAATACTATCAAAACACAATCTTGCCCTATTTCAATACAAGAAATACTGCACTTCATCTCGCAATAGCTTTGACAATGTCCAGATCTCCATGCCAGATCAGATATCTCTTCTTGTACTGACTTGCATCACTAACATCTTTCTCTCGGCATAAGTACATCACATTCATTGCCTCTTAGGCATCGAACTAAGACATTATTTCTCACCTATGCAACTCCTAATACTACCTAAAATCCCAAATCTGCCCTACCTCAAGAGGGATGGTGCAGCCAAAATCTCTAAAAATGCTTGATGCTAGATGAGAATAATACATTTAATTAGTAACCCTTCTCTAACAGATTCAATCCAACCATATACCCTTAGATATACTGTTTCCAATTTTGTGACTCTTTTACAGGTATTTTCATGCATTGTTTTTCCAAATTAGCAGATGCCATCCCTCCCTCAACTTTTCCTTAAATCTATAAAACACACAAAGAACTCTTGGGCAACATTCATCGTTGTCAAGTCCCAAATATAACAAACTTCTCACTCTTTCATATCTTCTACCTTCCTATTCTGGAGTCTTTCCTGCACAATTTTCCCCTATAAATTATAACCTTCGGTTATTCAAAAAAAAAAATTGACCACACAAGGGACTCATATGCTACACACACACGACATTGCAAGGAGGATTGATATTTTAAAATATGAGTCAGCCTTCAGGATATTTGTTCTGTTCGTCATATGATAGTGAATGGAGGATAATCTCATCAGCAAGTACGTGGATAGAAATATAAATATTTAAATTTAAAAACTTTAAGTTTTAGTTCCATACGTTGAATCTATATATCATTTATTTTTCTCGTAATAATAATCTAACACCATCACTGTTTATTAAACATGACATTTCCACAACCAAACTTTTAGTCACATTGTTCTTTTGGGTCATTTAAACATGGTTACGATGTAAACAATCACTATTACATTTAAAGAACTGTCAATCATCCCACATCCCTAAATTCCAAAATATTAATAACTGACCATCTCAATCGGATTGGAAAAAAAAAAATTAATATCAGTGCTATCCACTTTCATTAATTTCACCGGCTTAAAATGTAAGAAAGTGAAACAGAATATTTACGTTGTTTTGAAAAGTATTAATTAAATTGTATATGTGCACTTTGTTAATTTGCCTCCATCATATGATATAGTTTTCTACTATATTAGCTTTAACTTTAATCAGAAAACCTAGAACTCCAGTATGTTTTGAAAATAAATGTGTGCTGTCTTTCAGTCAGAATCTAACTGCTTACTTGGAGGTTCCTTCATAAGATAAAATGGCCCACTGTGAACTATAGCAGGTGTTTTGCCTAAAGATATGGTGGTTTTTAATGTTCCCGTAGAATCCTGACGAGGAACAACAGGAGAGCGAGCTCCTCTTGGACTCGATTTTGGGGAATATTGTTCAGCACGACGTACAACATCAGCCATTTTCGATATTACGATACAAAGCCGAACCAATTACACAGCACTGAATGAAAACTTGCTCCAACGGAGTAAGAACAGTAAGTCAGTGCACAACGCAGATTAAATGGTACACATAGCGTAACAGTGATAAAATAATAAGAGAGAGAGAAACGAGCAGTTATAAAACTAATATTTGTACGCGTCTTCTAAATATTTTATCAATCACGTGTATTACTAACATTATGAACCAGAAAGTTACAAAAAAAGAACTTCGCAACTGAAAGATGCAAATAGCTTTTAGTTTCGTAGGAGCGCCAAATTTTGACTGTTGATTCTAGTCGTGAAAAGAATGTGATTCAGAACTTTTAAAGATTTTAAAAGATTTGTTTTCATTGTTATGTTGTTTTCTTGCCAAAGGCTATTGAGAAAAAGTTAAAACGGGAATGAAATTAATGTTTTTAATATAAGTTTACAAATGCTAGTTGTAATATTGCTTAGAACTTTTTAAAGATATACATCAATATAGACATTACAATGCCTGTGTTAACAAAAAAATTGTTACTGGATCGAACGGGTTGCCTATCATTATCCGAAATAAAAGATTTATGGTTAGTTTTTGCATATATATATATATATATATATTCAATCGAACATGCATCTTAATTAAGTGTATATTTATATATTTATGTTTTTGATGATGGATAGAAGACGTTTCTTTTCCTTTTTATTATTATTTAGTATTCATGGGATCGGCATTGTTCATCAGTGGTATTCAGATTAATATTAATAATATTCTGATCAAGACATCGCAGTGGAGTACCTAAATCTCCACGTTTGTGACTTGCACTAATCATTATTCACATAGTGCCAACTATACTGTTCCTTAAACACACGCACAGACATTGCACTGAAAAATACACCCGGCCACCCTCTCATTCACCAAGGGGGGGGGGTCAGTCATTACATCTTTGCTAACCATACTCTTGCTGAACTTCTAGTGCAGTCCCGTTGCTCCCTCCCCACAGCCATGTATTAAAAAATTTCATCTATCTATCCTATAAAATCATGTTAATAACTTATATGTGTATGTGATATGTGATATTCTCTTTTCTGACTATCAACCAACTTCTGCAACCCATAAACACTCACATTCTGTCATCATAGGAGCATTCCAAGCTGAACATGATATGGAAGTTTTTGCTACAAGCAGTGATCTAATGCAAATCATACACTTGCCTACCTGAATTTCCAATAATCCCCTCCACTTTCCCAATACCCTTGATCTTTTTTTAACTAGTTCTCCTTCCAGACACACTGTAGAGGTTATCTCTCCTCTCAGTAACTCAGACCACAATCTTCTCATAAAATGCCCCCTTCTCTGACTACACTAAACATCAGGTCCTTTGGTGCTGTAAAGGTACTAATGGAATGGCCTCTAGAACTACTATTTTCCATGGCATGACTATTGCTTCCTCTGTTATAATAAAGTTAGTTTAATCATTTATCCAAGTGTTAGCGAACAAAGTTTGCACCTGAAAATATCTTCAGGACTGAGGTAAGGTAGTACAACACCAGGCAACTTGTAGCAAAGGTGGCCAAGCTACCATCACTCCTATCTCAGTATCTCCCATAATGCAAAACACATCTCCTTGTGGATATGTATAATGTTATGCATTAAGGGAAGGGCCACTACCCATACCGGTTTCGACCTTTGTATAGGTGAAGCGGGCTCTAAAAATAAGACGATCCCGAAAGATTGCCCAACTCAGTGTTGTTCCCCTCAGTGACAGGCTCATCCCCATCACCAAGAAGAACTTCTCAGCATTGGCTCTACCTGTTGGCAGGTTCACCCCGCCACAAAGCAGAGCCATAATCTCAGCGGTGGCCCACTCAGAGACAGGCAAAAACCCACCTCCAAGCGGAGCCTGTCAGAGCCGGATCTGTCCCGCACCGGTTTCGACCTTTATTGAGGTCTCTTCAGTGGGAGCCAGGCCCTGAAGTGGAGATACCAGGCAAAAGCAATGGAGAGGTTATCTTTACCTATAGGAGTTGCCATAAGGTGTGCCACCTTATTATTAAATTACTCTGGATTTAGAGAAAAATGTTGAAAGTTTATTTTGCACTTGGTTAGTCTATAATAAATTTAGTTTAATCTTTTATCCAAGTGTGAGAAAACAAAGTTTGCGCCTGAAAATATCTTCAGGACTGTGGTAAGGTAGTGCAACTCGTAGCAAAGGTGGCCAAGCTTATGAGAATATAACCTTCAGCATCAGAGCAGAGCTGCTTTGGTTTGTACTACTTAAAAGGCATGAACTCATTCCACAAGTCTTTTATTTATGTATTTAGATTTCATAGGCCTGACAGCTGTTTTGAACTTATGATTCTCACCAGAGACTAGGCAGAAACCTGAAGTGGGCAAAAATCCTCCTTCCAACCACAGCATCCTCATGTCAGAAATTGATATTTTTCATAAATGAACTCTCAGCAGGTACATAATTAAAATACTGAAATAAAGTAGCTAAAAGGCTTCATTCTGGCAAAAGTAAGATATTGATATAATCTGATAATCAGATTATATCAATATCTGATATATGTCACCATGCTTTGTATTGCTCATGAGTGTATTGATCATCTTTTCTTTATATTTACCCCACAATGTTTTATGTATTTATTTATTTATTTATTTTCCAAATTTATGAGATTGCTCATTCATTTACCTCTTCCATAGTTTATCTTCCTGCCTCTGGGTGTCCAGTGTGACACTGCTTCTTTCTAACAGTCCCTGACCATTTTCTATGTACTACCTACATTGTTCCCTTGCACTGCTCTCTTATGTATGTCATTGCTCCAAACTGCCTCCTAAGTTTGTCATAATCATTAGCTCTGTAGTTCCATATATCCTTAACTGAAAAATTTCACATAACTTCATGATCACTTTGCCTCCAGCTGGGAAAGTGATCATACCCTCTCCCTCCCACCCTCCTGGTGGGGAGTTATGCCTGCATTCCTTCTTTCTCTCCCTTCTTCCTTCACAGCATCAATCAATTTCCTTGATTTTTCACTTTTAGCATCTCACTCCAGAACCATTCAAATGAACTCCATCAGCCATATATAAGCCTTTTTGGCCATTAAATTATCTCCAAACATCTGAGGATTACCATTTTCATATAGAGTTGTTTGCAATACTGGCTCCTATTCTCACTTCACTCCTGTCATACTATAGCAGTAGGCTCACGGTCTTTACTCTCTCACTTTTTTATACCTGCCAAAACAAACAACTCTTTCACTTTCCCTCTTGACTTTATAACAGTTACACTAACATCACCGATCTTTTTGCACCCCAAAAATCATTTCAGTCATATTTCAAGCACACCTCTTATTATAGTCACCATAACATAATCTCTATTTATTCCCATTTTCTTGCTGTTTGATACTCTTTTCACTCACTTCTCCTTCTGATGTACAACATGCCATATGTTTCTTTCACTTTAGCTCCCATGAATGACTCCATGCAAGTGTGTTTTTCTCTCATCACTGCCACCCTACTTCAGTTGACCTCCAATACACAGTTTTGCAGATGACAGCACATTGCACTCCTCCCTTTCATTTAATAAACCTTACTCTACACAATTCACTTCAACCTACAGAACATCAACCACCACCTCTCTCAATTCTGATCTCCAAGCCATCTTCCAATGGGGTTCAGATAGCCTTGTCAATTTCAAATGCTAATAAAACCCAGTTCTGTCTTATTTCTCATCATTTTCTCCCAGTATTATTTTTGACAACACCCAAATTCCCAAACAAGATGAGATTTCTCTTGGAATTATCCTGACACCAAGCCTCTCCTTTCTTAAACACATCACAACCATTGCATCCTCAGCATCTAAAAAACTAGGATTTCTCTTTCGCTCAAAACGTTACTTCACCCCTGAACAGCTGTTAACTTTATACAAAATGCAAATCCACCCAGCTATTGAATATTGCTTACACATATGGGGTGAGGACCCTAAAAGCTCCATCAAAATGCTTGACTCAGTACCTCCCACTATTGCACAGGCATTTGGTTTCTGCAATATATGTATTCTATAAATATTTCCATGGGAAATGTTCATCTGAAATAGCATCAATAATTTCCCCATTTAGTACTAAGCTCATTGGAACACGTGCATCTGCTGCTCAACATCTTTTCACAATGCACTTTGAAACCCAACAGGTTTCTTTTCCTCCTCCTCCATCCCTGCGACCGCTGTATTGTGGAACAGTCTTCCCCCTGTTGGGTTTTCCAAAGAATACAATATACAGTCTTTTAAATCAAATGTAAACAAGTTCTTCCTTTCCCAACCCACTATCCATGTATGGTACTAATGTACCATAGGTTGATCCATCAACTTGTCATGTTATTATGGGCTCAACGTTAAAAAAAAAAAAAACTCTCTTCTTTCACATTACTTCTACCTCATCTTTCATACTCCCATTTATATCACTAATATTTGTTCACGCTCTTTCTTTTAGCACTGCCCACATTTCTGGCACTTATGAATCACAAACTGTATGTCTTTCGTAATGAGCACATTTTGTATGATAAAATGTGTGCATGCACACATTTTATCATACAAAATCCTTTCCATGTAATCATCCATATTAAATTATTAACTTGCTCTAATGATCTGGAATCCTTGCTCTGTTGATATTCTAGAATAAAGATTTCAGATTATCTAACCCAGACTTAAGAAATAAATTAGTCTTATGCAATCATAATCTTGAGAGGTAAAGCCTATCCGAAAATCATTCTTGTACAACTCTGGCTGATCTTAATAGAATATTGTTTATTGTAATATAGATCATACATTGATATCCAGTAGATAATAATTAACAGATCACTTGATTACTTAAATTTCATATTGCACATATGTAATTTCTGCAACTGATGATAAACTCTTTTGTTGTGATATACAGTATATCATTCTTTAAGTTTTTTTTTTTTTAATATATATATTTTTTGTTTTATATAGTCTGGCTAATAATGATCTTGTTAGCGTAGATGCTAGTCTGCTGATAGAAATGACAGGAATAAAAAGTTTAGATGTTTCTGGTAACAGACTCAGAACTATGCCTAATGTGTACTTACAATCATTGAAAAAACTGAATTGTGAAGACAATATGATAAAAGATGTCCACTTTCTCAAAAATTATCCAAATCTACAAGAGTTGTCCTTAACTGGAAATCCTTTGACAGTAAGTATTGTCTTTGAAATCAATACACTGCTGTTTTTTATTGCTGTTCTTTCTTTTGTGATATTTGAATTATGAAAACTAATACCATTGAGCTATTGTTATGGTAGTTATTGTGATATATAATAAAAAAAAATGTAAACTTGCAAAGATTTTGTACTATTACCAAAAATTTCAGGTTGCAAATACACTATTGTTTTACAACATCTAAGTATTATTATGCATTGTCACAAATAAAAAACACAACAGAATAGAGTTATAGGATGTTCAATAGTATAATACATGCAGTAGATAAACTTTTATGACACCAAGAGTTGGATTCTTGTTGTTTGTCCCATCATCTTTTCTTCACATATGCAGGGTTGGTAATAGTCTTGCTGGACATGTTCAATACACCCGTAATTAATTGACTAGGAAGCCAGCACCCTAGTTAATTGATTAGCAGTAAAGAGATATTCGATGAGTTGGCAGCTAGTACACAGGGCTGAACCTAATGGTAATACATCAAGTTTCCTGACTAGCAGGTTGATAATCATACTTGCTACTGCTTACTGTCAGGTTGTCTTTGAGGGAATTTCAAATATTGAATATCAAAAATGCATCAGAAAGTAACATAAATAGAACTAAAAACCAAAATCCCCATGCAAAAAAAAAAACTTCATACATTTATTTCACTAATGTACAGTGCCTCAATAATAATAGTAATAATAAAAACCATTAATGATGTAATGTGCACCACTATTTTTAGGTATCAGAATCCAATCTTATTTCTGACTGAACCTCAACTGTCATTCTCTACAACTATATTGTTCACTTCAAATATCCTAACTACATCATGCATGATGATGATACTTTGTGTAAGGAAGACAACAGAACATGTTCTTAGTTTGATACACACAAGAAGCATATCTTAAATTTCTTAAACAAAAGTGTTGTAATTGATTATGTGAGTACATGTATTTTGATATGGTCTTGCCTATTTTAATAAATAGTTTATGATTTCTAATATGAGAACTGGGCATTTTTGAAATTGTGCAAATATCAGAAATATCCAGGTCTCATTTTTTACCTCTCTATAAAAATAAGCATCATAAGGCTGGTATGCATTTTAGTAGTTTTATTTTCATTGAAATAAGTCTTTTCAATAAAAAGCAACCACTGTTTCTTCACATGGGTGTTTTGTAAACATTCAATTTATGAATGTTTACAAAACCCAAGCTACCATAAAGATTTCAGATCAAAAATTGCAAATGAAGATTATTTGTATAACTACATTTGCAATGGTACATGATTCTATGAGGCACTGATGGTTGAGGAACTTTGGCCCATGCGATATGATGTGCTTTACTTTTATTAGTTCTTATTCTTATCGAAATCATCAACATATGCTGAAAAGATGAGTATTTGGTATGTGGCTGACATAGCCAATTCATCAGAGTTGGGGATCGATAATTGTCAGTTGTGTACCAAGTTGTTTATTAACTAGTTTTATCCAGTTAATAACACAGGTTTCTATCCAGGGTATTTATTATTATGTTATCCGCAGTTAGCCTAGTAGCTTTGCGCTTCGTAACCATATGCCCGGGGAAGAAATGTCCTAGGTTTGATTCCCGTCGATGATGCGAGGAGTTTAAGGATCTTCCCCAGCTATAGTCAAGTTAGCCAGTCTTGAGCATGGGCAGCAGAGTTTTTTCTGCCAGTTTATCTGGTTTTTCATCCCGCAAGCGGGCAAACTGGTCCCGTGAACACACACGGATTACAGTCACGAATACTGACCCAGCCATAGGCCTGATTCATCAGATATGCTGCTTCCGAGCCGTATAAAATTTGGAGGGACTGAGATGGTGCCATACCTCCCCTTAAAGGGGATTCACGGCCATTGTATCATCATACGATAATTACTTATTATGATAATAAGTTTTCCAAATACAAAATAACTGAAAAGATAGCAAGCATCATTGTAATCATTTTATGCTACAGTATATGTAAAATGTTTGTACTTCTCGAGTGCTATACAGCCTTATGAATAAAACTTATAATCTAGAAGAGCCCAAAACCTTTACCTCAGAAAATAATAATAAAAAAAAACATTCACAAAAATTTCTTATCTTCAAAATCACTGGATTTGGTGAAAACAAGCAAACAAACAAAACCACTGAAGCCCCTCATTTAATAATCACTGTTTCTTCCTCTCTCAATAGTGTATTGTTGAAATCTATTTAGGTAACTCATACCTATTTTTTGAAAATAAATAAATAAATAATTGTGCATATGATTATGTTTCTTCTTTAATGCCATCTTTAAGCATGTATTAGTTCCTCTTCTGCTTCTTTGGAAATGCAGCATAAAGATAATTTTAAAGTTCCCTTTTTTTCTTCTGGAAACTCCTTTGCTTATGAGCACAACATTCATTTCTTCAGTGTTTAAAGCATTTCAACAGAATAAATTTGCTTCTCAATGTATTTAAAAGGAACTGGCCATTAATTTGGGAAAAACTATATAATCCTTTCTTAGTCATTTTATCCACATTTCATTTTAACATCCTTGGAAAGAAGATTCATCTGTTAGTTTTGGAAAAACTACTTGTCTTCTCTTGATGATCGTTTCCACCTTTCTGGATTGCAGAGGGGGGGGGGTCCTTTTCTTTACATTCTATTTCTCCTCAAAAACTCCAACTTCCAGAACAATACATTCTGTTTCTAGTCAGAAGCTTTTTTTTTTTTCCATCACTCAGTGTACTTCATCTTATTTGGAAATCTGTGCAAGCACACTACTGCCTGTCATGGTGAAATGACATGATAGTAAAAATGAAAACAAAATAATGTCAACAAGGCTGCAGTTCTATAATAATGAATAACCTTAGTCAGAAGGTTCAGTCCTTTTTTTTTTTTTTGGTCAAGTTTTATGAGTTCCAGAATTAAAAGGAAATTGAGGTGAGTCCTTTCTTTCTTGATACCAATAAATATTGTAATCCAATCAACATGCTATAGTTATACAAAAATTTCTTTTATACAAAGCATTAATAAAGAAATACTAATTGAAAGGAATTACAGCATTATATATTGTTAAACGTTTTACATATATAATGAAACTAAAATGTTGACACATTTGTTTTTATTTTAAAAGCAAGCAGACAGATATATAGCATTGTGTCTACTGCCAAAATTGAAATCAATGGATGCCAAAAATTGTTTACCAATGAAAGAAATGAACAGCAGGATAGAAGAAAAATTATGGCCTCAGGTAAATAATGTTTGCAATACTTAATTTAGTGAGTCAAAACTTGCCACACAGTTAATATATAATTACAGAAATAATCACTTTTATTAAGTAATCTCTGCTGAGCTTTTGGCTAAGTGACATGGCCTTTATCAAACAAAATATGAATAGAAATGAATAAAATGGTTATTAGAGAGCAGTTGGATTATATAACAGAGTATAAATAGCTACTGTAATCAACTAAATTTAATAATACTATTTCATATGATTTTAAATGAATTAATGTTAATAAATTAGATTATTCATATTTGGTCTTTGTATACTTAAAAAACACAAAACTTATTCTTAATTAAGACCATCTGTTTAATACAACTATGTATAAGAACGTCTACTAGTTTTGCTATCTAGTTTTGTCAAGACTAAAAAAGGGGAACAAAAAAATAATAAATGCAAAAAACGAACTAATACAGAACCATTTACAATGGTTAGTACACCAAATTTAACAGCTTCCGTGACAATGTGTGCATGTAGCGAGATGCTTCAGTTATTATTGTGAACATGCGTTAAATAGTTTTTAGCGTGCTGTAGTTCCGCTAAACTTAATGAATTAATCATATTTTTCCATGTATCTTTCAATACTGCTATTATATTAACTTCATATTGATAGTCTTATAGTTGAAGTACAAGGCCAATCTTCGCATTAAATTGTTATGTTGTTCATTATATTTTAAAATTTATGTAGAGCTTTATACCAAACAAAATTTATTATATTATTAATAAATGAAATATTAAGTAGCAACTTGTTTTAATTCATTTTATATTAATTTATTTTATTTAATAATTTGGTCCAGCCCTTGACTCGGAGACAGAATGATAATTTGACCCCTGAACTAGGAAAGGTTGCCCATGCCGGATTTAGATTATTCATATTTGGTCTTTGTATATTTAGAAAACACAAAACTTATTCTTAATTAAAATTAGACTAAAGAAAAAAAAAGGTGAACAAAAAAATAATAAATGCAAAAAATGAACTAATACAGAACCGTTTAACTGAACTGAAGCATCTTGCATGTAGCGAGATGCTTCAGTTATTATTGTGAGCATGCGTTACATAGTTTTTAGCGTACTGTAGTTCTGCTAAACTTAATGAATTAATCATATTTTTCCATGTATCTTTCAATACTGCTCCTTGATTTCAGTTGAGGTTGTTTCCTGTTTGTAGGACCACTGCTGCTTCTTTGAATATTCTGGATCTGTAATCATCCTCTATATATGGCATTGAGCTGTTTTCCCAGTCTATCACATGGTTAAAAGTTGAGAAGTGATGTGCCAAGCTTCAGGTATCCGCTCTGTTGTGATTAACATCCCCAATGTGTTCCTTCTGTCTAATTTCCAGGCTTCTTGAAGTTTGGCCAATGTAGGAAAGTCCACAAGTGCATGG
This sequence comes from Typopeltis vanoorti, assembly GCF_054136105.1. NCBI lineage: Eukaryota > Metazoa > Arthropoda > Arachnida > Uropygi > Thelyphonidae > Typopeltis > Typopeltis vanoorti. Next base: position 91,035,001 of record NC_143568.1, read on the forward strand.
TATTCTATAAACACCTGCATATTTGAAAAATAGAATGCTACCTTTAGGTGATCTTAAAAATTGTCTAATGGTTGTAGTAGGTTTGAACACATCTCTGATGTTGTAAGGCTTTAAAATTCTAGCTATTTTGGTGGAGACTGAACTAACATAGTGGATGACAACAGATGAAACGTACTGAGTAGCTGTTCTATGTTGTTGGAGGTTATTTTTATAAAGCAATTTGTTGATTATGTTCGAAGGATAACCATTTTGAGAAAGCATTTTCGATATTTGAGAAAGTTCTGTACGAACATCTTCTTCATCTATGACTATCTTTTGGGGCTCTATTCCGTAACATATGGATGATGATGATTGGAAGTAAAATGCAGATACCGTCCAGTATCTGTTGGCTTTTTATATGTAGTAAATTTAAAATTATCATTCTCTTGATTTCACATCCAATAACACCTCGCCTCTATGGTGCTCCCAAAGTGCATAAAGAAGTTCCACTACGTCCGATCGTTGATGGCAGATTCTCCCCCCCCACATATCTATTAGCAAAACACCTTGCCAACCTACTTAAAGGAAAAATCAGACAAACAGAGTCTTATTTGAAGAACTCTCAACACTTTGTTGAGAAACTCAAGAATGTTAGGCTTTCAAAAACAGACATAATGGCCAGTTAGGATGTGGTCTCCTTATTCACAAATGTTCCGGTTGAGGAGGTCATTAACACTGTAAGGGATCTCTTTCCTAGAGATATCACACAACTCTTCAATCACTGCCTGAAGTCTAATTTCTTTAAAGTCAACAACATCGTTTATCAACAATTAGATGGTCTGGCCATGGGGCAGTCCCCTGTAACCACCATGTACGGATTTGTTCATGGAAAAACTAGAGAATGAAATTCTAGCCAACATTGTTAAAAAACCATCAATCTAGTGGAGATACGTTGATGATGTTTTTATCATTTGGAAAGAAAAAATAGAAAGCTTACATGTGTTTTTAAATAAAATCAACTTGCTTCATAACAAAATCAAATTTACTTTGGAATTGGAAAACAGTCAACAACTACCTTTTTTAGACATTCTGGTCAAAAGACAAGAGAATGATAATTTTAAACTTACTGTATATAAAAAAGGGGTGCTTAAGGGTCAAAGCTGTATAACTGAGAGGAGACCTCCACATAGTTTTTAAAGAAATCCGGAGAACCAAACAGGGCTTCTGACCTAATGTCCAATCCTCACCTTCTCGTGGTGCACCCTGTTGGGTATCTACCTGGATACGGAACGAATGAGGATGGGCTGCAATTTGGGATTTAGCCGACCAAATTGTATTCTTATTGGTTAAACCAAAATAAAAAATGATGGTACAACATGACAAAATTTCATGCCGGCTGGGGCGTCGCCCGGTTAAACAAGGCCCCCGTTGTTTTCGCCAGGGAACCAGGGCGAACAGCGAAAAGTCAGCTACTGGAACAAATCTGAAAACAAACCCCAACTCAACATCACCAGAGTTAAAGATCGGTACTATCAACGTAAGAAGCCTGAATGGCAAAGAAATGGAGCTAGCTGAGGAATTAGATAAGTACCAGATCGACATAATAGGGGTTACTGAAACAAAAAAGACCAAAACTGGTGAGATCTTTCTGAGCAATAAATACAAATGTTATATTCAGGCAATAACAATCAAGGAAAAGAAGGAGTAGCCATAGTATTCAACACAAAATACGAGGCTAATCTTCTTGAATGGCAGTCAGTCTCAAGTAGAGTAATGTGGGCAAATATGAGAATGGGGAACTGGACAATGAGACTTATTTGTGCCTATGGTCCCACAGAAGGTTCTACTAAGATAGAAGTGGAGGAATTTTTTGAGGCTTTAGAAAAAGCAACTGACACAATGAAAAAGGAAAAGTTGGTCCTTGTTGGGGATCTAAATAGTAGAGTAGGAAATGATTGTGAGACATACAAAAATATTTTGGGAAAATTTGGAGAAAAGAGCAAAGCTAATAATAATGGCAAATATCTGTTGGATTTCTGCTCAGGACATGGACTGGTTATTACTAACACCATGTTCCAACATAAAAATGTGCACAAATTCACATGGAGAGAAGAGGCTAGGAATAAGAAAAGTCTCATTGACTATGTTATTGTTGATAGTGATGTTTTCTCCCTGGTGCAGGACACCAGAGTGTACAGAGGATTTGAAATTGGAAGTGATCACTATTTAGTCTTGAGCAGGATAAAATTGAATTTCATATTGAAAAGAATAACATGTAAGAAAGTTTTAAAGCGAATAAAAGTTGAGCAGCTCTCAGATGTAAACTGTAGACTAAAATACAGAAATATTATTGAAAAGAAAATGAAAGAGTTTGAGAACAGGAATCAAACCTTGGAGATTCAGTGGCAAACTCTGAAGGAAACATTGATTGATTCTGCCAGAGAGGCATGTGGTGAGGTTGTGTGCAAAGATAAAAAAATCAGAACTCCCTGGTGGACACAGGAAGTTAAAGAGGTAGTGAAGGAAAAGAAGAAAGCATATCAAAAGTTCCTGGCAAATAAGTCAGCTTTTACTCTTACAGAATACAGAGACAAATGTAAGAAAGCTAAACAGTGTGTAAAACTAGCTAAACAAAAGTCATGGGAGGACTTTGGCAAGAATATAGAAAATAAATATCAAGAAGGTGGCAAAATATTCTGGAGGTTGTTGAAGAAGCTTAGGAATGGAGGAAAGAGTGCTGTAAAAGGAATTAGAGATGATAAAGGTGACATGAAAACAGGAGAAAAAGATATCCTTGAAGTATGGAGTAATTACTTTGGAAAACTGCTAAATGAAACAAGCAGTGATGACAGCACAGTGATAAAAAACACTGACCAGGAATGCAGTCAGGAATACATATTCATACTTGAAGTAGAAAAAGCCGTCAAAGGCTTGAAATGTGGAAAAGCAGCAGGAGTAGATGATATTCGACCAGAAATGCTGAAGTATGGTGGTATAAGAGTCTTACAGTGGCTGCACTGCATAGTTCAGAAAGCCTGGACAGAGGGACGAATTCCCGATGATTGGAGTATAGCTCTCATAGTACCCATATATAAAAAGGGAAATAAAACTGAATGTGAGAATTACAGAGGTATTTCCCTACTGAGTGTTCCTGGCAAGATATATGCAAGTATACTTGAGAAACGGTTGAGAAGAATTGTGGAAGAAAAGCTTGGTGAAGAACAAGCTGGATTCAGGCCAAATAGAGGCTGTCAGGATCAGATCTTCACTTTACGACAAATAGTCGAGAAAGCATGGGAATATAACAAAGATCTGTATTTAAGTTTTGTCGATTTGGAAAAGGCATATGACAAGGTGCCAAGAGAGAAGCTATTCAATACGCTGCAGTTATATGGTGTCAATGGGGCATTATATCAAGCAATACTTAGTCTTTATTTGAGTTGTGAGTCAGCAGTTAGAATTGAAGGAAGTACAGGAAGATGATTTAATGTTAAATCTGGTGTGAGACAAGGATGTACATTATCCCCTCTGTTATTCATTATCTATATGGATCACATTATGAAGGAATGTGGTATTAAACCTGATATCAAAATTGGAGATGTTAATGTCAGCTCTTTGCTTTATGCGGATGATGTTATACTTCTAAATAAATCCGCTACAAGTCTGCAAGATTCTCTGACTAAATTGAATAGCTGTTGTAATAGATATGGTATGAAGGTCAGCAATAAAAAGACAAAGACAATGAAAATAGGCAGAATCATTGAAAATGTCAACTGTGTTGTGAATGGAGAACCTGTGGAACAAGTAAAACATTTCAGCTACTTAGGCACAATTTTTACTGAAGATGGTAAACTAAATATAGAAATAGACAACAGAATCAGCAAAGCTGGTATCGTGGGAAGTCAATTGAATAAATTCATATGGAATAAGAAAGAAATTAGTCGGAACACTAAATTAGCTGTATACAAGACTGTGTTCAAACCAATTTTAACTTATGGATCTGAGAGCTGGGTCAGAAGTAAAACACTTGACCAAAGACTAGAGACCGCAGATATGAGAGTCCTGAGAAAGATTAGAGGCGTGAACAGATGGCATCAATGGCAATATCATATTAAAAATGAGGATATTAGAAAAGAACTTGACATTGTCAGCATCCAGGAATGCGTTAGCAGAGCTAATCTCAGATGGTATGGTCACTTGAATAGAATGGGAGAGGAAAGATTAGCCAAACAAGTGTTCTCTGCCAGGTTGGCAGGAAAACGACCCAGAGGAAGACCAAGATATAGGTGGATTGATACGGTACAAAGTGCCTTAGACGATAGAAATATAAGATCTGATAATGTTGGAGTCTTGACAAGTAACAGACTGATTTGGAGGAAAATTGTAGATAGGAAGTTAGTAATGATGTAATTTTTTCATGTAGTACTGTCATATCCTGTACACCCCTTGAGGGTACATGGCAGGAATTTGATGATGATGATGATGATGTATATAAAAAGCCAACAGATACTGGACGGTATCTGCATTTTACTTCTAATCATCATCATATACAAAAATACAGCATCATCCATATGTTACGGAATAGAGCCCCAAAAGATACTCATAGATGAAGAAGATGTTCATACAGAACTTTCTCAAATATCGAAAATGCTTTCTCAAAATGGTTATCCTTCGAACATAATCAACAAATTGCTTTATAAAAATAACCTCCAACAACATAGAATAGCTACTCAGTACGCTTCATCTGTTGTCATCCCCTATGTTAGTTCGGTCTCCACCAAAATAGCTAGAATTTTAAAGCCTTACAACATCAGAGTTGTGTTCAAACCTACTACAACCATTAGACAATTTTTAAGATCACCTAAAGGTAGCATTCTATTTTTCAAATATGCAGGTGTTTATAGAATACCATGCACTTGTGGACTTTCCTACATTGGCCAAACTTCAAGAAGCCTGGAAATTAGCAGAAGGAACACGTTGGGGATGTTAATCACAACAGAGCGGATACCTGAGGCTTGGCACATCACTTCTCAACTTTTAACCATGCGATAGACTGGGAAAACAGCTTAATGCCATATATAGAGGATGATTACAGATCCAGAATATTCAAAGAAGCAGCAGTGGTCTACAAACAGGAAACAACCTCAACCGAAATCAAGGAGCAGTATTGAAAGATACATGGAAAAATCTGATTAATTCATTAAGTTTAGAGGTACTACAGTATGCTAAAAACTATGTAACGCGTGTTCACAATAATAAGCATCTGAAGCATCAGATGCTTATTATTGTGATGATAGCAATCTTCTCAATCGAGGAGAGCATCTCGCTACATGCACACATTGTCATGCGAGCTGTTAAATTTTGTGTACTAACTGTTGTAAACGGTTCTGTATTAGTTCGTTTTTTGCATTTATTATTTTTTTGTTCACCTTTTTAGTCTTGACAAAGCTAGACAGTAGGCTAGCAAAACTAGTAGATAGTTGCATTAAACAGATGGTCTTAATTAAGAATAAGTTTTGTGTGTTTTTGGTAAATAAATTAACTAATTAAGCATGTTATAATAAATTATATTGAAGAAGAAATTACATTGTTGTCATCATATTTTAGTCATTACAGTGAGTTATATGACATTGGCTACCTCAACCCAAGGTTGCTAGGTTGTAAGATAATAATTCAGTGCTATGATGTGTGCGTGTGTGTGTGTGGGGGGGGGGAGTTGTTGCTCCCATCCACAGAAGGTTATTTGCAAACCTATAGTACATTACTGTGGGTGGGCTATTTAATTTATTATTTTACATGGTCCAGAAATTCTGTTCTAGTGACCAAACATGGAACTTCTTGCCAGCAAAGGTTGGTTGATTGGTAGAGCCTCTGCAACTAATGGCTCACGCAAAAAGTTAAGCAAGTTTGAGCGTGGTTAGTAGTTGGAAGGGATCAATTGTTCGATGCTGTTGGCACACTCTCCCTCGATGAGTCTTTAGACTTCCTGCAGGTGCCACATAATAATAATAATGCCATTTCAGGCCTCCGGTAAGTGAGGGCAATGGTCTCACAATGGACTATAAAATTCATATCCCATCTAAAGAACAATCACAAACATCCATGCCCATAGCAGGATTTGAACCCTTAGCCTGTTGGTTGGAGAGTAGGTACACTAACCACTCAGCAAACCAGGCCATGTACACTCACTTCCCAATTTAGTAAATTATTATTAATTTAATAATTATCTAATTGTAATTATGACACCTCCAATTATGACATAATTAACATAAGCATGATATTAATTAACATTAATAGATCTTAATATTATAAGATCTATTAATATGCTATGCTGGCCTCATAGCATCTGTTGTTTTGGTAGTAATCTCAAATAACAACAACAACAACAGCCTCTTATTTTACCTAACTGTAAATATACATAATATACTTCTAGTGTGTCTGTTATAAAGTTAATAAGATTGCATTAAATTAAACAGTTATTGTTAATATATGTAACATTATTTGTACAATTGTTTTTAATGCTGTGCCATCAGGAATGATGGTCAAACGTCAAATTATCAAGTAACAAAATATTTGTATTTCACGAAGTATGTTTGGTAACGGATATTCATTACACCTTTCAATAATCTGTTGTATAACTCGAATATGGTCCATTGTACTGAAGCCACTTTGAAAGCCTGCCTGCCTGTTCTTTTGGTTGCTAGGTCTAGAGTCATACAAAGTCTATGAGCTAAGATTGTTGTAAACCACCGATAGTAGACTGATGGGTTGAAAAAGGTGAGGTAGAAGACGATGAACTACCGTCAAGTCTTCTACCCCACCTTTTTTATGTATCAGAATTAGTGTAGCCTTCTTCCATGGTACATTATTTTTCTTCAGGCATAAAGTAAATAGTTTTGCTAAGAGTTTGTAGATCGTTTCTCCACCTGCTTTTAGAAATTCAGCTATAACTCCATCCTCACCTACAGCTTTTCCATTTTGCACGCTTTGGATGTTCGTTCCACATAACTTCTTCTGGTAGTATCTTTGGTATTTCAGCTATTTCGTAGTTTCTTCTTCATTCCTGATATAATACTGAGTAAAATTCTTCAATTCTTTTTGCTATAGCATATCTGTCTCTGGTTATGGTCCCATCTTGTAGTTTCACTGCAGCCATCTGTTTATTGCTGTTTGGCTTTTGCATGGAGATTTAGCAATTGCTGATGTGACAGAGACTCGTTTAAAAATAGATGTAGATGAATAGGAGGTGCTTAGCATATTGAAAAATGTCATTGTGAACACAGCAGTAGGACTGGATGTCATGTCAGCCTATGTACTATGTAAATGTACAAGAGAATTGTCATTGCATCTGATGTAGTTGTTCAATCTATGTCTCAGCTCTGGCAGAGTTCCTGTGGAGTGGGAAAAGAGTTAGATAGTTCCATTGCGTAAAGACATCCTGCCTCCAGTTGGAGAGAGTGACCATGCAGTCTTGTTATATAGGGAGTTGCCAAACATGTGAATTCTCTGTCAAGAAAGAGTTTATGTTGAACTATAAAGCTGGTATTATAACAGACTTAGGAATAATCTGGGAGCAGTACCATGGCTTGAGAAACTACAAGGAAAGAATGTCAGTAGTGCATGGGAAGTAGTCAGAGATTTTTGAACAAATCATTATCAGACTACATACCCAGCTTAGGAAGATAAACCAAGTGGAGATTAAGTAGATGAGTAGAGATATAAAGCAAGACTGCAAAAAAATAATAATAATAATAACACTGTGGAGGGAATATAAAGAAAAAAGGTGATCAACCTACTCATGCAAGCAAGAATGGTGACTAATATGGTAAGAAAGGTCAAATCAGATTATGAAATAAAATTAGTTAAGCAGGCCAAAGTAAACCCAAAAGAGGTTTTTCGTTATGTAGCAAGTAAGAGGAAAAATTACTGTCGTAAACTATGACTTTAAACAATGCTCATTTAAGAAGTTGAAAGATGCAAAAGAAATAGTTGGGTCACTGAGTGATAATTTTGCAAAGGTGTATCATCTAGATGGAGATTTTGCATTTGCTGATGTGACAGAGACTCATTTAAAAATAGATGTAGATGAACAGGAGGTGCTTAGCATATTAAAAATGTCATTGTGAACACAGCAGTAGGACTGGATGTCATGTCAGCCCATGTACTATGTAAATGTGTAAGAGAATTGCCATTGCATCTGATGAAGTTCAATCTAAGTTCAATCTCTCTAAATCCCACTCCACAGGAACTCAGCTCTGGCAGAGTTCCTGTGGAGTGGAAAAAGAGTGAGATAGTTCCATTGCATAAAGGTGGCTCCTAGACTGAGGTAGCAAACTATAGACCAATTAATATATCTGCAGTGGTTGTTAAAGTATTGGAAAAGTTGGTTAAACATAAAATCCAACAGTGGGTGGTTAGGGATGCAATACTCTATAGTGGACAGCGCAGCTTTGTAAAAAGTAGATCCTATCTTAATAATTCATATTTTATAATAAAGTGATGGATAAAACACTATGATACTGCTGGACTTTACAAAAGTTGGATCAAATGGGAGTGAATATGAAGCTGGTAGTATGGATGGGGGGTGGGGCTGACAGACAAACACCAGAGAGTAGTATATGGTGGAATGGAATCTAGGAGAATGAGAGTGACTAGTGGAGTACCTCAGGATCTGTATTAAGACCTCTACTCTTTAATTTGTATATCAGTGATATAGGGAAAGATTTATTATTATTATACAAACACCTCCTGGAGTCTTGACTCTAGAAGGTGTTTGCTGATGATGCAAAACAGGAGAGCAATAGTTGATTAAGGTGATGTAGATATCCTACATCATCATCATCAATGTTTTCCATACCACCTACTGGCACATAAGGCTACAATGCGGGTTTTCCATCTGCCCCATCCCTTGCAGCTGCTCTTGCTTCTATCCAGCTCGCCCATCCTGCCTCTTTCATTTCAGATTCCACCATTCTTCTCCAAGTTAATATCCACATCAGACCACGCTAAATAACCATCGTCTGGGATCTCACAAGTCACATCTGTTGCCATGAGTATTTGTTTCTGTAATCAAATATTTTTTTACAGGGAGAGAGAGTGATAAGTCCTTTGTCCAACCCCCAAAGGGGGACTCAGCTATATCCCCAGGGACTGGGTCTCCATTTATTGCCTTGTACAATGCACAAGAGTGCTGTTAGGGTGTTCTACTACCCACCCCAACACAGGGAGTAGATATCCTACAGGATGATTTAAATAAATTGGCATTGTGGGCAGAGTATAATGGTTGTCAATTTAATGTTGCAGAAAGGTTGCATACAGTGTATCATATTGATGTTACTGTTTTGCAGGAAATTGATGAGGCTAGGAACTTGGGAATAATGGTGGACAGAGAGTTGAAGTTCAGAAGGCATATTTCTCAATGGATTACATGGATGTTGAAAAACATATTAACAATAAAGATAGAGTAGTTATTATCCCTCTTTATAAAGCTACGATTTGGCTGCAACTTGACTACTCTGCACAGATTTGGTCACCTGGGTTTCCTAGGGACCAGGAGGTTGTAGAGAAGATTAAGAGACGAGTAAGTAAACTGGTGACAGGTCTATGGAATGCTCCCTATGAGGGTAGGCTGAAGGTCTGTGGGTTACAAACTATATTGATTGGCAGAAAAGAGGAGACACAATAGAAACTTTTAAGATATTAAAGGGATTTTATAAAATTGATTGCATCAATTTTATCAAGGAAAATTTTCAGTATATGAGAAATAGCCAGAGAACTAGGGGTCATCAGTGGAAGTTGTGTAGAGTGTGGTTGGTAGGGAATGGGGGAAAGAGTGGACTGGAATTTTTGCATTGATAGTAGTGAATGAGTGAAATGGATTGCCAGAATTAGTTGTGAGTTCCCTGAATGAGCAAATCAGTGAATGAGTTAAAGGAGACATATGATATGTTTTGTGTATAATAGTTTGGGTATTCCACGATGAGTATCCGGACTCCATGGAGATACAGTATAATAAAAAAATATATAATAATATTTAAACATTAATGCTGCATTTTCATTTTTATGATTTCATACTCTTCTAGGTCATTCTTAAATTTTTTCCATTATCATTTTGCATTTGTAATTTTTTTTTCATATTGTTGTTTTGTATTTATGTTTGGTTTCTGCCAGTCATTTGTGTTCTATCGTAAATATAATTTCTCACCATTTTCCTTATTTATATACGGTTCCTTCCAGTCATGATGTCGTTTGCTAGGAAATTTAGTTTGTTTTCATGAAGGGTTTAAGCTTTTACTGTTTGTAACCATGAGCTTAAAGTCCCAGCCTAAGTCCCTTTAGTTCTCTAGGACTTAGGCCAGTACTTTTCTGTAGTTCATTATAGAACAACATTTCATTATAGTGGTGTTCACTATTGTGTGTCTGCTACCTAAAGTTTATAATTAATTTCGATTTTTTTTATTCTGAAATGTTAGGTAAACCATACTTGGGATGTGTATTTTTCAAACGAACTTAGGGATGGTTTAACTCAGGAAGAAGTGGAAAATCTCTCAAAACAGTTCATAAGACATCTCTATCGATCAGTTTCATCATATTGTGAAATTCCAGAAAAATTTAAGAGATTTAAAGTAGGTGATTAAATAATTTCTTATTTTTAATACTATTTCATAACATGTCATGAGACTTCTGTGGAATAATTATCATAATTCCTAGCAAGCTTAGAGTTAATCACTACACTTAAGTTATTTATAATTACTACAGTTAAAATACAAACTTGCCAGCTTTATTGCCTTGGCTTGTAAACCTTTCTTTTCACTGCAATATGCATTCAGATGCCACTGAGTTTTGGGATACCCTCAACAAGCTAATTGTGTGTGTTATATTTACAAACAGTTGCAAAACAATTTATAAATAAATAAATTTGGTTTCCCCCATAAAATGTAAAATTTTAAAATGTAGCTCATTTACAGCTTTTTTTTAGATCTGTTTTAGTTTGCATTCATAACAACTATAATTATTGTTAGCTAATTGCTAATTATAATAATTGCATTCTTTTCAGCATTATTACTACTTGAATGACACGTTGATAGTTACAGCAGTTATAATATCATCTGAATTGGAAGAAAAACACCTATGTTTCTGTTGACAAAAACCACTATACTTATAATATGTTGTCAGGAAAAGATGAAATAAATGATAATTATAAGGGATATCTGTATTATTATGCAGTATAAAGGAAATGGCTCAGCATAGACTATTTAAACAAAACAATTGGAAAATTTTGGTAAGCCGTTTTAAAGGCTAGAGTTTGAGTACCTGTAGATTTTAAAATGACTTCTAGAATAAGATATTAATACTATATCAATCTCTTTTGGTTTGATTGGAATTATTACAAAAGCAGCTACAAGATCATGTGGCTGATTTTTATGTTTTATAGGATGGAAAAAAACCTTCATTTCAGAAACGAGCTCTTGCCACCTTCAAGTCTGTTATGCATGCTCTCTTAGCCTTCATTTAAAAAGCCCTTCTAAAGGTTCCTTTCTTCTTAGATGGGATTTGAATCCAAGTCTTCTATCTGAAGAGCAAATGTTATATCATCCTCCTTGTGACTGGTAAATAAAGGATTTCTGATATGGCGATTCCTCTCTTATATATAATATTTCATGACTTTGAACTCACTGTCATCAAACCATTTATTTATTTTATTTTATTTATTTGTTTTTTTTTAATAGTCATATTGTAGATGAAATTATTCATGCAGTATCACTATGCAGTTGATGACCTGTATTATGAAATCATTCACACATTCATCACCTGAGGAATAACTGTTATAGTCATGAACTATGCATAGTTGGATAGGATTTGCATATATGCTTGTGAGATTATGCAGTCCACCTGCAACATTTCCTAACAAAAGACTCCCATCATCTGTGCCAAATCTTGCATGTTATCATCTCCAAAAACTCCAGTCCATTGCTGGTTAGGACAAAGTTTGATTCAGTTAAACTGTCTCCTGATACCATTGTGATTTTTTTAGTTACTGCAGAAAATAAGAGGATTCCTGAACAGACCACACATTGAAAACTGTTTATGCAGCTTTCATTGCACTGTTCTCATTGAAATATCACTCAGAATCTCTGTTAAAATTCTTGTCAAATAGTTTTGTTTTGCAAATAGTAAAATATTGCCAGGTGTCACTCAGTCTAGAATTATTTTTTGCCTCCTTTATCATTTACAGAGAAGTTGAGAATTATCCTTTTACAATTCTTAACTTTAGTCATTGTCATCACTGTTGGTGGATTCATCCACTCAGTTTGCTGGCCTTTAAAGCATAAGGTAGAGAATCTCACTGACAGTCACTAATATTACTAGCTTTTCCCCATGTTTCAAGATAAAAGCAATTATACCTGATGTTATAAGCAGATATCTTGTTACAACACACTGAATTGGTTAGTTTGGGTGGTTTTTCATCCAAACAGTTTGCCTGTTTGGATAAAAAAGCTGAGCTTCCAGGAGGAATTATCGTGCCACTCCATAGATAGGATTTCCAACTGAAGAGCTTCATCTATACCAACTGAACTGTGGAGATTATATATAATGTATAGGGACCATGTTATTAAGAAAAGTGGTATTAAACCTGACATTTACATAAGAAACATAGGAAACATTATGTAAACACATCTTTTAATTCTTCTATACAAGTCTTACAAGCATCTTTAGCCATATTAAATAATTACTGTGACAAATTGTGTATGAGAAACAACAAAGGTACCAAAACTATGAAAATAGAAAGCAGCAAATCTTAATGGCATTCTCAGTAACGAATATATATAGTGGGTTACATTTAAACTGTTTATTATTATTATTATTATTGCACACTCATCATGGGAGGTTCATTCAAATGACAACATATTTATCATACCAAATTTTAAAATCGTTAACACTCCTTGCATTAACAACACATTCTGGTAATGTGTTCCATTCATTGACAATTCTCCATGTAAAAAATCTACTCCTCACACCCTGCTTCAGCACACTCTTACATAACATCCAAGGCTAACCTCTGGTTTTTCCCATCTCACCTTCTACTCTTTTTATAATCTCATCTGGATTAACTCAATTAATCCTCTCAGTAACTTAAATGTTCCTATCATATCACCTCTTTTCCTCCTATTGACTAAATTCCATAATTCTCATTTTTTCAACCTCTCTCTCCATAGCCAGCAGTACAAATCCTGATATTGATTGACTTAGTCACTTGCTTCTGGACCCTCCAATGTCTCCACATCACACTGAAAACAAAGTGATCAGATATGAGCACAGTAGTCCAAGTTTGGTCTGATCAGTGCTTTATACAGTGCTGCAACCACTTCTTTATCACTATATGTTAGAGTACTTCTTATCATAGTAGCACTACAATGTTCAGCCTTTGCAACACTAGCAAATATGCCCTCTAAACTTCAGTCTACTGTCAACCATCACTCCCAAATCTCTAATCTCATCTATTTCCTATAGTACGGCATCATTAATATAGTAAACAGACTTATATTTCTGCACTCCAGAATGCAACACCTTGCAATTATTGATATTAAAGCTACAACCCCACTCCTTTGTCCAAGTAAAAAGTCTCTTCAAATCTTCTTGAAGGGAATTAACATCAGCAATGCTACTTATAATTCTTCCCAACTTTCCATCATCAGCAAAAGCTGAAGATCCCCAGTCAGTTCACATGATATATCATTTACAAACAAGTTAAACAGCAGGGGCCCAAGAACGGAACAGAACACTGGCACATGCCACTGGTTACCCTCCTTTTTTGAGACACTGCTTCTTCATATACAACCTGCTGGTTGTATATGAAGGAGCAGTGTCTCAGCAGTGTCCAATTTCCAATTCATCTAACCAATACATTATCTATTCCCAACCTCTTCAGCTTGTACACCAACTTATCATGTGGTAATCTATCAAATGCTTTTTTTTTTTGCATGTGGTAATCTATCAAAGCCTTTTTTTTTTTTTTTTTTTTTGTAAAGTCCAAGAATATCACTGTATATGATTCTCCCTTATCTAACACATCTGCCACCCCTATCATAAAATGCAAATAAATTGCTAAAACATGACCTACCCTTTACCAATCCATGCTGACCATCATAAAGAATGCTATGTCCATCAACCTGATACTGTATTCTATTCATAACCAATCTCTCCAACACCTTGACTACAATCACAGTTATACAGACTGGTGTATAATTGGAACTTCTGTCCTAGAACCGTTATTATTACATAACACCTCCAGGGAGACCAAAGACTAATCGAGGGAGGGCACCTACTCTACAACTCTATGTCTCCACCAACCGCAACTACCTTTATCATCTACACCAACGTCATCTACCTCCAACCACCACCACTAGTATTTTCACAGACAATCACAAAAACATCCATGCCCACGCGGGATTCGAACCCCCAGCCTTTTGGCTGGAGAGTGGATACACTAACTACTCAGCCAACCAGACCGCCCTGCTTTTGCAGTGGTACTATTTTGCCTTCTTTCCACTCCTTAGGAACCTTACCCACTGCAAGACTTTGATTAAATAACCAAGTCAAGGGAATAACCAACTGTTGTGCAAATTCCTGAAGAATACGTTGTGATATGTCATCCATTCCCACATCCTTATTAACATCTAACCCAACCAACACCTGATACACCTCTGATTCTTTCACTTCCAATTCTCCTAATACTTAATTCCCTTCTATATATTGCACCTCATCATTATGATATATATGCTAATAAAGTGCTCGTTCAATAATTCCACTATATCCTTTGCAACTGCCGTAATTATTCTTTCTCTTGCTTCCATTCCTACCTGTCTCATCCTCACTGTTATGCGTTCCATCACCTTGTGCTGCTGCAACCACATCTTCAACCTCATATCCATCTTCTTCCTGTCATGCAATTCATTTAGTTGTGCTATCCTGCTTCATAAGTAGACGCAGATCATTTACTACATTAATTTCTTGCTTCTCAGAAAATAATAACCTTTCTAAATGTCGAACACCAAACTCATTCAAATGCAATCCCTGAATTTTAAGCCATTCCAACTTTCTTTCAAATTCACTCCACAGATTTACAAATTTGTGAATCTCTGTTAACTCTGCTAATGCATTCCTGGATGCCGACAATTTCAAGTTCTTTCCTAATATCCTCGTTTTTAATATGATATTGCCATTTATGCCATCTGTTCATGCCTCTAATCTTTCTCAGGGCTCTCATATCTGCAGTCTCTAGTCTTATGGCTCTGAGAGGTGGGTCAGAAGTAAAACACTTGACCACACTTGACTGGTTTGAACACTGTCTTGTATACAGCTAATTTAGTGTTCCGACTAATTTCTCTCTTACTCCATATGAATTTATTCAATTGACTTCCTACCATACCAGCTTTGTTGATTCTGTTGTCTATTTCCATATTTAATTTACCATCTTCAGTAAAAATCGTGCCTAAGTAGCTGAAATGTTTTACTTGTTCTATAAGTTCTCCATTCACAATGCTTCTGCCTATTTTCATTATCTTTGTCTTGTTATTGCTGACCTTCATACCATATCTTATATGGTATTAATTTTATCTTGCTCAAGACTAATAGTGATCGCTTCCAATTTCAAATCCTCTGTACACTTTGGTGTCCTGCACCAGGGAGAAACCATCACTATCAACAATAACATAGTCAATGAGACTTATCTTATTCCTTGCCGCTTCTCTTCATGTGAATTTGTGCACATTTTTTTGTTGGAACATGGTATTAGTAATAATCAGTCCATGTCCTGGGCAGAAATCCTACAGGTATTTGCCATTATTATTAGCTTTGTTCTTTTCTCCAAATTTTCCCAAAATATTTTTGTATGTCTGACAATAATTTCCTACTCCGCTATTTAGATCCCCAACAAGGACCAACTTTTCTTTTTTCATTGTGTCAGTTGCTTTCTCTAAAGCATCAAAAAATTCCTCCACTTCTACTTTAGTAGAACCTTCTGTGGGACCATAGGCACAAATAAGTCTCATTGTCCAATTCCCCATTCTGATATTTGCCTACATCACTCTACTTGAGACTGCCTACCATTCAAGAAGATTAGCCTCGTATTTTGTGTCGAAAACTATGGCCACTCCTTCTTTTCCTTGATTGCATTTCCTGAATATAACATTTTGTATTTATTGTTCAGAAAGATCTCACCAGTTTTTGTCTTTTTTGTTTCAGTCACCCCTATTATATCGATCTGGTACTTATCTAATTCCTCAGCTTGCTCCATTTCTTTGCCATTCAGGCTTCTTATGTTGATAGTACCGATCTTTAACTCTGGTGATGTTGAGTCGGGGTGTGCTTTCAGATTTGTTCCAGTAGCTGACTTTTCGCTGTTTGCCCTGGTTCCCTGGCAAAAACAATGGGGGCTTTGTTTAACCAGGAGACGCCCCAGCCGGCATGAAATTTTGTCATGTTGTACCATCATTTTTTTATTTTGGTTTAACCAATCAGAATACAATTTGGTCGGCTAAATCCCCAATTGCCAGCCTATCCTCATTCGGTCAGTATCCAGGTAGATGCCCAACAGGGTGCACCACAAGAAGGTGAGGATTGGACATTAGGTCCGAAGTGTTGGTCTGTTCTCTGCATTCCTTTAAAGGCTATGTGGAATCTGGTTTTATAGAATCTGGATACGATTCTATAAAACCCGTTGAATACCATGGATAAGGAGTTCAATTTGGTCTCACTATTTCATCCACCTCGGCCAGTAGGGAGGTTAATTATGTGTGTGTTTAAAAGAAAATGCTATTTTTTACATTAAATTTTTTATTGTAATTTCCCTAATACAATTGCATTGTTAATATTATAAATTTTCACAGTTTTAAATTTTCACAAATTTTCTTTTTATATCTTTCATTTGGGAGGAAAATATTTTATTTGCATATTTGAATGTGTACCAAATGAGATAAATATTTTTTGTAATTAAATGAGAAACTAGACTTCTTCAAAATATTTAGATATACAGGTATACTGCATATCCAAGTGAACTGGAAAAATCATTGAAAACTATGGCTTTTCATTTTATTATTTAAACTCACTGTCTTATTGTCTTTCAGTAGTGATTGGTGCTACTAAAGCATAGTAATAATATTATTAGTCTTATTTTAAGTCAATTTTTGAAATCTTTGCTTTTTATTATTATTATTATTTTTTTATAGTTACAGTCCCTTGCATCTGAACTAGTAGCCACAAAATTCAGTAAATTTGATTGTACTCCAGTAGTCAATTATAAGAAATTAGACCAAACAGAACATCATTCTATAACTTCTGATAAGAAATTAAATAAACCATCAGATGTATTTTCAGCATTTGAGCAGAAATCTAAAATGCATCATAAGAGAACTTATAGTCCAAGGAAAGATAAAATTACTGATGATGTAAAAATTTCTATGCCCATTAAACGGAAAAAGGAAATTAAAAAGGTATTAGTAAACTTTTAGGGAGTATTAGTTTAAATATATCATAAATAAATAAATCTGTTCCTTAAAAGATTATTTAATATAATTTTTAGTATATTATGAACATTGTTTTAATCCATATCCTTTTGTTAGCTTAACTGATTCTTAATTCAGTCTTTGTGATATTTAGCTTATTTTGAGTAATCAGGAAGTGCAGCAGATTATCACTCTAGCAAACTCCAATGGACCACGGACATAGTTCATTATATGGCAAGGTTACTGAATTTAGTATAAAAATACTATCCCTCCCATGGAACGATAGAAATCATGGGAACAACACATAAGAAATCTTGAAAAATAGAACAGAAGAACAAAGAAAATCATGAGAAATAGAACAAAAAAACAAAGGAAATCATGAGAAATGAAAGAAATAGTGGGAAATAACACAATAGAAAATAGCAAGAAACAGGAACTTGTTAGAAATATGATAAAAGAAATCATGGAAAATTACACAAAAGAAATTGAGAAAAACTTAACAAGGGAAGTAATGAGAAACAGAACAAAGAAATCAAGACAAACATAACAAAAAATTGAGGTAAACAGAATAAAGGGAATGAAATTGCCAGAAATAGAACAAAAAGAAATGACAACAAATAAAAGAAATCATGGGAAATAACACAAAAGAAATTAAGAAAAACATAACAAAAAAAAATCACTAGAAAGAGAACAGAAGAAATTGAGAAAAACATGACAGAGGAAGTTGCTAGAAATAGAACAAAATAATTTTCAAGAAATAAAAGGAACCACTGGAAACAGAAGAAAGAAAATCATGGGAAATCATACATTTATGAAAGAACACAAAAAAATTGACAGGAGCCATACATAAAACACACAGAATGACATAAAAAAAATACCATTCCAAACAATAATAGGCAACAGAGGAACAACTAGAAGAGTATGAAATTATAAAAATGAAAATACAGAATTACTGTTTAAATTTTGAAATGTTACATTAGCCTAAATTATGTCACTTACCTGAAATCTTCATTATAAACTAAATATCTGCAGTCTGGTTAAGACATAATGTTTGTCTTTTGACATTTTAAAAATCACACTCTGATGGTAGGTATTTTAAGCTATAGTGAGGATGTCCTCCCTTTTTTTTTATGTAAATCTATACAGTGAGAAAAGTCTTGAATGATACGCCACTTCATCCTGAAAATTACTTTCATTCCATTAAGAAGAGGAGAGAGAAACTTCAAAAATTATCTCCTTAATAAAAGGTGAGATAAATGGCATAAAAAATCCATTACTGATGTTGGTCATGCAGTGTGTTTTCATTATTTTTGCTGATGTCTGCTTATCTACTTATGCGGATACAAAATATAAATTTCTCATCATCGTCATCAAATTCCTGATATATACACTCAGTGGGGCATACGGGATATTATGATAGTACTACATTTAAAGGCTGCATCATTACTAACTTCCTGTCAACAGTTTTCCTCTAAATTCTATTGTCTGTTAAGGGATCCAATACTGTTGAGTTTTGAATAGCATCTCTTGGCACCTTATCTTATCTTTTCCAGATCTGTAAAACTTAATTATAGATCCCTCTTATATTCCCATGATTTCTTAACTGTTTGGCATCAGGTGGAAATCTGATTCTTACAACCTCTTTTTGGCCTGAATGTAGCTTGTTCTTCTCCAGGTTTTCCTTCCACAATTTTTTTTAGCCTATTCTCAAGTATGCTTGCATAAATCTCACCAGGAATACTGGTAGGGAAATTCCTTTGTAATTCTCACATTGTTTTATTTCCCTTTTTTAATAGATGGATACTATGAGAGCTTTACTCTGTTCATCTGGAATTTGATTACCTAACCAAAGGTAATCAAAGGTCTTCTGAATTATTGCATTTTGCATGGAGAGTTGGGGATGATTGGAATGCATTGCCTGAGAGTATAGTGTCTGGAGAGAATTTGAATGTGTTTAAGGCTCAGTATGATGAGCTGTGTGTATGACAAAAGGGACCTCCTAGATGAGTCTGTGTATAATTATGCAGTGCAACCACTGTAAAACTTTAATACCTCCATATTTGAATTGATTTATATTTAAGCATTTCTGGTCAAATATCAGCTATTCCAACTGTCTCTACACATTTCAGATTTTGGTGGCTTTTTCTACCTCATATATTGATATATACTTTTGACTGCATTCTTCTTCTTGTACTACTACCACCATGCCATTACTGCTTGTTTCATTTAGCAATCTTTCAAAGTGATTACTCCTAAAATAATTACTCCTGACATTATTATTAACATCGGACCTCCACAGAGACAGAGACTCATTGTGGGAGGTACACACTATTGCACACAATGTTCATCCAATCGTGCCTTAAAATGAGTCTCACAACACACTCAGGCAATGCATTCCACTCACCAACCACTCTCCATTCAAAGAACTTGTTCCTCACTCCTCTGCTCATAACCTCCTTATACAGACTACAGCGATGGCCTCTTGTTCTTCCCCCTGTAAAATATTTGTTGATTATTTCTTTTTCTCTTTTTATATCTATCTATGTCTTTGCTTTAATTTTTGCTTTTGTTCCCCCCCCCTTTTTCTGCTGTTAGTTAGACCTTGTATAGTAAGCCTATCTAACGTAGTAGTTCCTAAACATTCACGCAATATCAATTAAGAAATTTATATTTTCATAACGACTGCAACACTTAATTGACCTTCTGTTGCTTGAAAGTTAGGGTGAGAAGATAAAATTAAATGAATACATTTGCACAATTTCTTTACTTGTAAGTCGTGGCCAGTTATTTTTCTACTATTCCCGCATGTTCACTAGATATTTCGGGATAGTGCATTGGCTAAGGAATAAGAACCGGGTAATTACAAAGCAAACATATTTATTTTCGATCTAAAAGAAATGGTACAGATCACATAAAAGTTGCTAAAAGAATAATTCAATCAAAAGCTCTTTAACTCACAAAACAATTTGCTATCTAAGCAACTGAACTTACAGTGCGTTCTCTTTCAGAAACCTTATTGTACTTTTACACAAAAGTGTTTCCTGTGACACAACTTATCTTACAAGCAAGCATATATATTCCAAGAGGGATTGTAACAACTTTCTTCTGCCACATTCAATACCTAATTATCACTAATTCTGATGCTATCACAAGCAACCTGTGAATTAAACTCACTTAACAATACATAATCTTCCCTTAATTCAGATTCAATTTAACCACCATTAACAAATAACCTCTCACAATCACTTACGATTTCGAGTTACATTCTCATAACATAATACAATTAAATAATGGCTTACTTGCTAACAATCACGAGTGGAAAGTCCGATTTACATTCTGCAACATACATCGAGACTGGAACGTCTTCCTTCTGGTCAGTCCTCGAAAGTTTTCCTTCATCAGACTCGCTGGGGTTCTGCCATAGCTACCCAGAGCTTAGAGAGAGAGAGAGAGAGAGCTGGTGGCGGAGAAACATCTGGCATCGGCGGTGGGAAGAACAATCCTCCTGGGCCAAGGGAAGGAGCTCCCGTAGAAGTCGAAGGTGAAAAGTCAAGAAAAATATCTTGAACCGAGCACTGTGTTTCCTTTTATTCCATTTTCAGTCCTTTGTTCTTAATTAAGAGTATCCCAGGATTAGCCAGAAGCAAGAAAAAAATTGACGTCATCGCTGGCTGCTTGACCTTACGATTTGGTTGGAATTTAGCGCTAATCTGGCTTAATTCCTATTAAGCTCTTACCAACAATTCAAAAATGCAGGTGCATTCTGATATCTATTTTTCTTTTATATTTTAGCATTTTATTAAGCACATTTTTTCTTTATAAATTCAAAAAAAAAAAAAAATTGAAAACCTTTAGTGAAAATTCACTTGAAAACTTAATTTCTCGCTAGATTTTACAAAGGTCACCCTTTCCTCAAAAAAAAATTTAACTCAGAGGTTCATTTTTTTTTGTTTTTGCTTCCCTCATTCTCTGTAGACGACCTTGACTAGTCCCTCTCACTTTCATTTTCAGAATTTGATTTACACATAATTGACGACATCATTTTTTATTCCCTTCCATATGTACTTTTCACTAATTTGATGCCACGTTTGATCAAATCCCTTATGTCTGTTTAAATCATGGAACTTGTAAATTATCCATGGAATCATGACTTTCGGAACATGAACCCTTTCTGCAAATTTTCCCAAGACTCTCTTCTTTGACAAGAGAAGTCCGTCTTCATCTAGGTGAAGTGTTTTGAGGAATACTCGGTTCTTGGGAAGTTGATCACCTCTCTTAATTTTTTCATATACACTCTTCAACTCAGGATCTCCCTTCTGAGCCTCTATAATATGAGGCTTACCCCAGGTTTGACGATCAGGAGGTTTATAAATGACTCTTCCCATAGTCTCAGCACTGCTTAGCTTGCCTGTGTTACTGTCTTCTCCTTTTACAGAGTCTATGAGATTAATGTAAGAGTCATTCACGTCAAGTCGGCACTTGTCTTTATCTCTCTTTCTTTGTCTATTCATAATATCTCTGCCTTTATTCACTGGCCTGGTTCCTTTGTCAACCTTTGCTGCCTGAGACCTTGGATTACTGCCACCATTTTGTGCATGTTCAACTCCCATCAGGGAAATATTCCTTTTATGGAAATCACAGGAGAAGTTGCACTTCTGCAGCAAATCCAATCCCAAAATAATTTGAACGCTCGGACGAGAGGATTTAGGAAGAATTAATAAATGTTGGGAAACATTCAATTCAAATTCAGCTAGCTTAATGCCTACTTTTATCTTTCTCTGAGTAATTTCAGTTTTTGAGATGCTTGTTAGCTTGACTGGCTTCCTCAGCTCTATCACGTCATTTGTGATACGGGTACTTATTCTCTTGAAGAACGACCCAGTTATTGCTGAGACGTGGGACCCACTATCCAGTAGGATATTACAAGGTGTCCCTTGTACCAAGTCTTGAATGACTGTCAGAGAACTATCAGGTCTCTTTCTGATGTAGTCCTTTCGCTTGCTCTGGTTATTTTGAGAATTTTTCTTAGTGAGCATAACATTTAATTCATATCTCATTCTTCTAGGAGGTGAATTTTTCTTCATAAAACAGTTATTGGCCAAATGCCCAACTTTGTTACAGTTGTAACATTTAGGTGGCTTTCTTCTGCCTTTCTCTTCACTATCCCCCCTATCCTGACCTGGATTAATTTTGGAGGTCATCATTTGGAACTCACCTAATTCCTTGATAATGGCGTCTAGTCGCTCCATTACTGGTTGATGTAACCTCTCTATCTCCTGCTTAATTAACAATCTTACTGACTTCATGTCAAAGGAATCAGTTAACTTAGGTTTGGTGGTCAATTTTTCTTCGCCCACAACCTTAATATGAGTCTTATTCTCTAGGTCTATGTCCTTTTCTTCCACTTCTCTTGGGGATTTTTCTTTCTTCAGCATATCAAGAATCTTTTTAGAGTTACAGGTGGAATCACCTACTTGTTTAATTGAGTGTACTTGTTTGGGGATAGATGCAGGATGCATATTGCCAAGCCTCTCTTCTCTGTCTCTGACTGCGAGGTAATACTCTTCCAAGTTCTTTATTTTCTTTTTATATGCTGTCTCTTTTAGTTCTTCCTTTAATCCCAAACGAAACTGATGAAAAACTTCCCCATCTAAATGCGGCTTTTCTTCCTCAGAAACACTCAGACTACTTGCAAGAGTTAGCAATCTATTATAGAAGTCTGTAACACTTTCTTTGTTTCCTTGTCCGCATTTCTGTAACTTCCAAAGATTGGGGCTTACGTTCCTCACTTTGGAATATTGGGATATCAAAGTATCCTTAAACTTTGAATATTCCAAAGTGTCTCTAAGAATAGGGGAAGCATTTAAAAAGATCTTTGCTTTACCAACCAATTTGTTTCTTAGGAGAATCAGTAACTAGAAGTCCCACCATCTCCCAATTTTTCTTAATTCTTCTACAAAACCAAAATAAGAATGAATGTCATCATTATTGACCCCAGAGAACGATGGAATAACAAGGTGAGGATTTACAGTCCTAAAAAAACTCCTTGTCATCCATCATTATGTCAGTGTTAGTTGGGATACAATCAGTAGTATCACAATTCATATAAATACAATTCAAATTGCAAAAATGCTACTTGCTAAACTTTACCTGTTCCTTAAGCCAAAAATATCCCAATCCACTTCACTTGAATTTTATTATGTGGATTTTATCCTGCCGACGGCTGCACCATTGTAAAATATTTGTTGGTTACTCCTTTTTCTTTATCTATCTATCTATCTATCTATCTATGTCTTTACTTAAATTTTTTCTTTTGTCCCCCCCCCCTTTTTCTGCTGTTAGTTAGACCTTGTGTAGTAAGCCTATCTAATGTAGCAGTTCCTAAACATTTGTGCAATATCAATTAAGAAATTATATTTTCATAATGACTGCACCACTTAATTGACCTTCTATTGCTTGAAAGTTAGGGCGAGAAGATAACAAAATTAAATTAATATGTTTGCACAATTTCTTTACTTGCAAGTCATGACCAGTGATTTTTCTACTATTTTCTACGCTAGATATTTCGGGATAGTGCATTGGCTAAGGAATAAGAACCAGATAATTACAAAACAAACACATATTTATTTTCGATCTAAAGGAAATGGTACAGATCACATAAAAGTTGCTAAAAGAATAATTCAATCAAAAGCTCTTTAACTCACAAAACAATTTGCTATGTAAGCAACAGAACTTACAGTGTGTTCTCTTTCAGAAACCTTATTGTACAGTCGTACCCTGACTTACGCGAATCCGGAGTTACGCAGTTTCTTAGATGTACGTATTCCCATCCCACTTCACGCCTCACCACTAGTCGTATCTTTCCGGCGCTGGCCGCATTCGCCAGTGTCGCACATGCTGTGAACAAGCACTGACGTGTTTCGTGCAGTCTCCATTCATACATGATTTTTATAGTCTACAAAGCTTGCAATTGTTTAATGTTATGTTCTTGATAAAAATTTTATCACATAAAAAATAATAATGTCGTCCAAAAGAAGCAAGTCAAATTCTTCTACATCTAGCAAGAAAAGAAAAACATTGACTTTGGAAACAAAACTCAACATTATCAAGGATTTTGAAGGTGGGATGAAAATTTGTGAGCTAGCAAAGAAGTTCAATCTACAGGAATCCACAGTAAGAACAATCATAAAAGAAAGGTTTACAGATTTTGGAGGAAATAGATTCTAACGAGGAACGAATTGTAGCCACAAGGCAAGGAATAAAAAAATCATTAGCTTGCTATGAAGAAATTTTGCGTGACAAGAAAAAGACATTATGCCATCAGATGAATCTATTAGATTTTATGAAACCATCAACATCAAAATAACTTTATTTTTTTTATGTACGAAAAACTACAATTATGATTATATTTCTTAAAAAATATAGGTGTTTTTGTAAACCTTTTTTCCCCAAATAACTAATATTTTGTATGTTTGTATATATAAATTACATGCAAAATTATACCCCAAGTTACGCAAATTCGACTTATGCGCTTTTTGTTGGTCCCACCTACCACGTAACTTCGGGGTATGACTGTACTTTTACACAAAAGTGTCTCCTGTGACACAACTTAGCCTACAAGCAAGCATATATATTCCAAGAGGGATTGTAACAACTTTCTTCCGCCACATAATACCTAATTATCACTAATTCTGATGCTATCACAAGCAGCCTGTGAATTAAACACACTTAACAATACATGATCTTCTTTAATTCAGATTCAATTTAACCACCAGTTAACAAATTACCTCTCACAATCACTTACAATTTCAAGTTACATTCTCATAACATAATAGAATTAAATAATGGCTTACTTGCTAACAATCACGAGTGGAAAGTCTGATTTACATTCTGCAACATACATCGAGACTGGAACATCTTCCGTCTGGTCAGTCCTCGAGAGTTTTCCTTTGTCAGACTCGCTGGGGTTCTGCCGGAGCTTAGAGAGAGCTAGTGGCAGAGAAACATCTGGCGTCAGCAGCAGGAAGAACAATCCTCCTAGACCAAGGGAAGGAGCTCCCATAGAAGTCGACCGAGCACTGCATTCCCTTTTATTCCATTTTCAGTCCTTTGTTCTTAATTAAGGGTATCCCAGGATTAACCAGACACAAGAAAAAAATTGACGTCACCGCTGGCCGCTTGACATTACGATTTGGATGGAATTTAGCGCTAATCCGGGCTTAATTTCAATCAAGCTCTTACCAATAAGTCAAAAATGCAGGTGCATTCTGACAGCAAATTTTTCTTTTATATTTTAGCATTTTATTAAGCACATTTTTTCTTTATAAATTCAAACAAAAAAACTGGAAAATCTTTAGTGAAAATTCACTTGAAAACTTAATTTCTTGCAATATTTTACACCCCGCTCTCTCCCATTCTATGAAAAATCTTTCATGTCAACCTGATAACAACCCCTGATTAGCTTATATATCTCAATCATATCCCCCCTTCCTTCCCCCTATTCACGAGGCTCTGCAATTTACATTTTCTCAATCTGTCCTCATACTTTACATTCCAAAGGCCACTGACCATCTTTGTGAATCTTCTCTGGATCCTTTCCAACATATCCTCATCACCATGAAAACCAAGCGACCAAATCTGTGCGCAATAATCCATATGACGCCTGATGAAAGCCTTATACAATTGCATTATAACCTCTATTTCTGCATGGCAGGGTCCTCTGCAAAAAAATTATGAGAGAAAAAAAAATGACTTGTTTCCAAAGCCATAACTGCCTTTTTTAAGGAAATTACAATATAGACTAATATATTAACTAAAATAAATTTGATTAATACCTCCAGTATTTTGGAAAAGTGAAATTGCCATCATCAGGGATCACAGTATAATATGAAATGTGCACATAGTCACTATTAAGTAATAAGGCTGAAGCATATTAACCAAAAGTAAGCCTGAAGTCCTAAATACCACCCCAATGGACTAAATTGAACATCCTTGGCTGTTGGGCTGAAGTACTGAGGATGAGAGCTTTCCAAATTTGGATCAGTTTTGTGCAACCAAGTTTGTCAAGGTTTTGGTAGTTTCTTATGGCAGAATCAGATTAAATAAAAAGTCTCTCATATTTATATTTGCTTCAGTGGAGTAGAGCAGCCTTCTTCCAGCATATTCTATGGCAGGAGTCCAAAGAATGATCAGCAAGACCTGAATGGCTGTAGTAGTGGAAACTGTTATAGACCTTGTGTTCAGCATTTCTGATGTTGGCTGTCCTGCCTGTTTGGCCATAGTAAGATAGTTTACAACCACAAAAGGCCTGGTAAACACCTGGCAGGTCTAGGGAGTATTATTTGTCAATGGTGGAGTGGATAAGGGATGCTAATTTTTTATATGGTCTGTAAGTGGTTGGAGGGTTGTATTTTTTTAGGATTTTAGTTAGTTTTTCAGGTATACCTGGGATATATGGAATGGTGATTGCCCTGGTGCAGTCTCTGTTTTGGAGAGGGGTGGGAGGGTTCATATTTTTGGAATATGATAGGAATTGTAGCCATTGGCTAAAACAATTTTATTTCATTGATGGATTTTCTGTAAACAGAGAATGCCACAGATCCATCATGCTGAGTGTAATTAAAGTGACTAGGAAGGAGACTGTTGTTATTTTCTTTTTCTAATGTGAAATGGATCCTGGGATGTTGATTGCTTAAATGTGTTAAAAATATGTTGAGAGCATCCAGGCTATGTGGACAAATGAAGACCACATCATCAACAAAGTGTAGTCAAGTCAGAGTGAGTTTATATGGAGTTTAGAGCTTTCTTTTCAAATGTTTCCATAAAGTAATTAGCTGGTGGGGAGAGAGGAGAGCTCTTGGCTGTTCCTTCTATTTCTTTATAGAATTTTACTTGCCAAACAAAACTGCCCACATTCATATTGAATTTAAACAAGGCACAAATATCAAGAGGAAATTCAGCTCAAATAAGATCTAAAGTGTCTTTAAGTGGAACATTGGTGAACAGAGAGAGAGAGAGAAGACATCAAAACTGACCATAATATTGGTGTGTTGGAGTGTGAGATTTTCTATACTGGCTTTAAAGTGGGCTGAACTTTTTGCATGAAGGGGTGTTGCCAGTATATTGGCAAAGCACTTGAGCTAAATATTTGTATGTGGGTGAATAATCAGTGGCATCTACATATGGGTGTAATGGCACATTTTGTTTTGGGATTTTAGCTAGACTTTCCCCCCATATATATATATATATATATATATATATATATATATATGGGGGGAAATATATATATATTTGGGGGGGTCTGAAATTATATGGTTTTAATTTATTAGTAACTTCAGCAGGCAAAGAGGTGACCTTTTTAAGGAGTCTGTGAAGTGATCTTATCTATGTATTAGTAGGGTCATAGTTTAAGGATGTAAAAAAGAGAGAGGTAGTAGAATAGCACTAGCTAAGAAAGTGATTACTGATTTAACTAAGATCAGGAAAGACAGGCATATCTCCAAAAAGACAAAAATTAAGCTTGTAGAAACCTTAGTTTTTTCGATCTTTCTCTATGCTTCTGAGTCTTGGACAGTGGCAAAAGATGATAGAAGAAGAATTGAGGCATTTGAGCTCTGGTGCTGGAGAAGAATGTTAAGAGTGTCTTGGACAGAAAAACGAACAAACAAAAGTATCCTGGAGGAACTGAATATCCATACAAGACTGACAAACATAATTGACAAGAGAATTGTGCAATATTTTTGACATATATGCAGATGGGAAGGCAGCTACCTGAAAAAAATAATCATCCAGGGTAAATCGTGTGGAAAAAGAATAAGAGGGACCTCCCCCCCCCCAACAGATGGATTGACCTGGGGCATGGGTCTCATGCTACCAAGCACATCCCTGGGTTGTGGATAGGGGAATGGCCTCTGGATACAGAGGTTAGCTGCGAATAAACAGAGAAACCTGTGAATAAGCAGTCGTGTACAATGGGACGGCATCTACCAACAGGAAGTGGTGAGATAGACAGTGGCATGGTTATCTCTATAAAAAGCCACCCATTTCCACTGACGGGAATGCGACATAGGTGTAACCGCCATTAAATAAGTTACAGCCCACTGGAAGTTGGGGCAGCAACAACTTTCATCCTGATCAGCGGAAGATCACCATAAGTGACAACGGTGTAAAGGATACTGTGGTAGGCGGATAATCATGAAGAATGAGAAACGGCTAGCACACTGAGCCTCTCTAGAAGGCTATTGCTGGACAAGGGGATACCATCTTGTTCTATTTTTCCCTAGTAAGATAGCAGTATGGATGGACATTCTAAAAGATAGTAAAGCGCACAATGGCTCAATACTTGTGCACGGCAGAGGAAGAAGCAAGGCTTCCCAGGTCGTAAACCAGTAAAATCCTTGTACAATTATTGGGATGTGGAATGTGAGAACCCTCCTACAAATTGGAAAATTTGAAGAGAGAAATGGATAGATTAAAAATAGCCATATTGGGAATTAGTGAAATGAGATGGACTGGAACTGGAGACTTTTGGAGTGGTGATTACAGAATCATTTATTCAGGTGATGAGACAGCAAAAAATGGAGTCGCGGTGGTTCTCAATAAGGAATGGGGAAGAAGAGTAATCAACTCAGCAAAATGTAGTAGCAGATTGATAATGGTAAAACTAGAAGTAAAACCAACAAATATTATAATAATACAAGCTTACATGCCTACTAGCGACCACAGTGATGATGAAGTTGAGAGAGTATATGTAGATATTGAGAATCTAATCAAACTGACCAAGAAGGAAGATAATCTTATTGTCATGGGGGATTGGAATGCAGTTATTGGTGAAGGCAAAGATGGTAGAGAGGTGGGAAAGTATAGACTTGGATGCCAAAATGAAAGAGGAGATAGACTTTTGGAGTTCTGCCACCAATTCAATCTGATCATTAATAATACCTGGTATGAGGTACCAAAAAGAAGAAGGTATACTTGGAAAATGCCAGGGGATATAGAAAGGTACCAAATAGATTATATTATGACAAGAAATAGATTTAAAAATCAAGTAAAATCATGCAAAAGTTACCTGGGAGCTGATGTTGATAGTGACCACAATTTGTTTTTATTGAAATGTAATCTGAAATTAAAAAAGTTGTCACAACCAAGGAAAAGGCCCAAATGGAACATAAGTAACCTGAAAACAGAGGAAAACCATAGAAACTATAAACAGCAAACTGATGAAAGCATTAAAACTGGAGAGAGGGAAAAGAAAAACATAGAGGAAAAAATGGACTCATTTGAAGG
This sequence comes from Typopeltis vanoorti, assembly GCF_054136105.1. Taxonomy (NCBI): domain Eukaryota; kingdom Metazoa; phylum Arthropoda; class Arachnida; order Uropygi; family Thelyphonidae; genus Typopeltis; species Typopeltis vanoorti. Next base: position 91,064,769 of record NC_143568.1, read on the forward strand.
ATACAATCATCAAAGCCGGCAATGACTGCATAGGATTAAGGAAGAAGCAAATAAAAAAACCATCGATCATCCAGGACATTCTAGATCTAATAGATGAAAGAAGAAAATACAAAACCTCCATAAAGGAAGAAAGCAAAGACAAATATAAACATATAAAAAATATGATAAATAGAAAGTGTAAAGAAGCAAAAGAACAATGGTTTACAGAGAAATGTAAAGAAATAGAATATCTAACAAAGACTGGAAGAATCGATAAAGCTTATAACATTATAAAAGGAATAAGTCAGCAAAACAAGACACGAAGTACAATTATCAAAAATAAACAGGGGAACATACTTATAGATAAGGAAGAAATTTCGGAAAGATGGAAGGAGTACTTAAAAGATCTATATAGTGGAAAAGATCTAGATGCCAAGGCTATAGAAGATGAAACAAGACTTGATATGGAAGAAATTGGTCCAACTATATTAAAAGATAAATTTGAATGGGCACTGAATGAATTGTCAGCCAACAAGGCACCAGGCACTGATAACATCCCTTCAGAATTAATAAAATACTCAGGAAACATAACTAAGTCATACCTTTTCAAGATCATAAAGGATATTTATGAAACAGGGATCATCCCCCAAAGATTTTACACAATGATCTATCATACCCATTCCTAAAGTAAATAATGCAAACAAGTGTGAAAATCATCAAACAATAAGCTTAATATCGCATGCTTCGAAAATACTACTCAAAATTATACAAAAAAGACTAACAAAGAAGGTTGAAGAATATGTTGGCAATGACCAGTTTGGATTCAGGAAACAGCAGGGGACAAGAGAAGCAATCCTATCTCTAAGAACAGTTATTGAAAGAAGATTGGAGAAGAATCAAAATACTCTGATAGTCTTTCTTGACTTGAAGAATATTTAAATATCTTGGAAGTCTTATCACAGAAGATGGAAGAAACCAATCAGATATTAAAGCACGAATAATCCTAGCCAAAAAAGCATTCTATAACAGAAGAAACATTTTTACCAGTAAAGGACTTAGCATCCAGCTCTAAAAAAGGCTAGTGAAAACATACATATGGAGCATTGCATTACATGGTTGTGAGGCCTGGACTCTAACAAAACAAGACATGAAAAAGTTGGAGGCATTTGAAATTTGGTGCTGGAGAAAAATGATGAAAATTAGTTGGACAGAAAAGAAAAGTAATGAAGAAGTTCTGAATATAGTTCGTGAAGAGCGGTCATTAATGAAACACATCAATAAGAGAAGAAAAAGCCTAATTGGACACCATGCCTCAAATAACATATTTGAGGCATGGGGGACTGATTACAGAAATAATGGAGGGGACTGTAGAAGGAAAGAGGCCATGAGGCAGACCAAGAATTTCATATATAAATAACATAATGATGCTAACTGACGCTAAGAGTTATGAAGAGATAAAAAGGAAGTCACAAGACAGGATGTTGTGATGTGCTGCTATATTTACTAATTTTCGGATTGATGCACCAAAGAAGAAGAGCTGGAGAAGAATGTTAAGAGTGTCTTGGACAGAAAAACAAACAAACAAAAGTATCCTGGAAGAACTGAATATCCACACAAGACTGACAAACATAATTGACAAGAGAATTTTGCAATATTTTGGACATATTTTGGACTGCCTTCCCATCTGCATTTGGACATATATGCAGATGGGAAGGCAGCTGCCTGAAAAAAATAATCATCCAGGGTAAACCATGTGGAAAAAGAATAAGAGGGAACCCCCAACAGATGGATTGACCAAATATCAAGAATCACCGGACTTAAACTAGAAGAAGCAATAAGATAAGCACAGGGGAGAAAGAAATGGCGAAGCATCATCAGGAAGGTCACGAGTCCTCAGACATGAGGAGCACAATCTGAAAGAGAGTCAAAGGAAAGGTAGGTTGAGCAATCTTTATGCAAAGAGGCAAGTTTTAGTGTGTAATCATGGTGGTTTAGAACTACTGTAGCATTCTCCTTATCAGATTTAGTAATTACTATTTTTTTATTATTATTATTATTCATTTCTAGTAGTGCTTCACATTCTTTATAGAAGTTTTTGCTAGTTTTGCATGTATCAGTACATTGGCAACATCCATTCTAATATCGTTAGCAATATAGATAGGAAGACTAAGAATTAGATGTTCAATCTGAATCCTAATTTCTTCTGTTGGAATTTTTTTATGTGCAAGTGTGTAGTTATAGCCGAGAGAGAGAAAGTGCACCAATTGCTTTCGATTTGAGGGTGAAGGAAGATAAGTTTATTACAGTGTTTATTTACTTGATGTTGTTGAGACCTGAGAGCAGGATGTTTTAGAAGATTAGCAAACTTGTTGATGTGCTGACTTTTTATTTTTTGAAATTCTTTGGTGGCTAAAGCATCAGAGACATCTGAAAGCACTGTCCAAAGGTCAGCATTGTGGCAAGTTCCTCTTCTAGTTCACAAATAGCTTTGTTGGTGTCAGTAAGTGGAATGCTAGTAGTGCTAATCTGTTCATGTAAATGAGTGAAGCTAGCACATCTCTCTCTCTATATATATATGTGGAGAACCTTTGATGGCCGGCATTTTAATTTAACAGTTTCCAAAGCCTATTGCCAATCAATGCCATGTGTGGGCAGAGGTCAAGAGAAGAATAATATTAACAATATGGATAATCATGCTACAGAATACATCTTAGTTAAATCCTCGTTACCTATGTTTAGGAGAGCTGTTTATTTAATCTGAGTTTATAGGAGTAGCATGATTATTCTTATACCTGACTCATTTGTAAAAGTATATTATTAATGTGTTTCAAAATTTTGATGTGATTTATTTTATTGAACACTGAATTTAAAGCTGTAAATGAATTCAAACTTGAAGCTTAAATTATTATTATTAATGCTATTTTTGAGTTTAACTTTTAATAACATGACAATCCTTATTTTTTCTAATTTTTATTCTTGTTTTTTATTTGTAAATTCTGATTGTAATTTTTTTTAAAGGACGATCATCCCCATTTTGAATATGAGCCACATATATTTTTGCGCTGTCATTCAAACGATAATAGTCCTATTAATTCTTCAGTTCAGATATGGAGGGCATGTTTTGAACCTGATATATCAAAACCAGGTAATTACTGTGTGTGTCTATTTGAATAATTTTATTTTTATTTTTTATGAAAGCTAGCTTTGCATCTGTAAATATGTTAACATGCTACATATCATATTTATGCTGCCTAGCATAAATGTGATAAGTGCATTTTGCAACTTTCATAACCACCAGTTAGATTTAGTTTGTCTTTCCAGTCATACATGCATACATAAGTTATTCCTGAGGCTCTGGTTGGATGCATTTTGTTTCAATTTACTATTTGGAATCTTTATGGAACACTTTTATTGTCAAAATTTAGAAAAAAATATTTAAAATTATTCTAATTAAAAAATAGAATAATTTAAAATTATTTCATTCTAGCTGTATGCAATTTGGTATTTAGGATCTCATCTAAAATTTTATTATTATTAACATCTCCGTGGAATAAGACTCATTGTAAGTTGCCTACACTAACCATTATTCACACAGTACCTATCATGTCTCTCCTTAAACTCATTCACTGTCATAGCACTCGCATGATGAGCAGTTCATTCTAGTCATTCACCATCTCCAAGCAAAATAACTAGTCGTCACCTTTACTAACCACACTCTTACCCAACTTCTAGGGATGAACTCTAGAAGTGTTTTCTCCCTGGGGAGAGAAAACAGAATTTTGTTTTTCAAAAATTCTGTGGAATATCCTGTTAAGATAACAAGTGTAAGCATAAGTCTGCATCCCTCGCTTATCTTTAGCTATTGTGACCACTCCATCTGCATCTACTTTTGAAGTGTTTACTTCACAATTGATAAGTTTTCATAGCAAAGTGCACTCACTTAGTTGCATAGATGAGGCACTGTTGCAATATACTTGTTATGTACACTAGTAGTAGTGTTCTATACTTTGTGTTCTATTATTCATTATATTTCACTTACCTCCTTGTCTCTTAATCCTTAAGGTATGATTTCCAGTTCAATTACCCAAACACTGAAATTATTCTTTAGTGATTTTGATATCCACAACTTCAACTGCCTTTATTTCTTCAATTCCATTGACCAAACTGTAAAAGAAGCTGAAATGTTTGCTGTGTGGAGTGACATAATGCCAGTTACCCATCTACCAACAAGAATAACCTTCTCTCAGTTTTCCTTTAACCATTTCTCCATCCATTTGCACTTCTGAGGTAATCTGTTGCTCACACAGACCATAATTTAGTACATATCACATCTCCTAGAAATCATGTTGGAGGCTTAATGGATTATATACAACACTCAGAAAGGATTAAAACAAAATTTTATACTTCCTATATTTCGTTTCAGTCACTGAGACATCTTCAGGGATTACAAAAAAACTAATGTAACATACACACAAATACCACACAATACTAAGCCCAACCACATGGGTGACACTAAAGTCCTAACTAGGAGGAGTGCCCTCTAAGGGCAGTTGTAGGTGACCTGGAATGTAGGGTGGGGATCTCTGGTGATAAGTGTTTCCCAAATCTTAGGAAGCTTAATGCAACCGTATTTATTAAGATTTGGTTGATTTCTGAGAGCTGCTGCTGATTCTATGAATAGTCTCTCTTTTTTGAATTTGCTGTAGTGGAGCATGGTGGTTTTTTCCCATGAGATTCTGTGGGTTGTATCCAAGACATGGTTGCAGATGTATGACTTGTGTTCCTCCAGGTGGATGGTTGCTGATCTGCCTGTCTGTCCAATGTACGCCAGCTTACAGGAACAGGGTACTTTATAAACTCTAGGCACTGAGAGAGGAGGGAGCTGATCTTTAGTTGAACGGATAAGGGTAGCAAGTTTGCAGTGGGGCTTAAATGCTGTGTGTAGGTTGTACCTTCTTAAAATCTTGGCTATTTTTTTTATTGTTTTTTTCTTGGCTATTTTTTCGGATATCCAAAAAAATAGCCAAGATTTTAAGAAAGTACAACCCACACACAGCATTTAAGCCCCACTACAAACTTGCTACCCTTATCTGTTCAACTAAAGATCAGCTCCCTCCTCTCTCATGTGGGGCTTAAATGCTGTGTATAGGTTGTACCTTCTTAAAATCTTGATTATTTTTTCTATTGTTTGGATATCCAAAAAAATATTGTGTGGTATTTGTGTGTATGTTACATTAGTTTTTTTGTAATCCTTGAAGATGTTTCAGTGACTGAAACGAAATATAGGAAGTATTAAATTTTGTTTTAATCCTTTCTGAGTACTGTATACAATCCATTAAGTCTCCAACATGATGTCCTCACAGCACTTAAGCCTCTACACACAAAGTGAGGAGAAAGGAAACATTCTTGCCTAACTCCCTTTCCAACCTGAAGTCAATCAGTTAATCCAACACCTGTTCTTACCATGCTTATTCCTAGATCTTAAATAATAATGAGTTCTTGTTGATCATTATGTAATGATTCATTATTTATAATTTCTGAATGGGTACTAGTTTCAGAATCATCTGATGCTAGAGATAAACCAAAACTAATAATATATTAGAATAGAGAAACAATTGTAAAAATATTAATAAATAAATCAGGATTATTTTTACATCATCCTATCACAACACCTCTTTCAAACTCTGTCAGTTCCTTTCTTGCAGCCATTTCACCCAAACACAGTTGCACTAACTTGGCAGCATCATATTCCTCCAATTTATACCGGATACAAACATGTGACTCATTTCGTGGCTTGATGTACCTTGCCCTTGGGGGGAGGGTCTGTTGACTTCTTTCCAAGCAGTGTATTTACCACACATCTGTGTCACCCCTCACAGAAATATGGTATTATTAAATGCCTACTCTCAAAAGCCCATATTGTCTGTTCTTCATTTTTGAAGTACTTCAGAAAGAAATTTCTACCATTAAACAAATTACCTCTCTCAATAGCTAAACCCAAAAATAATTGAAGAATTGCCAGCCATTTGTCTCCTACTTCTGCAATAAGAGATGACTCCCAAAAAAATTGCATCTCTTATGTTAGAGATACTTCTGAAGCTTCAAATGATGAATGGTTGCAAATCTCCCAGATTGTCCAAAGTAAGGCAAGCCACAGAGCAAGAGATCAGGTATAGACCTGGAAAACTGAGTGGAAAAAGCTTGTCATTAGGTGAGGAAAGGTAGATAGAAATCTTCCTAACTGGATGAAATGACACCACAATGTTGAGTAGTCTTAGAACTTTAGCAATGTGTTGAAATTCCTTTAATAAACAGATGTAGAATTCAAGAGATTAATGTGTTTCTCCTATCCTTCAGAAATTTCATCTTTTAACCATATTTAAAACTATTAATCAAATCAACTTCTTGTTGCTATCTATTAAAGATAGAGTACAATCTTTATTTTTATTGCCTGCAGAGTGACTCGCTCTCTTGAAGAGGGTCTGTCTTCCTAGAAATAATAAATGTAATAGCACCCCCCCCCTTCTCCTAAGTAGTATATATTGGGACTCTTACAAATGTAGGCATATTGGAAAAAGATATTGATGATTTTTTAAGTTATTATACTGATGATTCAGTGAAGAACTTTTTTTATTTATTTGGAAAGTAAATCACTAATTATAGTAATAATGTGCTTCCACATTGTATACAAAAATATAGTGGGTCATATATTGTCTAGTCTCCTTGAAAGTAGTGCTAGTCCAGAAGATTGCACTAATTGGTTTCCAGGGGACATCAAAGGTGGAACTACTGCTTGATTTGCATGAGCAGAAATTGCAGCATAATTAAGAGTTGTTATGTATTAGTTAATTTCACATTTCAAAAAAATGAATGGAACAGTGCAGTTTTTAATGAACCAGGTAGTGATAATGGTTACAGTAATGTTAATGAAGTATTTTTGAAGATTTTATTATATTTTTCTGTAAATACTATATATTCATATCTCCATAATTACACGATTATCTACAATTATCTTAAATTTAGTTAAAAATTTGGGCATTCATTTGTTCAACAGTTCCTGTTAATCGTGTGTTAAGGCGTAAGTGTTGTGTGGAACTCCTGTTGGAGACTTAATGTAGTGAAAACTGGGAAGGATTAAAGCAAATGGTTTATTCTTTCAATATTTCATCTCAGTCATGGAAACATCTTCAGGGATTTGTAAAAATTAAAGATAGAAACTAAAATAAAACCTATGTGGAAATAAATTTAATAGATGTAAAATTTTTGCCTTAGTACCAAAGGTGCATTATGTTGAGAGTGGAACACAGTTAAAATGTAAATAATAGAAGTTTAAAAAAACAATGCTGTCATAAGTAAGACAACAAATGGTTATCATATTTCTATTTAAAAAAATAAATAAATAAAATAAAAATATATAAATATAAATATACACATACAAATATAATAAAACAATAATTAGGGATTTATAGAAAATTGATACAACAGTATTTCTCATAAAGGAGATAACTGAAGGCCATCAGATCTGTTTAATTTCAGGTGATGTAGAAAGACTTCTCAACTCTCTTTGTATAACATTCTACAATAGAAACAACAGAAATCTACTTTTGCATGAAAGCTTGATTTTTTTTTTTTTTCTTTCCCAAAAGTACCCTATGTTTGGTTGAGATAGCAAGTTCAGCTAGGCTAGGCTAGGCTGCTCAGTTTCATGATACTGGATATAAGATTTATGTTCCTCGTGATGAATGGTTGCAAATCTCCCAGATTGTCCAAAGTAAGGCAACCACAGAGCAAGAGATCAGGTATAGACCTGGAAAACTGAGTGGAAAAAGCTTGTCATTAGGTGAGGAAAGGAAGATAGAAATCTTCCTAACTGAATGAAATGACACCACAATGTTGAGTAGTCTTAGAACTTTAGCAATGTTTTGAAATTCCTTTAAATAAACAGATGTGGAATTCAAGAGATCAAATCATTGTCTCTTTGGCATAGTAAAATGTAATATAGCTTATCTCTGTATATTCTAGATGATGACCTTAATATGAAGGTCTAAACATCAGGAAATTAAAATAATTATTTCTAATATGGTTGTAGTCTCCATAATTTGTCTGAAATGAATGTTGATTACTGTGTAACACTAAATGAAAAGTGCTTATCCTTGTTCTTATAATTCTTTGCATCATCTTTACCACTTTTTCAGTATATTCTCTGAATTTCAACCAATTAAATTGCCCTTTGTCTCCTCACTTTATAGTAGCACAGCCTCACTACCAGATCATGAACAGCATGACTTGACTCTTCAATCCAAGATGTAAATCCATACATTTCAATATTTATCTTATCTTATCTATTCACCATTCATGTGTTTTTGAAGGAATACTATTTGATTGCTTTGTCTGGATACTTTCACATTGTATATATGCATATACAATATAAAATATATGCATTTAACACTAAACATGAACAAAAAATGTAATTTCATTTGAGAGTCATCAAAAAATGTACTGTCTAATTGCAATTTGCACTATTTTATTTTATGTAATTTTGAAATAATGCACCTTAATACTATATGAATGATAATAATAATAAATTGTATTATACGCATTAAAATTAAAAGAATATGGTTAGTGTATTTGCATGGAGGCAGAATAAAATAAAATAATGCTTCTAAAATTTACTATTAACTCAGGAAATCAAAAGATTACAGCGAGTGATATTTTTTCAGTCTGTTTTGCGCCAGTTACTATGCACAGTAGTACAGTAAATAATTACCCACAATGCCCAGTTCTGTAAGTGCATCTGTGCAATGAAGTTGCTTTATTTTCATTTACAAAGTGATTTTTGGTTTATTTCAAAAAAATAATGAAAAATATTTATGATATATCTTATTTATGTTAACTATAAAAAAGTCTGTTAAATTTAATTTATCTAAGCCAAACATTTATAGTAAATGCTTATGCATTCGCCAACTGCATATCCATCTGAATTTTAATGTATTTCTGTGGAATTATTGATCTTTATTGCACTAATGTTTGCACTCACGTATTCCAAGAATGCAACCCTTGGATAAATCACAACCATACTGTCCACCTAACTGTGCTTTGCTTATGCAAAATAAAGCCTTTCAGTAGAAGTGACAAAGGAAACGTATTCTTTTTATTTTTTTTTAAAAAAAAAGGAGGAGGTTCCACTTACACTGACCCACACTCATCCCACCACCTGAGACTCAGAACTTCTGTGAATAGTGACATGTCTAAAAGAACCAAACTTGTTATTCCGTTTAATCCCAAATATGATTAAACTGAAAGAACAAAAACTGATTAAATTATATCCTGTTCTGCACATTGAAACACTTAATGCAAAATTGGGGGGGGAAAAATACAAAACAGCAGCACGCGCACACACACAGTACAGAAGAGCAGTTTCTTATCCATAAATAAATAAGATCTTGCAGAAGTGAAACAACAGGGTTGCATTCTGAACCTGTAACAATTCTAGCTTTGATGAGCAGATCTCAGAAAAACTTTCCTTCTTTATATTTACACAAAAGAGCTTATATGAAGCCAAAAGGTTGATATTAATTAAAGATGCCAAAAATTATATTCTTAGTTTAATCCTTTATTTAAGTGTAAGCAAACAAAGTTTGCACGTGAAGAATGTGCATACTTCGTTTGCATATGCTTGGATAAAGGATTAAACAAAGAATATAATTTCTTGGCGTCTTTAATTATAACTTAACTAAGTGGAAAAACTTTCAACAAAAGGTTGATATGTAGAGATCAGGTGATCATAGTAGTGTCCTCTCCACCACCACAAAAAAACAAACCGTGGTCTCTCAGATCATATAATCACAGGGAGACTGATGATTAAGTTACATCCTGTTCTGTACATTGAAACATTTCATGCAAAATTGGGTGGGGGTGGAGAAAAAAAAATACAAAACCAGCAACACACACACACACAGTACAGAAGAGCAGTTTCATATCCATAAATAAACAAGATCTTGCAGAAGTGAAACAACAGGGTTTCATTCTGAACCTGAACCATTAAATTCACAGAGAGACATGGTTTAACTGGTTGCAAACCACCATACATCCTTTTCCACTCAGAAGTATATAATATATTAATAATCCCTACAATGTTAACAGAAATTATCTTAATATGATTCTGAATCCATATGAATTCTGACACTGCAGGATTTCTGATTAAAAGGTCTAGATTTTGCAAAACACACAATTGAAATCAGCATAATCAATCAAACTTTGATGCTTGATGTAGAATTTGCCATTGTGTTTAGAGCAAGTTATGCAATTAAATCCCAGACAGTTCAACAGAGGAAAATTGTTGATAGAAAAGTAATCAAGTTTTGGTTAATTTTTAATCATGTCCACCTTTTTAAAGACATGTTTCTGGAATTGATGATGATGTAGCACTAATTAGAAATGAGCATAAGTTTCTATCTTATTTTACTAACTGTTAGTGAGATTTTAAAATTGGTTGAAAGTTCAGTGTTACTTTCCTAAAATTTTTCTAAGTAATCAAGACAATATGCTTTCTAATCTGTCCTTTATTTGATTACTTGTAGTAATTTCAAAATTTAAAAAAATGAAATAATGTGATTTTATAAACCTGTTTTTTTTTTGTTTTTTTTTTAAGGAACAACAACAAATATTGTTGCTACATGTGGTAGCAATATTATATGCCTTATTGACTGTTGTTTAGGAAGAGTAATTAAACGTTACAAGCATCACAGTGACACAGAAGTAAGTTACTACTTGCATTTTTGTATTCCTTTTAACAAAACATTTGCATCGTTATAAATACAAATTAATTTTTATCTAGATGCTTGCCAAAGCAAATATGCCATTATAATGAAGTGACATTATAATTATAAATTCTATCCCCATGTTATGAGGATCCATCCAAACTCTCTTATGCTGCTTTAAGTTAGGATAAGAAGCTGCTGCATATGGTTGAGTCTCATTATAGCAAACACATGAAGATCACAAAAATAGTTTGTTGTATTTGGATAGTTTGCTGCATTAATGATTAATTTTTGCTACAAATGTGGTTTTCATCCTGACTCACAATAAACAGTAATCCCAGCTGCCATAGAAGAATCTTTTTCGAGATTCATATTTGACCAAAAAAAAAAAAAAAAATGCCATTTCTGCTCATATATTTCAGTAGTGAGATAACTACTAGAAAATGACAAAACATCCTTTGCACCCCAGCCTGCACTTCAGAGATGTAGACAGACAGATCTTCACTGCTCTGATTATATCAGTCGCTTCTCAAATCAAGACTTGATCATGGATCTCAGGTGTATGCTTTCATCAGAAAATACACTGTAGTAGTTGGATCCAATCCACCATCAGGTAATCAGAATTATGGCTGAAGCATTTTGAACATTCAAATGTTACCTATTCCTCGTCTTTATGTCAAAGCAAATGAACCACCTTTGTCAATTTGGCATGAGCAGCAATCTTTACATGATGCAATTTGAATAAAAGCTGAGACAGCCTATCCATCATAGTCAATTATCTTTTGTTCATGTTAAGAAAATTTGCACAATACCTGTCACACTACCTTTCATTTTTGAATGAAAGTATTACTTCAAGTTCAAAACCTGGAGTGGAGAGTATACAGCACTGATGCACTAAAAATGCAACAACTGTGATACAGCTGTGTACCAACATATAACTTCTCCTTGTACAGATGATTAGTTCAATCTTTCATTCCTCCCTCGGTTTACTAGCAGCTCTTTCAAACACATGCAGCAGAATACTCTGAATTTATATTCTGCAGCTAGAGACTGATTCTATACTTACAGCTCAGAATCAGTCTAGTGGGATCTGCAGCTGCTTCCACAGACAGCATAATATCTAATCAGATTACACTAGAATGTAGCAACTACTGCTAAGTTATTAATGTTATTTAATACAAACAATAGAGCTTTCAGTAAATTACATTAAAAAAAAAACTGTATAGCTCAGTGGATGTGGCGTTTGCATACCACAGTGCTTGACTGCACGAAGGAAGACTTGGTTTCAAATCTAGTTGTAGACTAGAGGAAATTTTTCAAAGCCTTTTTTTCACTGGTTCCTGAGTTAGTCGATATCTGGTACGGGTAAGCGGGTTTTTTCTCACAGAAACTTGGGTTTTTCATCCCATAAACTCAAGAAAATCGACCGTAGAACCCGCATGTGTTATGATATGATAGTACTACATGAAAAATTTACATCATTACCAACTTCCTATCTACAATTTTCCTCCAAATCAGTCTATTGCTTGTCAAGACTCCAATATTATCATTATCAGATCTTATATTTCTATCGTCTAAGGCACATTGTACCGTATCACTCCACCTATATCTTGGACTTCCTCTGGGTCGTTTTCCTGCCAACCTGGCAGAGAACACTTGTTTTGCTAATCTTTCCTCGCCCATTCTGTTTAAGTGACCATACCACCTGAGATTAGCTCTGCTAATGCATTCCTAGATGCTGACAATGTCAATTCTTTCCTAATAATATCCTCGTTTTTAATATGATATTGCTATTGATGCCATCTGTTCACGCCTATAATCTTTCTCAGGACTCTCATATCTGCGGTCTCTAGTCTTTGGTCAAGTGTTTTACTTCTGACCCAGCTCTCATATCCATAAGTTAAAACTGGTTTGAACACTGTCTTGTATACAGCTAATTCAGTGTTCCGACTAATTTCTCTCTTATTCCATATAAATTTATTCAATTGACTTCCCACCATACCAGCTTTGCTGATTCTGTTGTCTATTTCTATATTTAATTTACCATCTTCAGTAAAAATCGTGCCTAAGTAGCTGAAATGTTTTACTTGTTCCACAGGTTCTCCATTCACAACAGAGTTGACATTTTCAATGATTCAGCCTATTTTCATTGTCTTTGTCTTTTTATTGCTGACCTTCATACCATATCTATTATTACAACAGCTATTCAATTTAGTCAGAGAATCTTGCAGACATGTAGCGGATTTATTTAGAAGTATAACATCATCCACATAAAGCAAAGAGCTGACATTAACATCTCCAATTTTGATATCATGTTTAATACCACTTTCCTTCATAATGTGATCCATATAGATAATGAATAACAGAGGGGATAATGTACATCCTTGTCTCACACCAGATTTAACATTAAACCATCTTCCTGTACTTCCTTCAATTTTAACTGCTGGCTTACAACTCAAATAAAGACTAAGTATTGCTTGATATAATGCCCCATTGACACCATATAACTGCAGCTTCTCTCTTGGCACCTTGTCATATGCCTTTTCCAAATCGACAAAACTTAAATACAGATCTTTGTTATATTCCCATGCTTTCTTGACTATTTGTCGTAAAGTGAAGATCTTTTTTTCAAAGTAATTATTCCATACTTCAAGGATATCTTTTTCTCCTGTTTTCATGTCACCTTTATCATCTCTAACTCCTTTTACAGCACTCTTTCCTCCATTTCTAAGCTTCTTCAACAACCTCCAGAATATCTTACCACCTTCTTGACATTTATTTTCTATGTTCTTGCCAAAGTCCTCCCATGACTTTTGTTTAGCTAGTTTTACACAATGTTTAGCTTTCTTACATTTGTCTCTGTATTCTCTAAGAGCACAAGCTGACTTATTTGCCAGGAACTTTTGATATGCTTTATTCTTTTCCTTCACTGCCTCTTTAACATCCTGTGTCCACCATGGAGTCCTGATTTTTCTATCCTTGCAGACAACCTCACCACCTGCCTCTCTGGCTGAATCAATCAGGGTTTTCTTCAAGGCTTGCCATTGAATCTCCAAGGTTTGGTTCCTGTTCTCAAACTCTTTCATTTTTTCTTCAATAATCTTTGTGTATTTTAGTCTACAGTTCACATCTGAGAGCTGCTCAACTTTTATTCGCTTTAAAAATTTCTTACATGTTATTCTTTTCAATATGAAATTCAATTTTATCCTGCTCAAGACTAAATAGTGATCGCTTCCAATTTCAAATTCTCTGTATGCTCTGGTGTCCTGCACCAGGGAGAAAACAGCACTATCAACAATAACATAGTCAATGAGACTTTTCTTATTCCTTGCCTCTTCTCTCCATGTGAATTTGTGCACATTTTTATGTTGGAACATGGTGTTAGTGATAACCAGTCCATGTCCTGAGTAAAAATCCAACAGGTATATGCCATTATTATTAGCTTTGCTCTTTTCTCCAAATTTTTGCAAAATATTTTTGTATGTCTGACAGTCATTTCCTACTCTGCTATTTAGATCCCCAACAAGGACCAACTTTTCCTTTTTCATTGTGTCAGTTGCTTTTTCTATAGCATCAAAAAATTCCTCTACTTCTACCTTAGTAGAACCTTCTGTGAGACCGTATGCACAAATAAAAAAGCTCATTGTCCAGTTCCCCATTCTGATATTTGCCCACATTACTCTATTTGAGACTGCCTGCCATTCAAGAAGATTAGCCTCGTATTTTGTGTTGAATACTATGGCTACTCCTTCTTTTCCTTGATTTCGATTTCCTGAATATAACATTTTGTATTTATTGTTCATAAAGATCTCACCAGTTTTTGCCTTTTTTGTTTCAGTCACCCCTATTATGTCGATCTGGTACTTATCTAATTCCTCAGCTCGCTCCATTTCTTTGCCATTCAGGCTTCTTATGTTGATAGTACCGATCTTTAACTCTGGTGATGTTGAGTTGTGGTGTGTTTTCAGATTTGTTCCCGTAACTGACTTTTCGCTGTTCACCCTGGTTCCCTGGCGAAAACAATGGGGACCTTGTTTAACCAGGCGACGCCCCAGCCGGCATGAAATTTTGTCATGTTGTACCATCGTTTTTTATTTTGGTTTAACAAATAAGAATACAATTTGGTAGGCTAAATCCCAAATTGCAGCCCATCCTCATTCGTTCCGTATCCAGGTAGATACCCAACAGGGTGCACCACGAGAAGGTGAGGATTGGACATTAGGTCAGAAGCCCTGTTTGGTTCTCCGGATTTCTTTAAAAACTATGTGGAGGTCTCCTCTCAGTTATACAGCTTTGACCCTTAAGCAAAAGTTAGATAGGCTAAACGGTCTTGCCTACTCCCTATAAGGGAATAAAAAGGCGTTAGCTGATTTTTATTTTATTTAAAAAAAAAAAAAACTACAAAATATGCATTATTTATACTAATTCAAGAAGCTCTCAGGCACACATAAAAGTCTGGTATATCAGTAATATCCTGTGCTCTCTCTCTCTGATTTAGCATTTGGTTTATCAGACCGAGACTCTATCTGGGTGGTCATCTGTGTTGTATCCCAAGCCATGTTGGTAAGAAGAAAGGCTGTAGATGCAGTACCTAGGTGAAGTCATTTCCTAAGATGCCATCTTCTGCTCATTCTCTACTTGGACTACAAGCAGATTATAAGACAAAAATTAATAATCTGGTAGTAAGCATCATGAAATAGAGAAAATAACAGAGAAGAAGTTGTTCTTGCTCAGCTGTGTATGGGCCTTTTCTTGCACATTTCTTCCTTTAGAAGGATGATGACATATTTATGCGTGAGTACTATTTTGTTGCATTAACCATCATACATATTTTAATGAATTTCCCCTCATTACATCAATGAGTATGCCATTATTTTAGCACTTTCAGTAATTTCCCAGAACCCTACACTCCTCAGATATACAATGCATTTTTAAATTTCTACAAAAGATTAATCTTTTATAGATTCGCATGTATTACTTTTAAAGAGCATTTTTTTATTTATTAATTTTACATTAACTGTGACTTAATCTTTCTTGTATATACATTTACCTTGACTTGTAATTTATACTTATAAAAATTTTACTTTTTTTTTTTCCCTGTTATGCCACATCATATCCCAAGTTGCTAGTGTGCCAGAAAATCAAGCCAAACAATAAACCTTACGTGAGCTCTGCGTACACATTCATAATATCAAGTCACTTCTTAATAACTTTATTTTAAATATATGTTCACTCCCCTAATCTTTTTTTTTTCAAAACTCTCATGAATGTATTCTGTATTCTTTGATCAACTGTTATATTTTGAACCAAACTCTCAGATCAGTAAGTTAAAATTGGGTTGAACATCTATATACAAGCCAGTTTTTGTGTTTTGATTAATTTCTCTCTCTCTCTCTCTTTCATACCATATTAATTTATTCATTTAACTTTCCGCCATTCCAACTTTAGATTATTTTGTCTGCTGATTTTCATACCAGATTTGTCACAGCAGTTATTCAGTTTAGTTAAGAAATTCTGCAGACTTGTTCTGGATATATTTAAGGGTATAACATCATCTACGTAAAGAGTTGATATTAACACCTCAAGTTTTAATATCAGATTTAATGCCACTTTTCTTCATAATGTGATCTACATAAATGATGAACAATAGTGGAGATGTATGCATTCTTATCATATACCTAGTTTTACATCAAACCATCCTCTACCTCCTTCAATTCTGACTGCTGATTTACAACTTAAATATAGACTATGAATTGCTCTGTATAATGTCCCATTTATATCATATAATTGTAGCATTTTGAATAGCTTTTCTCTTCACATCTTGCTGACATTATTAGTATGTATGACAAGTTCGTACAGAGTTCTGACATTAAAGTCAGTAATGCGGTGTCATTTTTCACTGATTGGAGTTTCGTATACGCGTTGATTTAGGCCTAATTTTACACGTGTTTGACTACTGTATGACTACTATTGTATTGCTGGTAAAGACAACAATTTAGGTGCTAGTTTCATTTTTCAAACTTGTTATTGGTTAACTTAAAAAAAATAAAAAAAATTGTTACTAGATGGAGGCTCAGCAGATCTGTTTAAGAAGGAATAATCACCATGTCAATGTACTAACTACTTTTAATGAATTACTTTTTACTGAAATTTTTGTAGATGTGACTTTAGTATGTGAAGGTAATAGACTTGAAGCACACAAAATAGTGTTGTCTGCCTGTAGTTCTTTCTTTTATGGCATATTTCTTGAAAACTCTTGTAAACATCCCGTTGTTATTCTCAATGATATAAAATACATGGATTTAAAAATAATAATAGATTTTATGTACAAGGGTGAAGTGATCATTTCGCAGGACCAACTTGCTGTGCTGCTTAGAAGTTGCACAGCAGGATACTTCCAGTATTGATATTCAGGAAAAGAGTGAACATGACTCAAGTAACCAGGCCTTGTTACTTGCTGAGGTGCAACTGAAAAAATGCAGCACAGAATTGCCACCAGTAATTAAGAAGAAAAGAGGAACATCTCGGAGTAGATATCTTCGTGGTTCTAACAGTAAAAGCATGAAGTCCAATGTGTCATCAAAAGTAAATGAATTAGACACACACACACCAGAAGATACCAACAGGTCAATAAAGTCATTCACAAGTGAAGGAAGGTTAGAACTGTCAGGAATTGATTATCTATTAAATGATATTTCTGTTTCTAATTGAAATATATATCCTAGTCCAACTCAGAACTCATTTTCATCTATCTATACAGAGTTCAGTGTTGGTAAAAGGATCACAACAAAGTGAAGATACAGTAATAGAAATTGAGGAATCACAGGTGGTGATTCCTCAATTTGCTCCAAGATCCAATATCAATCCCAGTAATAAATACGATGCATATTCTTAATACTGTTGAGTTAATTGAAACTCACTCAAATAACATAGAATCAGGGCTAAGTACAGATAGCCAAATATTAGTTCCTTGTTCTGTATCACCTGAATTATCTACTTCTTTTCAAGTTGCACAAAGTATGATAAAAGATATCGAACCTGGTGTCTCACTCTTATTACCTGGAGCTACAGTTTCACCTTGTGCCAGTTCTTTACATCAAGACAGTAGATCCATGATGATGATGATGTCTTGGGATACATCCAGGCCTACTGCTCTTATGCCAAACATTCATAAAATACATGATCAGCAGCTTCCATTACAGGATCAGAATGTTGCTCAAGAGAAGGAAAATGGATCAGTTAATTATCCTTGGATATCCTCGTCAGAACATCAGTGTGGGGACTGCTATAGATTTTGCACGACCAAAAATATCCAAAGACATAATATGAAACTATATGAAATGTCAGACAGGAATATATATTGGATGCTGACATGAAAGCAGAATTGATGATGAGGAGGCAAGAGATGAAATGAAAAGGATTACAGACATACACAGAAGAGTGAAAAAGAGTAGAAGGAAAGATGGCCATGTGAAAGATATATCGAATGATTTGAGAGTGACTCTCAATGGAGATTCCATTATTAGAGGTATGGTGAATGAGAAGATGCATAAGGTTTGTTTTCCTGGTGGTAGAATGGAGAGATTGAAGTGTTGGACATGAGGAATAAGAGAGCACAAGAGTTGGTGATTGTAGTAGGAACAAATGATTTGGATGGGAACAAGGAAAATGCCAGATTGGATTATTAAGGAGAGTAAAAGATAACAGTGTGGTAGGAAAGGTAGTCAGTGTATTGTCAAGGTATGATAGTGATGAATTGAGGAGGCGAGCAAAGACTATGAATGATATGTTAGTGCGGTTATGTGAGGAGAATGGAGTGTATTTTGTGAATGTGTGGGAGGAATTTGAGGGACGGATGGAATTGTATAAAGAAGATGGGCTGCATTTAAATGGTTTTGGTGTGAGTCGGCTAGAGAGATTGTTACTGGCAGGAGAGGTAATGACTGTAATGAATAGATCTGAGGTGGTGCAAAGTGATATGAAAGAGCAAAATAGCAGGGTAGGGAGAGGTATTTGTCAATGAAGTAAATTGGAGGTACAACACAAACAGGGAAACGGGAGGAGTCAGGGTGGACAGGGAGACACTTTATGAAACATGCGGATACTGAATTCAGAGGTGAATGTATAAGTGGGCAAACATAGATTGAGATGGCCTGGGATGAGTGGGGAGAGTTTAGGTGTGAGGAAAATTGTAGAATTAGTGGTAATATAGAGGAAGTGACTGGGGAAGGTATTGAAGAGTCGCATCATAGGAGTGATGTTCATAGGACTTGTAGAAGCAGTAATGATTTCTTATGTTTATTCACTAATGCTAGAAGTATTCGAAATAAGGGGAACGAAATTGTTGCTTTGCTTGAGTCTATTCGCCCCAAAATTGTTGGTATAAGTGAGACATGGTTAGATGACGATGACATCCTGACAGGAATAGAGATGAACGGATACGATATTTTTTGTGAAGATAGACAGGGAAGAAAGGGAGGAGGAGTACCGTTAATGGTAGCAGATGAGTTGTGTCCATCTAAGGTGGATTTGCAAGGTGCAAATAGTGGTCACGGTTTTGAGGCAGTATGGTGTGAGGTAGAAGTAAACAGGATGAAATATTTAGCTGGGTGTTGCTATAGACCTGGTAATATGGAGGGTATGAGAAGGAAATGTATAGGCAAATTGGCCTAGCTAGCAAGAAAAGTTATCATTATGGGCGACTTTAATTATGCTAATATAGACTGGAAGCAAGAGATTGCATCTGGGGGTAAAGAAAATGAATTTTTGCAGTTTTTGAAAGATAATTACCTTAGGCAGCACGTAACAGAGGGTACACAAGGATCAAGAGTATTGGATTTGATCATCTCATCAGATGATGTTATTATAAACGAGGTGTCAAATCTTCCACCAGTTGGTCAGAGTGACCACAAGGTGATCACTTGCAGGGTGACCAGTCATTTGAGAACGCTGTTAGAAAGGGATATATGTGGAATTATAAGACTGGTAATTACGCAAGTTCAGGAAACAGCTTGCGATAATAAATTGGAAAGTTGAACTGGATGGAAAGGATATCAGTGCTAGTTGGGCCATACTCAAGAACTATTTGGTGGAGGCAATATCAGAATATATTCCAAAGGTTAAGGGGGTAAATAGAGTAGATGTAAAATGTATGAATCAAGAGATAAGGTATGCAATCTGGAAGAAGAAGGTATTATGGAAGAAACACAAAATAGTATTTATAACAACCAATTGCATGGGAAGTACAAAGAGCAGACGAGGAAGATGACTAGCTTGATAAGGGTAGAAAAAATGCAGTATGAGCAGCAGTTAGCTAAAGCGGCCAAAAAAAATCCTAAGGAGTTTTTCTGATATGTGGCCAGTAGAAGAAAGAACGATTATGGTAGAATGGGATTGATTGGTGAAAATGGAGGAATGATAACTGCTGCAGAAGATATTGTTGAGATATTTAGTGAGCAATTTTTAAAGGTATTTCATTCTTGTGAATGTGGCATCATGTAGAACTTGAAAGCAGTGGGAAAGAAGGAGGAGGGAACTGTTTGTAAGTGAACAGGAGGTATATGAGGAATTGAATAGACTTGATGTAAATAAGGCTGTGAGACTTGATGCTATTTCACCATGTGTCTTGAGGGAATGTACCAGAGAGTTAACAACAGCTTTTGCATATCTTTTCAACATGAGTCTCTCACTGGGTCAAGTTCCAAGGGAGTGGAAAGAGGGTAAAATTGTTCCAATTCATAAGGGAGGTGATAAGAGTAAGGCTTTGAATTATAGACCAGTCTGTGTATCTGGAGTTGTGGTCAAGATATTAGAGAAGTTATTTAGGACTAAGATTCAGAATTGGGTTGACAACAGAAAAATACTCTTTGGCAGCCAGCATGGATTTACTAAAGGAAGATCATGCTTTAGCAATCTGCTTGCTTTTTATAATAAAGTGACAAATGCGTTGGATAAGGGTGTTGCATATACAGTGGTATATTTAGATTTTGCAAAGGCATTTGATAAATTGCCACATGACAAGCTGGTAATTAAATTAGAATGGATGGAGCTGAACAATAGATTGGTTCGCTGGATTGGAGATTGGCTGTCTGATAGGTATCAGTGAGTTGTCTATGGAGGAGCGATATCCCAGAAGAGGAAAGTTACTAGTGGTGTACCTCAAGGGTCTGTTTTGGGTCCATTGCTGTTTATTTTGTATGTAAATGATATTTGGAGAGGTCTGAATGGTGATATGCAGTTGTTTGCAGATGATGCAAAGTTGGGGAGAGCTATCAGGAGTAGTGGGGATGCTGTGGCTCTGCAAGAGGACTTGAATACACTGGCTGAATGAGTGGGGATGTCAATTCAATGTTTCAAAGTGTAAGGTTTGAAATTTGGGAAGCAGAGATGGGATGTAAAGTACACAATCGGTGGAAATATCTTGGAGGAGGTAGAGGAGATGAGAGATCTGGGATTGATTGTAGACAAGGACCTAAAATTTCGGGGACATGTTACTAAAATTGTGACAACAACAACAGAGTGGATAATGGGAATGATGCGGAGGACATTGACTTGTAGAAGTAAGGATGTTATGGTTCCTTTGTATAAGGCTTTGATCAGGCCACATATGGATTACTGTGCACAGATCTGGTCACCTGGTTTTCAAAAAGATGAAGATGCGTTGGAAAAAGTTCAGAGGCAATTGACTAAGGTGGTTTCTGGTCTCTGGAATGTAGAGTATGAAAACAGATTTACAAAATGCAATTTGCAGAAATTGGTGGATAGAAGGAGGAGGGGAGGATATCATTGAGACCTATATGCTTTTAAGAGGTTATTACCAGATTAATGTCAGGGAAGTTTTGCACTGAATGGGTGAGGATAGCAGAACAAGAGGTCATCCCTGGAAGCTGTGTAAGGAAGGTGTGAGCAAGGGAGTGAGGAGCGGGTTTTTTTGCATGGAGAGTGGTGAGTGATTGGAATGCATTGCCTGAGAGTGTGGTGAGTGCAGAGACAGTGAATATATTTAAGGCGCGGTATGATAAACTGTGTATATAACAATGGACCTCCCATGATGAGTCTTTGACTCCATGGAGGTTTTTATAATAATAATAATAATAATAATTTTTTTTCCAGCTTTATAAAACTTAAATATAGGTGTTTATTATGTTCCTATGATTTCTCATAAATTTCTTAAAATTACTTAAAATCTGATTCTGACAATTTGTTTGGTCTAAAAGAGTAAAATCAATATGGACTTACTCCTCGGAACATGCCAAAAATAATTCCCTTAAGTGAAAATCTGCTAATTAAAAAAATAATGAAGACATGTGCTACAAGATCTAGTGTTAAATAAGATGGATATCATGTTTTCCCCCATAAGAAGGTAAAATAGAGTTCCTAGAGGAAGTCCAATTTGATGATGTCCTGAATATTTTTCCTGATTAAGAAATTTTGGACACTAACCATCCGCAATTCTCCAGAAAGAAAAATCTAAAGCCAATGATCTCAAAACCTCACAACATCAAAAACCAGATGATACCACAAAAATTAATAATGAAAACATTTTTACAATGGAATTGTTGTGGATTCCATCAAAACATTTATGACATCAAGGCTCTCTTGCACAAGTATACACCAATCTGCCTTTGCTTGCAGGAAACATACTTGAAGGAGAGGGTGGGAGATGGATCTGTTAATAGAGAAGTTGCCATCTTTGTGCATAACAATAACCCCTTCCAGCAAGTTCTATTTAATAAAAGCATATGGGCAGTTTCCATCTGAGTCTCAATCAGATCTCTTATAATATTATGTTGCATCTACTTACCTCCTGCAAATAAGGATAACCTTGATGATCTCATATTGCAGTTACCATCCCTTTGCTTTTATTTGGGGATTTTTAAGATGCAACCCTGTGGAGTAGTGCCCAAACTAATATCAGAGCATATGCTTGACAACAATAATCTTTCCCTCTTGAATACAGGAAGAAATACCTTCTTCTATATGCCTACCCAAACATTCGCTTCCATTAAGTTAACTATCTGCTCACCCTTCCACTCTTTAAGGAAGAAACTTATTTGGAAGCCATCACTTCCTTGTGATATCCACTTTTTTGCATTGGCAATCATGTACTACATCATGGATATCATAGTGAAAAATCAAACAAGCTGACTGGCTCACCTTCCCTTCCCTAGCAGAATTTGATTCTGCAACAGTCAGCATCTCTCCTATCAGTGGGGCATTGAATCATGTGAAAGAGTGTATTACACAAGTTTCCACAATACCAATTCTTGAAACATCCAGTTGTTTTTCATTTTTTCCTAAACCAAGGTTAACTCTGATTGTACAGCAATTAAGGATGCACAGAAGAAAGCTTGGAGTATCTTTTGCAGATACCCCACAACAAACCTCATTGCTTTCAGATATGCCCAAGCAAGACACATCTGTCATCGGAGCCAAAAGGAATTCTGGATCTAATACATATTTTCCATAACAAGAGCAACCAACAGCAAAGCAGTGTGGGTTAAAATTTAGAATATGAAGAGCAAATATACCACCGGCCCACTTTCCATCCATAAACATAATGGATGTACAATTGCCAACAATATCAGGGGAGGTTTTTGCCAAAATTTCAGCAACATCTTATTCCCTGTAGTTTTTTGCTCAAAACTGCAGAGCAGAAAAATAACAAATTCTATTATTTTCAAGTGGCAAAGAAGACTACAACAAGCCATTCACAAAACAAGAAATGAAAGCTGCTTTGCTTAAATGTCACCCAGCTACTGTTGAACTAGATAGCATCCACCATGAGATGATCAGGTGTGCCAAGGATCAACTACTGTACTTATTCAACAGAATTTTCTGTGAGAAAATTTTCCCAGATACCTGGTAAATGGCATTTAATTGCCTTTCCTTAGCCAAGATAGAATTCAAAATCCCCAGTAAACTATTGATCAATGGCTCTGACCAGCTACTTGTGCAGGATTCTGGAAAAAAATTGTTAACTCTTGTCTTTTATAGTTTCTGGAGCAAACAACTTTTTTTTTCCAGAATTTAGTCTGGCTTCTGCAAATGTCATTCAACAACCAATCATCTAGTCTGATAGGAAGTATCCATTTGAAATGACTCCCTGAAATGCAAGCACTTAGTATCAGTTTTCTCTGATATGGAAAAAAGCATATGACACCGCTTTGTGATTTGGAATATTGAAAAACATACACAACTTTGGTCTCAGAAGGAATTTCTCTCTCTTTTTTTTTTATCAAAAACTTTTTGTCCAACCAAATCTTCCAAGTCCAAGTGGAAACACTCTTTCCCAACTATGTACCCAAGAGGAGGGAGTGCCACAAGGTTAAGTGTCACGTTCTTTGCAATCAACGTCAACTCAGTAACTGAACAACTTCCTCCAACTGTAAGTAATGCCATCTATGTGAATGAATTTACCATCTTCTGTCATTTGTGTAATATGAAGGTCATGGAAAGATAGTCAATGCAGCAAGACAGTTCATATGCATTTTTGCTGCAGATGTCATCTTCATCCTGACCTAGAACTCAGACTATGACAAACTTCAATCATTCTTGGGACTCTTGTTTGACAAGAAACTCAGTTTCCTTTTTCATATATGCCAGTTGCAAGATAAGTGCCATAAAGCAATGAATGTACTTCACCCTCTTATCTTCCACTTCTTAAAGTTCAGACAGATGTTCTTTGCTTCAATTGTACCATTCAGTAATGAGATCGAAACTTGATTATGGGTCTCAAGTCTGTGCTTCTTCTGGAGAAAGTACTCTGTGATGGCTGGACCCTATCCACCATCAAGCCATAAGAATTGCAACTGGAGCATTTTGATCTTCACTGACCCCTAGTCTGTATGTCGAAGCAAATGAACCAACTCTGTTTCATTGACATCAGCAGCTATCTCTTCTCTGCTATACACTATGAAAATAAAATCCATGCTAAAGCATCCCACGTGGTCAATTATTTTTTTGCCCATGGTGAGAGAATTTGTACAACACTCATCAAACTGCCATACACCCAGTGGTGAGCTATGGAAATATTAACAAAGGGCTCGAATCGTCGAGGGAAAAAAAAAAAAAACTACACCAACGCCATCTATCGCCGACCGCCACCACTAGTATTTCCAGAGACAATCGCAAACATCCATTTCCACGGTGGGATGTTTATAAACAAAATAAATTTATTTTGTTTGCGATAGAAGTTTTTATGACAAACAATCTATAAATAATACATAAATATTATCTAAACACAATAATATTGAAATACGTTATATTTCTCTTTTGTTTTTATACTTCAAGTGATAATCAACAGTACCAATCAAGGGACATTATTTTATAGTCCTATTTATTTATATGAGACTACCAAAATTGAATTCTTATTTGTAAAATGGTAGTAACAGTAACTATAATATTTTATTTAATAAAATCACTTTCGAAATTATGAGATGATTTTACATGAAAAAAAACAACAAAACTCGCTGTCTGGTGCACATTTACCCAGAAAAAACTCTCTCTCCTCTACAGGTTAACATTTACAAACAATTACTTTAAGGAAATACTTATGACAACAGCTGCAACACCTTATTTCCTCCTTCATGCCTTGTGTTCTTCTAGGAGGATCTCTAGCTGAGTGATGATTTTCTAGAAAAGATTTGACATAGGGATTCGGATTAAGTTTATTCAAGAGTTTCCCATTTATACATATTTTCATTAAATCCGAAATATGTTATAGTGAGAGAAGATCTCTTCATCGTTACGATGTGATTCATCACACTAAAAGCTCATTCAGCTTCAGCACTGCAAACTGCAATTGTTGCCATAATCGCTTTGGCTTTTTTCACCATGCTGGGAATTTCATTTTGTAACTTTCCAGTCAAAGCCATTTCCACTAAATCTCTAAAATCATTAATTTTAATTTCATATTTCAAAATAAAATTTAAAAATCTTATCTTTTTTTTTCCTTCTAACCATGGACACGTAACTTCTTCCATACTCCATGTTTCAGGATAACATACATTTAAAATGTTTTTGAGTTCTTCATCTTTCAAATCCTCATAATTTTCATTTTTAAGTTTAAAATTTCTTTGCTGCATTAATCTATCCTTTAAAGACATTATAAGAGAGTTCAGTAATGTTTCTCGTGGTAGTTTGTGAAATCTGATTTTGCTTTCAATTGCTATTCCTTCAAACTGTTTTGATTTTAACATGGTATCAATTTTAGATTCACAAGAACCTACAGAATTTTTAAAATCATTAATTGTTCACATGAATAAGGAGTTAGCCCTTATAATACTTATATTGCGACTTTGTAGAGCTTCTGACAGATATGATAATTCCTGTAGGATATCAATCATTAATGCTAGATCTTTTAAAAATTCAAATTGAGAAGTCGGTTTAAAAAGCCCTTATATTTATCATTCGATGCAAAAGCTTGCATAAAGCTAGGTAATTTCCCCACATAGCAAGAGCTGTTCGTAAACTGCAAGCTGCCCATCATGGTCCAAACACACAGCCAATCTTTAAAATTTCGATACCAAGGTCTTTTGCAATCGTATTTAATTCTCATTGATGTTTGGGTGATTGAAGATGATGAAAAGCATATAATTTATCCATAAATATTTCAAAATGATTTATTTCTTTAATGTTTTTTATCGAATCGTGTAATGCTAATTGTAAACAATGAGCTACGCAATGCCAAATCACAATGTTGGGATATTTTTGTAGAAGTTTGATTGCAACACCTGATTTGTTTCCTGGCATTACACTAGCTCCATCAGAACAAACTGCAATAAGATGATTTTTTAAATTGTTGTCAAAAAATCTATATGAATTTAAAGTATCATGTATACATTCTGCGGTGGTATTTTCTAGTTTTGCAAGATCTACAAAAATCATACATGGCTCAGTGAGCTCAACTTGTATGTGAATAACTAAAACACTTTTTTTCTATAATAACAGACGAATTGACAACATTATCGATTTGGCTGCTAAATTTTGCTTTTTTTTTTCTATTATTTTGGAGAATATTTCTAATTTTATTTGTTTAGAAATATGTTCAACTATTCTAATTCATGAGAATCTAGAATGCAATGATAATCCTAGAACAATATCATTTTTAATTTGGAGCTCGATTAAATCTGGCAAATCAGACATAGGTCGATTTCTCTTCACCAAACTATAAACAGAATTAAACATTTTTGAAGTTATCAATATTTCTTTTTCATTTAGTTTGTCAATGAAATTTGATAATATAGATTTGCTACATTCTTCATTTATTTTTATGATTTTATTATGAGCAAATGATTCATTATGTTTGGATAACTTTTTATGCAAACAGTTCTTGAGTCTGTAGTGTTTCCATTCGGTTCCATTTTCATTTCTACCATTCCTTTCATGATAAAACAACTTTTTTCTCCTTCAACACTTAAGTTTTTATATTTTGAGCAAACACGACATTCTAATTTACCAGTTTTAACTTCTAACCACTTATACACACTGCATTTAGAAATGCAATGCTTGCTTCTTGTTCCAGCAATCAGGTAAATTATTTTCTTTTTCTCCTCCAACTTGTTTCATATTCAATCAATCAATGTACATATTATCTTCAAACTTCATCTTCGACTTCATTTTCAATAGCAGTAGAATCAGCAGAATCACTTTTCATTATTTTTTTTCCCAAAAAAATTTAATATAATAAATTTCACTGTCTTTTCATGTTTCATGGATAAAAATACCTTTACAATTATAAAAATAAAATTTGCTGAATCTACAGTTTTTAAATTTATTATTATTTTTAAATTTTAAACACAAACAACTGTTATACATCAGTGTACTGATGAACACAGAACTAATGTCCACTGGAACAACCCTCTGATGACAGTTTTACGAACATCTGATTGTCTAGTGGTTTTACCATACGATTGCATATTTATTTTCAAACTTTCATTATAGAGGAGTTGAAACAATAATTCCAAATAATCTATACACTGCCGAATATACAAATTTTTGTTAGGTTACCGAAAGAGTTTGTCGCTTAATATATTTCAAAAAATTATGTTTTTTTTTTAAATAAAAAGTAAAGAAGAATAACAAGGGGCTTGCAAATTTGAGAAAAATTTAACAAAGGGCTCGCACAAGCCCCTTATAGCTTACCACTGCATACACCCCTTTTGTTTACAAGCAAAAGCTCTCTTACAAGCTCTAGTAAGAAAAGCCACGCAGTGTTTCTTTCTGCAGGCTATCCCAATATTTCACTCTCCTGTTGTCTACCAACAGCCCTTTTGAGCAACTAGAATACTGATTTTGTGCCTGTCTACACTGATGGTTCAAATTTAAAGGCTCTAGTGAGATCTTCTGCTGTCTTCTCAGACAGCATAATACCTGCTCAGATCCCACTGTAATGTAACAACTTCACTATCGGACTATATGCGATAGACCTTGCCTTAAACTACACACAATCAGAACACTACCAAAGGTGCATTATATATACAGATTCACAGAGCTGTCTACAGGCAGTAAGAGTTGCAGAAACATCCAGGGCTCTCTTGTATCCAACACATTCTCTCTCTCAATTATTGAAGCTACATGTGCTTCTGTTGGATCCCAAGCCACATTGAGATTAATGGAAATGAAGCTACAGATACTGCAACTAATTCAGCTTGTTTTTCAATCTTCCATCATCTGACTGTTCTGTTCACCGATTACAGACAGATCTTAAGAAAGAAACTTTTATCCACTTAAAATAAAATAAACTATATCAAAGCAAGCCTAAATTAAATTATAGCATTCTAGTCTATGCAGGAACTGTAAAGAGGAAGTTATTCTTACCCAGCTCTGTCTATGTCATAATTATCTTACTCCATCCTCTTGAAAGATGATGAATATGCCTGTGTAAGAGTTGTATGATTCCAGACTAACCATCATTCATATTTTAATCGATTATCCTCATTTCATCAGTGAACATGGTCTCAGTTTCACCAAGTGTCATTTTTGTTTTCAAATTTTCAGATCATTAGTATCTATCACTTTATATAGCATTTATGTACTGCATACATTTTTATTAATTGAACTTAATATGTATTAAGTTTTTAACACCTGTCTTTTTATTTATGTTTTTGTGAATTTCTTTACACTTAATTTTACACACCTTTTTACATTTTTTTTATACTTTTTTTTTTGTGATTCCCACTTACAAAATGTTATTAGCAAACCTTGTCCATAGGTGGGCTCAGAATTTTTTTCCCATTTTTATCAATTTTATATTATATCTTTTTTTTTAATAAGATTTTTTTTTTTTTTACAGTCTGGAACCCCTACACTCTAGAGACCAAACACGGAGCTTTTTCAAGTCACTTCAATCTTCCAATAAGTAGGGTAGTGGTCTCACACTGTGCGATGATATTCATCTCCCATCTAAAGACAATTGCAAACATCCATGCCCACAGCGGAATTTGAACCCGTAATAACCTGTTGGTTGGAGAGTACACTAACCACTCGGCCAACCAGTCTGGCAATTATTTATTTTCATACCTGTTTATGCTATTTTTTGTGTGTGTTTCTTATGTATTTATTACATTACATTAGGGGTCTTCAATGCATGGCTCGCAGGCCACAGATGGCCTGCAGAGCTCTTTGCCGTGACCCACCGGTTATTTTGAAAAAATAACTCCTTAACATTAAAATGCAATTAAATAAAAAATAATTTTAATGAAGCCACTAAGCTATGCTGCGTTATTTAGAATTGTAAGATGCTTTCCAGATTCACAAGGAAGGCTGTGCATTTGATACTAAGCTATATGTGAACATATTTATTTTTATAAAATCCTATAAAAATAAATATTAAATAGACATGCTTCTTCATTCATCTACCAGTGCCAAGCGGTACTTAAGTACTAGTACTAATGTCGCAGGTTGATGGCTGAAGCAGTAGTTCGTTCGAGTGACTGTCTAGTGCCTTCCAGATACATCTTGAAGGTTCTTGATACTTCGTTATTTTCATATAAATACAAGAGGATCTCATCCACAGTCAGTCAGTCGTGAACAGTGTGATATTCGTGTATAAGCGCACGCAGCTTCGTCATGTCAGCCATAGCCTATTGTGGTTTTATATTGCCAGACTTTTTTCATTAGTGTGAGACATATTCAGTGGATAATAACTGGTACACAGCCATTTTGGATCATTTTTTGGGTTCACCCTCCATCACTATGGTGTCTATGAGTAAAAAGCATAAATCAAGTGATTCTTGTCAGGTTTTTAATAAAAAGTGAACCAATTTGTACTTTTTTTGTGTCGATTGACGATAAGCCAGTGTGTTTAATTTGTTGTGAGTCAATTTCAAAAGAATACAATATAAAATGACACTATGAGACAAAGCATGCGTCCAATTTCGATCACCTTCAAGGGCGGCTTCATGTGGGCAAAGTGAACCGTCTCCAAATTGATTTAAAATGCCAGCAGGGTATGTTTAAAAGGCAGAGGGAAGAGAGCGAACCATGCATCAAAGTAAGTTATGTAATAGCTGAAAAAATTGCTAAAAAATCAAAAGCCTGCTTGGACGACAAGTTTGTGAAAGGGTGTCTCATCGCTGCTGGGGATATTCTGTGTCCAAATAATAAGGAAGTGTTTAAAAAATCGAGTTTGTCTGGGGTAATTGTAGCATGACGTATAGAACTTGCCAATGACATTGAAGGAACTTTAAAAAAAATGGTTGTCTGAATTTACGTCATATTCTTGCTTTAGATGAGAGCACAGATGTGAAGGATACAGCACAACTGGCTATCTTTGTCAGTGACATTGATCAACAGTTCACTGTGACAGAACTGCTAGCGCTCGTACCTATGAAGGGAATGACAAAAGGCACTGATATTCTTGAAGCCGCCAAGAAAACTCTCCATCTTTTCGACCTCAGCTTAACCAACCTCAAGGGTGTGGTAACTGATGGTGCCCCTGCTATGATGGGAAAGAACAAAGGATTTGTTGCTCTGCTACGGAAAGAACTGGAACTAGAAGTAAAAGATTTCATCCATTACCACTGTTTAATCCACCAAAGAATTTGTGTGCGAAAACTATTGGATTTGAGAATGTCATGAAAGTTATTGTGACTGTCATCAACATTATTAGGGCAAGAGGATTGAATCATTGTCAATTCCAAGAGTTTTTGACCCAAGAGTGTGAAGCGGAACATGGCGATGTGGTTTATTATAGTGATGTGCGTTGGTTTAGCAGAGGGAAGGTTCTTAAAAGAGTCTTTGACTTAAGGAGCAAAATACAGCAGTTCATGCAAACCAAGAAGAATCTGATTGCAGAATTTAACGATCCAAAGTGAATGACAGACTGTGCCTTTGTGACTGACATCTCGTTGCATATGAATGACTAAATACATGGCTACAATCCAAAGATCAACTGGTGCACACACTGTTTGATCACATCAAAGCTTTTGTGGCCAAGCTCAAACTTTGGGAAGTACAACTCGCAAAAAAAGACTTAATTCATTTTCAGCTTCTTGCCGAGTCCAACTGTTCGTCTCTTGATGAATACGCTACAATAGCCGTGTTGCGAAGTGAGCTCGAAGAGAGATTTAGTGATTTTCATAACTAACAGGCTTCTTTAGATTTATTTTCAATGCCATTCAGTGTCAATGCTGCCTAAATGCCAGGCTGAGTACAAATGGAGCAGCTTGAACTCCAAAATAACTCTTCTTTGGCAGAAAAATTATTCAATGTGCCCTTGCTTACATTTTACAAAGACTACATTTCTGAGGATGCATTCCCTAATCTTTGCCGGCATGCTTTGAAGATGTGCACTTTTGTTAGGAAGCACATACTTATATGAGCAGTCTTCTTCTCCAGAATGAAGCATGTGAAGTCCAAGACGAGAACTCAGATTACGGACCAACATCTCGAGAATACTCTGCGCATAGTGACTTCCAGCATTGATGCCAAGTTGCCCATTGACATTGTAAAAAATGAACGTTTTCTTCATTAAATTATCTATTTTTAAGTATTGATTATATTTACTTAACATGAACCCAACTCCTACGCTCTTAAAGCTGAGTTTGTTTATTTTTATAGGATTTTATGTCAAGTATCAAGTGCACAGCATTCCTTGTGAATCTGGAAAGCATCTTACAATTCTAAATACCGCAGTATAGCTTAGTGGCCCGCAGGCTTCATTGAAATTTTTAACGTGGCCTGCACTGCTGAAAGGTTGAAGACCCCTGTATTGCATACTGCTGTGACATGTATTTGCACAGTATGACATCTGTCCTTGTAGCACTAAATCCTAAACCAAACCAAACTCTACTTGAATTTGCATGTGATTCCAGAATTTAAAAATTTTTGTGCTTCGTGTTATACTGTGCTCCTAATTCTTTTCCTAGTTACTGTTGCATGAATGTAACATCTTTTAGTTATTATTTAGATGACTCTCAACTGTTTTGTTTCGGTAATACCAGTTATGTTGATGTGGTACTTCGCTAAGTCTTCCGCAGCTGCACTTTTCCATTAATACCTGTTATGCTAATGGTGCCAATCTTGAACTTTTGATGTTTGTATTTCTTCAATAACTGACTTTTCACTGTTTACCCTGGTTCTGTGATGAAAACAAGGGGGGGACCATGTTTAACCAGACAATGCTGCAGCTTGCATGACTCTTCATGTTGTACCATCACTTTCTTTTTGGTTTAAACTAGTACAGAATACACTTTGGTCCGCTAAATCCCAAATTGATACTTTTTATTTTGATTGTGCTTGTCTTGAACCCTTGATTTGAATTTGGATTTGTTTTAATATTTGACTTTTCACTCTTTACCTTGGTTCTGATGAAGATGAAACCATGGGGGACCTTGTTTAACTGTGCAATTCTGCAGCTTGCATGATTATCGTGTTGTACCAACATTTTCTTTTCAGCTAAAATTAATACAGAATACACATTGATCAGCTAAATCCCAAATTGCTATCCTCATTCTTTTAATATCCAGCTAGATGTCTACTAATGGGATGCATCACAAGAAGGTGAAGCATGGACATCATATTAGAAGACCCTGTCATTTCTCTGCATTCCGTAGATGTCTATGTGAAGTTCTTCTCCCAGCATTGATCCTTAAGCAGTTCCTATATTATTTATTCATCAGTTTTTTATATAGCTGTTTATTTATTTTAGAGCAGTCCTGTCCAGTTGTGTAAAATATGTTATTATATTAAGATTAAGATTAAATAATCTGGGTGCTTGTTCTCAAATAAATGCAGCATTTTTTTTTATCAGAGCCCACTTCTGTCCTCTGATAAGCAACATGATGGTTGGTCTCACATTGAGCACTGAGAATCATCTGCCATATAAAGACTTCTACAAACATTCATTCTATAGTAGGATTCTGATTTGCAGTCTGTTTTGTGCAAAGGCTATTCACTTAGCTACTTGTTTCTTGTAAATGTTTTAATGCTTTATTGAAAAAGATGAAAGAAATATCAGTATCAGTTGGTTTGTTTTACCTTGATAATTAGTTACTTCTTAAAGTATACACATTATTTTAATGTAACTTTCATATAACATCATTAAAAATTTTGCATTAATCGAATGCTAATTATAATTATTTACACTTAACTCTCACTATAGTGAACATCTCACTATAACAAACTACCACAAAGTCCCAGAGGTGCAGTACCATTCTAAAGTATTATTCTAAAAATTTGCCATAGCAAACTATCTGCTAGAACAACTATTCCTATGATGAGAGTTTTCTTAAAGTGAGAATCAACTGCATAATATTTTATTCAAAATTTTTTATTAATTCATATTATAGTGTTCATCATTTATAAATATGTGAAATTTAAAAACCTAAATGAATTACTTACAGGATCTGTATGCTCTTGCATGGACAATAGTTGAAACAGAAGAAAAAAGAAAGATAAGTCTGCTGGCTGTAGCAGGTCGTGATAAGGATATTCATCTCTTGCATCCATCTCAGTTAATATGTTATTGTACTTTCAGGGCTCATGCCAAAGCCATTAACAGTCTTCTCTTTCATCCATCATATTCATCTTGGCTTTTCAGTAAGTCATATGTATACAAATTAAAAATTTCTTTTTAATTTCCATATATATATATATCCGCACGGTTAGCCTAGTGGCTATGCGCTTTGCAACCATGTGCCTGGGGAAGGAGTGTAGACGACGTCAGGAGCTAAAGGATCTTCCTCAGCCTAGCCAAGTTAGCCGGTCTTGGGCGTAGACAGCAGGGTTTTTCATCCCGCAAGCAGGCAAACTGGCCCTGTGAACACACACAGATTACAGTCATGAATATCGCTCTTAGGGGATGCAGCAGAGGAGTGGCAAACCAGCTGTATTAATATGCCAGTAACCCCCTCATTATGAGGAGGCTTGACCCATCCTAGGATGGACGAGAGGGATATATATATCATCATCATCATCATCAAACTCCTGACATGCACCCTCAAGGGGGGGGTGTACAGGATATGATAGTACTACATGAAAAATTTACATCATTACTAACTTCCTATCTACAATTTTCCTCCAAATCAGTCTGTCACTTGTCAAGACTCATATATTATCATTATCAGATCTTATATTTCTATCGTCTAAGGCACATTGTACCATATCAATCAACCTATATCTTAGTCTTCCTCTGGGTCGTTTTCCTGCCAACCTGGCAGAGAACACTTGTTTTGCTAATCTTTCCTCGTCCATTCTGTTTAAGTGACCAGCTCTGCTAATGCATTCCTGGATGCTGACAATGTCAAGTTCTTTCCTAATATCCTCGTTTGTAATATGATATTGCCATTGATGCCATCTGTTCACGCCTCTAATCTTTCTCAGGACTCTCATATCTGCGGTCTCTAGTCTTTGGTCAAGTGTTTTACTTCTGACCCAGCTCTCAGATCCATAAGTTAAAACTGGTTTGAACACTGTCTTGTATACAGCTAATTTAGTGTTCTGACTAATATCTCTCTTATTCCATATGAATTTATTCAATTGACTTCCTACCATACCAGCTTTGTTGATTCTGTTGTCTATTTCCATATTTAATTTACCATCTTCACTAAAAATCGTGCCTAAGTAGCTGAAATGTTTTACTTGTTCCACAGGCTCCCCGTTCACAACACAGTTGACATTTTCATTAATTCTACCTATTTTCATTGTCTTTGTCTTTTTGATGCTCATCTTCATACCATATCTATTACAACAGTTATTCTCTTTAGTCAGGGACTCTTGCAAACTTGTAGCGGATTTATTTAGAAGTATAACATTATCTGCATAAAGCAAAGAGCTGACATTAACATCTCCAATTCTGATATCATGTTTAATACCACTTTCGTTCATAATGTGATCCATATAGATAATGAATAACAGAGGGGATAATGTACATCCTTGTCTCAAACCAGATTTAACATTAAACCATCTTCCTGTACGTCGTTCAATTCTAATTGCCGACTTACAACTCAAATACAGACTAAGTATTGCTTGATATAATGCCCCATTCACACCATATAACTGTAGTGTATTGAATAGCTTCTCTCTTGGCACCTTGTCATATGCCTTTTCCAGATCGACAAAACTTAAATACATATCTTTGTTATATTCCCATGCTTTCTCGACTATTTGTCATAAAGTGAAGATCTGATCTTGACACCCTCTATTTGGCCTGAATCCAGCTTGTTCTTCACCAAGCATTTCTTCCACAATTCTTCTCAACCATTTCTCAAGTATGCTTGCATAGATCTTGCCAGGAACATTCAGTAGGGAAATGCATCTGTAATTCTCACGTTGTTTTATTTCCTTTTTTATATATGGGTACTATTAGAGCTCTACTCCAATCATTGGGAATTCGTCCCTCTGTCCTTTCTGGACTATGCAGTGCAGCCACTGTCAGACTTTTATACCACCATACTTCAGCATTTCTGGTCGAATATCATCTATTCCTGCTGCCTTTCCACATTTCAAGCCTTTGATGGCTTTTTTTACTTCAAGTATGGATATGTATTCCTGACTGTATGCCTGTTCTGTGTTTTTTACCACTGTGCTATCACTGCTTGTTTCATTTAGCAATTTTTCGAAGTAATTACTCCATACTTCAAGGATATCTTTTTCTCCTGTTTTCATGTCACCTTTATCATCTCTAACTCCTTTTACAGCACTTTTTTCCATTTCTAAGCTTCTTCAACAATCTCCAGAATATCTTACCACCTTCTTGATATTTATTTTCTATGTTCTTGCCAAAATCCTCCCATAACTTGTGTTTAGCTAGTTTTACACGGTGTTTAGCTTTCTTATATTTGTCTCTGTATTCTCTAAGAGCAAAAGCTAGCTTATTAGCCAGGAACTTTTGATATGCTTTCTTCTTTTCCTTCACTGCCTCTTTAACTTCCTGTGTCCACCATGGAGTTCTGATTTTTCTATCCTTGCAGACAACCTCACTACATTCCTCTCTGGCTGAATCAATCAGGGCTTTCTTCAAGGCTTGCCACTGAATCTCCAAGGTTTGATGCCTGTTCTCAAACTCTTTCATTTTTTCTTCAATAATCTTTGTGTATTTTAATCTACAGTTCACATCTGGGATCTGTTCAACTTTATTCGCTTTAAAACTTTCTTATATGTTATTCTTTTCAATGTGAAATTCAGTTTTATCCTGCTCAAGACTAAATAGTGATCACTTCCAATTTCAAATCCTCTGTACACTGTGGTGTCCTGCACCAGGGGGAAAACATCACTATCAACAATAACATAGTCAATGAGACTTTTCTTATTCCTTGCCTCTTCTCTCCATGTGAATTTGTGCACATTTTTATGTTGGAACATGGTGTTAGTAATAACATGATGCATTTGAGCAGAAATCCAACAGGTATTTGCCATTATTATTTGCTTTGCTCTTTTCTCCAAATTTTACCAAAATATTTTTGTATGTCTGACAATCACTTCCTACTCTGCTGTTTAAATCCCCAACAAGGACCAACTTTTCCTTTTTCATTGTGTCAATGGCTTTCTCTGGAGCCTCAAAAATTCCTCTACTTCTACCTTAGTAGAGCCTTCTGTGGGACCATAGGCACAAATAAGTCTCATTGTCCAGTTCCCCATCACTCTACTTGAGACTGACTGCCATTCAAGAAGATTAGCTTCGTATTTTGTGTTGAATACTATGGCTACTCCTTCTTTTTCTGGATTGCGATTTCCTGAATATAACATTTTGTATTTATTGTTCAGAGAGATCTCACTAGTTTTTGTCTTTTTTGTTTCAGTCACCCCTATTATGTTGATCTGGTACTTATCTAATTCCTCAGCTAGCTCCATTTATTTGCCATTCAGGCTTCTAATGTTGATAGTAGCGATCTTTAACTCTGGTGATGTTGAGTTGGGGTTTGTTTTCAGATTTGTTCCAGTAGCTGACTTTTTGCTGTTCGCCCTGGTTCCCTGGCGAAAACAACGGGGGGCCTTGTTTAACCGGGAGACGCCCCAGCCGGCATGAAATTTTGTCATGTTGTACCATTATTTTCTATACTGATTTAAGCCAAGCAGAATACAATTTGGTCGGCTAAATCCCAATTTGCCAGCCTCATTTATTCAGTATCCAGGTAGATACCCGACAGGGCGCACCACGAGAAGGTGAGGATTGGACATTAGGTCAGAAGCCCTGGTCGGTTCTCCGCATTCCTTTAAAGGCTGTGTGGAGGTCTCCTCTCAGTTATGCTGCTTTGACCCTTAAGCACCCTGGGATATATATATATATATATGTTTATACCCAGTGCTTTCCAACTATAACACCCTTTCCATATTCATATATAATGTGGATATGAGATTTTCTGCCATCTTCATATTCACTGCCCAACACTTATAAACTCATTTCATGTAATGTTATCTTCTCCATTATTTGTATTTCACTGTGTAGAATAGTACAAATTTTTTAGTATTTAGTTATTTAATTTATTTATTCCTTAATTAATCTTAGTATTTTTATGTATATATAATACAAACATACACATAGGTATCTGGCTCTCCATTACTTATTACACTTGGAGTAGGAGAGCATGGCCTATTTTATGTCACTGTAAATGTTTATATTGCAAGTCTTCTCTTTATGTCTTTACACCTAATCTTTAGGTGTAAAGGCATAAAGATTAGACTGGAGTGTAACCATAAATCACTGTATTAAAGTACATATTTTGTGTATAGAAACAAAGAAAAAAAATTACCAAATAAACCAAACAACTATATACATATCGATAGTGGAATTAAAACAAGAGGAAAGAATGCGGGTTTTATGATTTATGATTTTGACTGGGATGAAAGATTATTAAAAATTAGACTATAAACTTTATGATGCCACATAAGTTATGCACCAAGAGAGAAAAGAAGAAGAAAATCATATATTTTATAAAGAACTATAAAATGTTCATTGTTAATATATTTTTGGCCCACTAACTTAATTTTAGAATAATATTACACTGTGTTTTTTTATGGACCAATTAATTTAATGATAAATTATGCCAAGTTTCACCATCTGAGCTGTTTGGCTTCTTCAGGGCATACAAAACGGTAAAGACAACTCAAAGTCGCTAATACATAGAACAAACATATAAAATATAACATAAATTAAAAAGACGCGTAACATAATATGCATGGAGCATGTGTTTTTCATTAGTTATTATTGTGTGTGCATGCTCTGTAGTTTGCAGTGAAATTAAATTCTGGCAAGCTTAGTGATCTTATTAGGGTTTTCCATATGTCATTCAGGATCATTCCTTGATTTCTGTTTAGGCTGCTTTCAGAATGAAGAACCACTATGGCTTCTTTGAAATTGTGACACCGGAAATCTTCTTCTAGATAAGACGTGGAACTTTTGTCCCATTCAATGGTGTGGCTTGTGTTGAAAAAGTGGAGGGCTAATCCAGAGCTATCCATTCTGTTGTTTTTAACATCCACTACGTATTCCTTTTTTCTTATTTCAAGACTTCTTGATTTCTGACCTATGTAGTTTTAACCACAGGAGAGGGATGTTGTATACGCCAGTGTATTTGAAGAAGGCATTGCTGTCTTTTGGTGACCTTAATATGTTTTTCTAGTTTCAGATTGGTTTGAAAGTTACTCTAATTTCAGAAGGTTCGAAGCATGTTGCAATCTTTTTTGACACTGTTCCTGCATAAGGGATGGCAATTGAGGATTTATATTTAGTTTTGGCAGATTGTTTTTGTGTGGGGTTGCTATGAAATATCTTTTTAATTAAATTTCTTGGATAGCCATTGTTTACCAGGGTCTGTGATATGTGAGTTAATTCATCCTGGAAGTTTTTTTCTTCTGATATGATGCTGGTGGCTCTATTTTTGAGCATGTGTATGATGCTAAGTTTTTGAGAAATGTGGTGAGTAGACGAGAAGTGAAGATAACGTCCAGTAGTTTATGGTAGACTTTAAGGTTGATATGCCCATCTACTTGTTTTTTTATTAGGGTATCTAAAAATGGTAGTTGTCTATCCTTCTCAAGTTCCAAGAATTTGATTTTCTGATGGAAGGAATTTATCTTTGTTAGAAAGTCAAAAAGCGCTGTTTTAATGTTTCTCCAAATTATAAAAACGTCATCAACATACCTCCACCAAACTAATGGCTTAGAGTCTAATTGGGAAAGGATGTCATTTTCTAGTTTCTCCATGAATAGATCTGTGCACAGAGGAGATGGGAGACTGCCCATAGCCAAGGCAGTTAGTTGTTTGTATATAGTGCCGTTCCATTTAAAGAAGTTAGATTTGAGGCAATGACTGAAGAGGTTAGCAGTATCTTGAGGATACAGATTGTGTAAAATGTTGATAACTTCTTCTCCCGGGATGTTGGTGAATAAAGATACCACGTCCAGTCTGGCAAGAATATCTGTTTCAAAAATAGAGATGTTTTTCAATTTAGCAATGAAGTGCTTTGAATTCTTTATGTAAGTATCAGAGTTTCAAATATGATCCTTTAGGTGACAGGCAAGGTAAGTTGGAGAATTTCATTCATCTACAATGTGACATAAAGGGACTCCACTTTTGTGAACTTTAGGAGAACCGTATAATCGCGGTGTCACTGGGTGCAACGACTTCAATCTCCGTTGTAGATCTGTAGACCAACTGTTCATATTTCTTAATGTTTTTTGTTTTTCCATGTAGGGTCTGAATCTAATATTTGATAAGTTAATGTATCTGAGAGTAACTCGGTGATCTTAGCTGTGTAGTCTTTGGTGTTAGGGATAGCCGTCAAGTTTCCTTTGTCTGCCTTTAAAATTATGATTTGTTTGTCCTTCAAGTTGAAGAAAGCTTTCTTTTCTGAAGGTGTTATATTTTGGTCTGGTGGTCTTGACGACAAAAGGATAACAGCACTCTTTAATATAAGATTATTGGCTATTGTTTCATACAAAGACGAGAGTGCTGTTTCTATGTTGCAAATATTCTAGTAGCAAGGCTTATACGTTGGTCATACATAACTGGTAATTAGCTTAAGGAATTAACAATGAATATAAAGGATATTAATTAAAGGCAACTTTAATGAATAACGTCAATATTTCAGCAATCTTCAGGAACATAAAAATATGGTATGTGCACACGCAGGCACTAACAAAAGCAAATGAGGAAGAAGCAAGAAACTAATATTGTTCCTAAAATCCTAACGGTGCCCTCTGGTGGGTTAATTGGGCTGTCTTGGCCATTGGACAGAAGTTCTCATAATGTAAGTCTCCCAAATTTTTGGGATAGTTTCATGCACCCAAATTTGTTGAGGTTTGGAACGTTTTTTAGAGCTGCTAATGATTCCTTGAATAATCTTTCGTACTTGAACTTGCTGCGGTGTATTATTTTCGTTTTCTTCCAATCAATTCTATGGCAAGTATATAAGGCATGGTCTTAGTCCTACTTTGACCAAACAGGCAGGACAGCAAATATCAGGATTTCAGAACACAAAGACTACATCCGGTTTCACCAGTATAGCCACTCTGGGCTGGCAGACCATGCCTTAGATACCCCCCATAGAATTCGTTGAAAGAAAACTAAAATAATACACCGCAGCAAGTTCAAGTATGAAAGATTATTCAAGGAATCATCAGCAGCTCTGAAAAACATTCCCAACCTCAACAAATTTGGGTGCATGAAACTACCCCAAATTTGGGAGACTTACATTATGAGAACTTCAGCCCAACAGCCAAGACAACCCAATTAGCCTGCCAGACGGCACCATTAGGACTTTAGGAACAATATTAGTTTCTTACCTTCTTCCTCATTTGCTTTTGTTAGTGCCTGCGTGCACATACCATATTTTTATGTTCCTTATGATGGCAACGTGACGTTGCCGAAATATTGAAGTTATTCACTAAAGTTACCTTTAATTAATATCCTTTATATGCGTTGTTAATTCCTTAAGCTAATTCCCAGTTATGTTGCAAATAATATCAACCTTTGGAATATGGTTAGGTGTGATAGCAAAATTGAATCCTTGTTTGCTGACTTCCAGTTGTGTTAGGAAATGGTCAGAGAGGTTAAAGATTCCTTTGTCCTCAGGCAGGCTGGGTTGAGAGTTATGACTTCTTTCCTATAACGTATTAAATTTTTCAATTTGACTTTTTTTGCTGATAAGAAAAACCTTGTTGAAACTATTATGTATCATGTTATCTAGAAGTGTCCATAAGTCTGTTTCTATGTTGTTCAAAATATCTTCATAAAGTCGGATCAGATCGTGATCAGATTTTCACTTTACAACAAATTGTAATTTGTCGTAAAGTGAAATAATGGGAACATAACAAAGATCTGTATTTAAATTTTATAGACTGCAAAAGGCATATGACAAGGTGGCAAGAGAAAAGTTATTCAAAAATCTACAGTTATATGGTGTAAATGGGACATTATATTGAGCAGTACATAGTCTCTATTTGAGTTGTAAGTCAGCAGTTAGAATTGAAGGAGGTACAGGAAGATGGTTTGATGTTAAATCAGGTTTTACAATGGTGCACATTATCTCAATTGTTTTTCATTATCTATATGGATCACATTATGAAGGAAGCGGTATTAACCTTAATATTAAAATTGGAGATGTTAATTTCAGCTCTTTAATGTATATATGTTGTTGATGTTGTTATACTTTTAAATAAATCCAATGCAAGTCTGCAAGATTCCCTAACTAAATTGAATAACTGTTGTAATGAATTCGGTATGAAAATCATTACGACAGTTATTGAAAATATCAACCACATTGTGAATGCAGCACCAGTAGAACAAGTAAAACATTCAGCTACTTAGACAATTTTTTGTGAAAATGGTTAAAAACAGAATCAACAAAGGTCGGTATGTTAGTAAGTCAACTGAATAAATTTATATGAAATAAGAGAGAAATTAGTCACAACACTAAATTAGCTGTATACAAGACAGTGTTCAAACCAATTTTAACTTATGGATCTGAGAGCTGGGTTACAAATAAAACACTTGACCAAAGACTAGAGACCACAGAAATGAGAGTGCTGAGAAAGATTAGGAGCATGAAACAGATGGCATCAAGGCAATACTATATTAAAAACAAGGATATTATAAAAGAAATTGGCATTGTTAAGATCCAGGAATGTGTTAACAAAGTTAATCTCAGGTTGTATGGTCACTTCAGAATGGGAGAGGAAAAATTAGCCAAACAAGTGTTCTCTGCCAGGTTGGAAGGAAAAAGACCAGAGGAAGACCGAGATATAGGTGAATTGATACAGTAAAAGTGCCTTAGAAGACAGAAACATAAAATTGTTGGAGTCTTAACAGATAATAGATTGATTTGGAGGAAAATTGCTGATAGGAAGTTAGTAATGATGTGAGTTTTTCATGTAGTACTATCATAATATCCTGTACATCACTTGAGATTACATGTCAGAATTTGATGATGATGATGATGGATAATGAATAACATTGAAGGTAATGTGCACCCTTGTGACACACCTAATTTAAAATCAAACCATCTTCCTATAACAACTTCAATTCTAACTGCTGACTTACAACTTAAATAGAGACTGTGTATGGCTTGATATAATGTCACATTTACACCATATAACTGTAGTGTTTTGAAGAGCTTTCCTCTTAGCATCTTGAAGTGAAAATCTGATCCTGACAACCTCTGTTTGGTTTGAATCCAACTTGTTGTTCTCCACCCTTCCTTCTCCACAAATTTTTTTAGTCATTGCTCAAATATACTTGCATAAATCTTACCAGGAACGCTCGATAGGGAAAAATTCTATAATTCTCACATTCAGTTTTATTTCCCTTTTCATAGATGGGTACAATGATTGCTCTATGTCAGTCATCTGGAATTCAACCCTCTGACCAGACCTTCTGAATTATGCAGTGCTGCCATTGTAGAACTTTTTTTTGAACATTTCTGGGCGAATTTCATGTACTCCAGATAGCTGCCTTTCCACATTTCAGGTTTTTGATGGCTTTTCTTACTTCAAGTATGAATATATATTCCTGTTGGGAATTTTCTACCATTTAGCAATCATTCAGAATAATTACTCCAAAATCTACAATATCTTTATCTTCAGTTTTCATGTTACCTTTATCATGTCTATTCCGTTTACAGTACTCCTATATCCATTTCTAAGTTTTGTGTAAAGTGAAGTTTTGCTTTGTTTTTTATTTATTTTGGTCAAGAAATTAAGTTTTTCACAAAAGAGGAGGAACTTCCAATAAGAGCCTAGCAGAATTCTTATCTCAGTTCTTAAGCACTCTTATTAAGTGCTGTGGAAGACTTATGTGTAAGAAAAGTCCTACACATTGTTTCGCAGTATGAGTGGTATACCAAAGAAAATTCGCTTTATCAAACTTTTCACAATAATTTACTATTTCTTTAACTGCTAGGAGTTAATTCTAGTGACAACCAACTGTAACATAACATTGATCATAATAAATTTAGTTTAATCCTTTATCCAAGTGTGAGCAAACAAAGTTTGCGCCTGAAAATATCTTCAGGACTGGGATAAGGTAGTACAACACCGGGCAACTCGTAGCAAAGGTGGACCAAGCTAACATCAATCCTATCTCAGTATCTCCCATAATGCAAAACACATCTCCTTGCGGATATGTATAATGTTATGCATTAAGGGAAGGGCCACTACCCAGACTAGTTTCGACCTTTATTGAGGTCTCTTCAGTGGGAGCCAGGCCCAGAAGTGGAGATACCAGGCAGAAGCAATGGCGAGGTCATCTTTACCTATAGGAGTTGCCAAAAGGTGTGCCACCTTTTTATTAAATTACTCTCGATTTAGAGAAATTAAGGGAAGGGCCACTACCCAGACTAGTTTCGACCTTTATTGAGGTCTCTTCAGTGGAAGTTTCAATTTCATAATATTGATCATTAATAATAAACAACATAAATTCATGAATATCCACTTTGTTCAGTGAAAAGCATTATTCATAAGAGAGCTATAATGTATAAAAATAATGTACATGAATGATCTTAGGTTGCAGTAAGGTAAGGTACAAGTGCATAATGTTAAATACAGAGAAAATTTTCTTTTGCATTTACATTCATACAAGTTCTGTCTATGTTAGTGTAGCCAGAACTGGTTTCCATCTGGATATATATATATAAACTGCAGTAATAAAAAAATAGTATCATTCTTTGTATTAACATGCAGAATTTATCTATGTAACAAGCTGTATTTCTTGTGCCATTTATAATGTGTTCTGCTTCATATAATAATGCTTCAACTATTTTAGGTGGCAGTGAAGATAAAAAAATACACCTGTGGGATATTGGA
This sequence comes from Typopeltis vanoorti, assembly GCF_054136105.1. NCBI lineage: Eukaryota > Metazoa > Arthropoda > Arachnida > Uropygi > Thelyphonidae > Typopeltis > Typopeltis vanoorti. The sequence goes on from NC_143568.1 coordinate 91,109,252, forward strand.
ATTCCTTCTTTTCCAGATTATAAAACTAAGCATAAGTATGTTATTTTTATTACCATTATAAATGTATAATGCAACTTATTAACAAGAATTTTGAATAAGAATTTTATTAAATCTGATTCATTACATGTCAAATGTCACTATTATATAAAAACTGTAGTTCTAAAATACTTATTTCAAGTGTTTTAGATCTACATATTATGTACATATTAAAACCTTATTTTCTATTAATATACATTAATAGAAAATATTAAAGAAAATACTTCACCAGGTGCATAACATGAAAAGAGAAATACAAAAAAAATATACATTACAAGAGCTATAAATTAACTTGCAAATGTGTTGCTGACATTTGAAGCCATTCTGGATGCCATAATATTGTTGGACACGTTCACATTTGCATGATTTCATGTACGCCAAAGTTGGATAACTGAAGAGGGACAATCAGATAGGTTATAGCTAAGACTAGTATTAAGATTGATCGAATTGAGAACAATTTCTGTTGATTCCACAATTCTTCTCTTCGGTTCCTCGTAGCATTTAAAAATGTTTTCTGATTTGTTCCAGATCACTGGATGAATGACAAAATCATCTTAGGGTGAGCAGAATTAAGAACATGATTAGATTGTGCACTGGCTCTAGTTCTGCCATATATGATGTCTCTCACATGTTCTTCCATATACAACTCAATGGATTTCTCTGTCTGACCAAAATAAAGCACATTGCACCAAAGATGATAACTCCTGGATGCTTTAGGCTGTCATGTTTCGGTTTAGGTGTACCAAGTAAGGAACATAGTTTGGAAAGATGAGTAAAAGAAGTGTGGATTTTAAATTTCTTGAGAATTTTAACTAACTTTGGTGAAATGGAGCTGATATATATACGATAGAGATATACATGTGTGTGTAAGTCCTACAAGCACTTAGGCACATGTAAAATGCATAGCAGTTATTGAAATCATTTTGTCCATCTGTATTCATAGATATATAAAAGGGGTGCCTGGAAAGTTCTGATAAATACCTAGAACAAAAATGATATTTTTGAAAATATCATTTTTGTTCAAGAAAGAAAAAGAACAAATTATTACAATTTGATGAAACATGGGGATTAAAGAGTTTTAAGATATGTTCTTTCTTGTGGTTATATCAGTTGCTTTCATATCATTTTGTTCTAGGTGTTTATCAGTACTTTCCAGATCCTTCCCCCATATGTATGTATGTACACTGCTTGGAAAGAGTCGGTGGACACCCCATAGGCAAGATGCATCATGCCATGTAACAGGCAACTTGTTTGAAGCTGGCATAAATTGGAGGAATATAATGCTCCCAAGGCAGTGCTTGTGTGTTCAGGTGAAATGGCTGTGAGAAGGGAACTGATGGAGTTTGAAAGAGACATTGTGATAGGATTTCATGTTGCGGGCCTATCTGTTCATCAAATTTTTGACAAATTGAGCCATCCCAGGTCAACAATTAGTGCTACCTTACTGAGATGGAAGTGCAGGGAGTCAACTGCAAGTGCTACCCACAGTGGATGACCTACCATACTCGCTGAACATGACCGTAGGGTGCTACGAAGCATAATATGTAAAAACTGCCATTCATCGGCCGACACGTTGAAAGTGGCGTTACGGGCATTGACTGGAACACAAATCCACACAAAAACATTCAGAACCAAGGCTCACAACATGGGTTACCATGGTAGGTCCACAAGGAAGTACCTGAAGGAACATGCAGCGTCATCTTTATTGGTGAATAGAATATGTACAGTGGGACATGGAAGCTTGGAACGTCTCTTATCAGAGTCTATCCAACAATGAAGTTCAGAGGTGGCGGTGTGATGGGGTGGTCCTGTTTTTCCTGGTTTGGCCTCAGACCTCTGTTTGTTGTGGCATTGAATTCCAACAGGTATCTGAACATTCTAGACAATGCAATGCTTCCTACATTGTGGCATTTCTATGGAACTGACAATTGTCTCTTTCAGAGAGACAGTGCACTGTGTCATAAGGTTGCTGCTGTAACTGCGTGGTTTGTGGACATGAAAGTCATAACTGACTGGCCTCCATAGAGCCCTGATCTCAACTCTGTTGAACATCTGTCAGATGCACTGGAGCATTGGGTGAGGTCAAGGACATCTGTCCAACAACAGTCCAGGATCTCATTACATGCCTACAGGAAGAATGGTCCAAAATTCCTATTGATCACTATCATACACTTGTGGAAAATATGCTCCATAAGATTGCTGGAGGAGGTCCTACATCTTATTAATGTGGACACTCTGGCTGTTTGTTACTCATGCTATGGTGTCTGTTGATTTCTTTCGAAGCAGTGTGTGTAAGTCCTGCTAGTACTTAGGCATATATAAAATGCTTAGTAGTAGTTATTAGAATGGTTTCGTCCATCTATATTCATAGAAAATAAGTCCACTGTGGATGGACAGATTTTATTCAGTTTGTGATTTTTACTGAAATCTGTCTCACCATCTCAATTTTGTTTTAAATTGGACCATTTTTAGTGTCTGAGTTTGGAAAATTGTTAAAAAGTAATGAGAACTCTGGTATGGTTTAGTTGAATTAGAACTAAACACCATAGAAGATTTGGTATTTATGATCTTTACTAAGATTTGTCACGTAATCTAAATTTTGGTTCAAATCTTGTTAAAAGACAATAACGAGCACTATTTATGTAACCATCATTCATTCATTCATTCTTCACTCTATTACTCATAGTCAGTTTGTTCTTCATGCTGTTATAGTGTGTCATAGGTTGAAATTTTTTATTTCAAGTAACTGTTAATTAAATTATATCGAACTGAACACTGCTTTCTTTACACTTTTTTTAGGGTGATCGTCATCATTAGCAGCTGTTTTCAGTCCACTGCTGGACTAATGCCTCATGTTTCTTCTTTTTTTAACTGATCTCATCTCATCGTCCTTATCCCTCTTTTAACTTGTGGTGTCGAAGGTTTATTAATCATCGGACCTCAAACCGCTCACAGGATAAGCCCTATGTCCCGGTGTATCCTATGTCCGTCGTGTTGAGTTCTCAAAGCCGGTTTGCCTGCTTTCCAGGATGAAAAACCCCAGGATAAACTTGGGGGAAAACCCTGCTGTCCACGCCCAAGACCGGCTAACTTGACTGTGGCTGAGGAAGATCCTTCAGCTCCTCACGTCACCGACAGGAATCAAACCTAGGACACTCCTTCCTCAGGTATATGGTTGCGAAGCGCACAGCCACAAGGCTAGCCACGATCTTATAACTTTATAATTTAAAATGGCTAGATCTTTTTATTTCATTCTCATTTTATTTTGGTCTACCTTGCTTCCACTGTGCAGTTTTTGGTGTCCATTCTGTTGCCAGAATTCTCATCACTATTTTATCCTATGCCAGTGATTCTTAACTGGGGGATGCAGCCCCCTAGGGGGCCACGAAACATTTTTAGAAAGTTTGTAGTTTTTAAAATTTTAAAATCTCTTAAAATAATTATTTTTTGCTCTTTATTTTACTTTGTTTCAAACTTGTATCATTTTGTATTAGTAATCTGAATTATCCAGTTTAATGCAGTAGTTTCTTTTGTGGTTGTGCCACAAGTCGACTTCTTTTTGCTGCTGGCAACTGTCAGTCATGACACCTGCCTCCTGGATGTGTGATAGAAGTGATTATCTGAAGTTTTAACACATTAGTATGAATGCATAGAACTTAACGTTGTTAAGTGCTACTTGAGTGCAATTAATTTTTGAAACTTTCGGTGCTATAATACTGATTTGTTATTTCTGAAAATTTGCTCCTTATAAAATGAACAAACAAAGAACATTATTTGATTTCCTAAATATAAATACACCTGGTAGTTCAAAAAGAACACATGATAGTAGTGATAGTAATAATTCCATAGATGATGTAAACGAGTGTGAAACAGAAAATAATGCCAGTAGTAAATATAAAAAAATTGGTAAAAGTAAACAGAGGAAATATGATACAAGTTCTATAAAATTCTGATTTATTAGTGTAGAAATGGATGAAATTCAAAAATCACAATGTGTCGTTTGCAGTGTAGTCCTCAAATGAATGTCTGAAACCAAATAAATTAAGAAGGCATTTAGAAACAAACCTGCAGCAATATAAAGATAAGCCAGAAGAGTTTTTTATAAGAAAAAAGGAGGAACTGAAAAATCATAAGTCCTCCACGAATGTAATAATTGTTAGAAATAAATTGTTATTGTTATTATTATTATTATTGTTATTATTATTCAGGCCCCAAGGAGTCAAAAGACTCATCGAGGGAGTTCCTTCCTAAGACATAAAGTCTGTCAAGACTCATCGAGGGGGAGGTTCCCCCCCCTGAGAAACACAAAGTCTATCATACCACTCTTTAAACTCACTGACCGTTCTCGCTCCCACCACTCCATCAGGCAATGCATTCCACGGCTCAACCACCCTCCACACAAAGAAACCACTCCTTACCCTCTTGCTCATGGTTTCCTTTCGTAACTTCCAGGGATGGCCTCTTGTCATCACTCCTTCCCGCTGTTCAACCAAGCGAAAGAACTCCCCAGTGTCAACCCTGTAACCACCTCTCAACAGTTTAAAAGTCTCAATCATATCACCTCTCCTTCTTCTATCCACCAAACTCTGCAGTCCACATTCTCTCAGCCGATCCTCATAACTATCCTTGTACAGTCCTGAAACCATCTTTGTCATCCGTCTTTGTATCCTTTCCACAGTTAATTTATCCCCTTCAAATCCTGGGGACCAAATCTGAGAACAATAGTCCAAGTGTGGTGTGATCAGAGACTTATACAACGGAATGATAACCCTCTTATCTCTGCAGGTCAGTGTCCTTCTCATAATAGCAGCAATCCTCTGTGTTACCTTCACCACCTTTGCAATATGTTCCCCTAAACTTCAGGTTTCTATCAATCATCAACCCCAGATCTCTTGTCTCCCCTACTTCCTCCAGTATAACTCCTCCCATAGAGTATGCAGCATCCCATCGATGTTTCCCAAACCTCAAGACCTTACATTTTGCCACATTAAACTGAAACCCCCATTCATTTGCCCATCTATCTAGCTTATTTAAATCCTCTTGCAGGGCTACCACATCTGCACTGTTACTAATAATCCTTCCCAGCTTTGCATCATCCGCAAACAACTGAATATCCCCCTGCAATCCACTGGCTATGTCATTGATATAAAGGTTAAACAATATAGGTCCTAGTACTGAGCCCTGTGGGACCCCACTTGTAACCCTCTGCCTCCTGGAAACTGCTCCACCATACACAACTCTCTGATACCTATCAGACAGCCAATCCTGAATCCAGTTGACCAATCTGACATCCAGACCCATGTGCTGCAACTTAAATATCAGCTTATCATGTGGCACCCTGTCAAATGCCTTCGCCAAGTCTAAGAAAATTGCAGTATATGCCTTTCCCTCATCTAATGTTCTTGAAACTTTATTATAAAAGGCTAGCATATTGCTAAAACAAGAGCGTCCTTTCACAAATCCATGTTGATTCTCACAGATAACATTACCCTCATCTGCCCAATGCTGTATACGGTCCCTCACTACTTTCTCCAAGATCTTAACAACTACTGATGACACACAGACTGGCCTATAATTAGACACTTCCAGTCTGTTACCACCCTTATGCAATGGCACTATCTTACCTTCCTTCCATTCCCTGGGCACCTTTGCCAAAGCCAGACTCTCATTGAAAAGCCACGTTAAAGGCACTGTCAATTCCCTAGCACATTCTCTCAAAACTCGTGGTGAAATACCATCCAGTCCCACAGCTTTACTGACATCCAGAGTACTCAGTATCTGAAACACACTCTCCTCCTGTACCTCCAGACCTCAAACCAGTCCTATCCCTCTAGCATTAAAACTGACTCCTCTAGGATGAAATACTCCAATAAAGTGTTCATTGAACAATTCCACCATGTCCTCTGCATCAGTCACTCTATTCCCATTTTTATCCCACAATATCATTCTTCCACAGTCATTTCTCCTCCTACTGGCCACATAGCTAAAAAATTCCCTAGGATTTTCTTTGGATCTTAAGGCCAATCTCCTCTCTTATTCCAGTTTCGCTTTCCTTACCACACTAGTCACTCTTCTGGCCTGTGTCTTATATTCCTCATGCATCTCTTCACCTGTCTCCTTATATCTCTTCCATAGCCTCTTTTTCGCATGCAATTCCTGCTTAATATTGTTTGTCATCCACTTTACTCCAAATTGCATCCTCTTCTTCACTCGTGGTATACAACTTACCATTGCTGATAACAAATATTCTTTCACAATTTCCCACGCACTAGTGATATCCCGGCCTTCCAATTCCTGCCTCCATGAAACTTCCTGAAGTTGACGTCTAATACTATTATAATCACCTGCCTTATAATTCCACATAAGTTCCCGTCTCTTTGATACTCCTGCACGTCTATTCATTTTCCAAGTCAAAACCATATGGTCACTCTCTCCAACTGGTGGGAGAGATGTCGTCTCAGTTATTATCAACTCTTCTGATGCTATAACCAAATCCAAAACTCTTGTTCCCTCTGTTACATGTTGCCTAAGACATTTGTCCCTCAAGAATTCTAGAAATTCCATTCCCCTATTGCTACATGCATCTTCCTCTCTCCAACTACTGAAATTAAAATCTCCCATAACAATCATTCTTCTTGCACTTGCCAAACTTAGCTGTCTAAACATCTCCTGGTCCCCATCCTCTGTGCTCCTGGGTCTGTAGCAACACCCCACTAAATATCCTGTCTTGCCTACCTCTACCTCACACCATACGCTCTCAAAATCATTTGTCTCGCTTCCTTCCAAATTCTCCACTCTTAGAGGACATAGGTCATCACTTATCATAAGCAGTACCCCACCACCACGCTTTCCCCTCCTATCCTGACGAAAAATGCTATACCCAGCGACTTCTATATCTGTTTTTATATCCCCTTCTGTCAACCACGTCTCAGTGATCGCAATAATTTTTGGCCAGGCTGATGCTATCTGCGCCACCAATTCCTCTCCCTTATTCCGGCATTAGTATAAAGCATATAAATGCCATTGTTTCTATACCCAGCATTATCCCTTCTAGACTCCACTGGGCTCAGTGTTACCTGACATTGTCTCCCTTCTCCCAAGTATCCATTCCCACAAGAGGCGGACCCCTGCTATCATCCTCCCTGGGACACACTGACTCGTTCAGAACAGCAATCTCTCCAGATGCCTACGTCCTTCCTCATTTAAATGTAAACGGTCTCTCGCATACAATTCCTCTCTTTCCTCAAACGGACTCCAAGCATCCACATATACCAGTCCTCTCTTGTCACACATTCTCGCTATTATGCCATTCAATATCACCGCTCTTCTGCTCAGCTCATCATTATCATACCTAGACAACACGCACACTATTTTTCCTCTCTCTGTCTTCTTCCGTACAGTCTCAAGCAAAAATCTCATATCTCTCGCTGCCCGACTTACATTACCACTCAAGTCATTCGTTCCTACCATCACAATCATCTCATCCACCCTTTCACCTCTCTTAATTGCCATGGCCACCCTTTCTATTGTTCCTCCTGGTAGACACTCCTCACGCATCCTAACTTGAACACCACGGATCATTGAGTCGCCATACATTATACCTCTTACCATTCCCTAGCTCCTATTGTTTCCATTCTCTCCTCTTCTTTCATTCCCATACCTCTCTCTTCTACTGTTTCCATTCTCTCCTCTTCTAGCACTCCCATACATCTCTCTCATTCCCTCTCTCCTACTGTTTCCATTTTCTGCACTTCTAGCACTTCCATATCCCTCTCTCATTCTGTCTCTCCTACTACTGTTTCCATCCTCTCGTCTTCTAGCATTCCCATACCTCTCTCTCATTCCATCTCTCCTACTGTTTCCATTCTCTCCTCTTCTAGCACTTCCATATATCTCTCTCATTCCGTCTCTCCTACTGTTTCCATCCTCTTGTCTGCTAGCATTCCCATACCTCTCTCTCATTCCCTCTCTTCTACTGTTTCCATTCTCTCCTCTTCTAGTACCCCAATACCTCTCACTCATACTCCCTAAATTCTCTCTCTCTCCTACTCTGATTCGCCTTGCATTTATCTCTTCCATTCTCCTAATCTTATCTTTCATACTTCTGCTCTCATTCACAAGACATTCCACCTCCTCTTTCAACTCATCTATCTCCCTCTGCAGGTCAGTCACTCTTAATCTAAATTCACTCTCCCAAACAAAACCATCTCCTAAACTTTCACAGTCACTCACACCTTCCACACTATCAACTATTATTTTCTCATTCTCTCCTATCACACTACTTGTCTTCCTACATTCATTCCCCGTTCCTGGAGCAACAAAGTCGGATATCGATATATCTAATGTACTTATTTCCTCCAACTGCCTGCATTTTGCGCACATACGCTCTCCACTCTCGTTAACAAGCCACATATGTAATTCCCGAGACGCATACATGCCGCAAGAACTGCATGCCACAAAGTCCCTTATAATATTGCTAATAATTGAGTTCTTAAATGGTGGAGGACTTGGCGTTATGCCACTTGCAACTGCTGCTGAATCCACCATCATTCCTTACTGCCGAGTAGCGTAATCTTTAATAATTATTCAATTAATAAATAAGAGGGAAAAAAAGTACAAACATCAGAACATTTAAGTACTAAATATAATTAAATAAAATGAAATATAACTAAATACAGTAACTTAGCTTCGTTTTGTCTTCCACCGTTACGCGTTCGATTCCGACAGTACCAAAATATATTATATCGCGACAGCAACTAACTTCCAAAAAACAACCACTGAAGTACACTCGTATTCAGAGAAACAATTTAGCACTCAAAAACGGGGAAAAAAGTGGACTATTCACCGATTAAAAATCACTTTCTTCTGCACAGCTCAAATTCACCGCCACGTGCTACCAAATCATTAATAAAAGCTTCATAAAGAAGAAAAGTTTGGTCCAATTTTGGTTACATATCTGGAGGGAATATCTGCACCTGTTTACCATTGCCATTCAAAATTTGTTGCCTTTTGATTAACACAATTGAAGCAAGAATAGACACATTAGTAGTGTTCAACAACAGAGGTCTCATTAAAATACATTTAAATAAAGTTGATTACTGATTTCTATTTTTTGTCATTATAATCAGTAAGTAAAACCACCATTTTTTTTTTTAAGTTTAATTATTATTATTATTATTATTATTATGTTACTACAAACTAGGGGGCCGCAAAAATATTTTAGAATACTTAGGGGGAGCCGTGACTACTAAAAGGTTAAGAACCACTGTCCTATGCCACTTACTGTATTATATTATTAGTACAATATCTGTTTCCTTTCTTCGTTTCTTTATCCAATTATTATCTCACAACATATTTCCATAAATGGTTCCTCCCATGTGTTGCTGTTATTTTCATCTTTTCAATTTTCTTTTAATAAGGCTCCAAATTTCATTATAGTATTCTGTTGTGAGAGTATACCATGGTTATAAAAACTTTTCTCTTTAAACAGTTTGGTAAATTCCCTTGAAATATTTGTTAAAAGCTTCCCATCCTGTTGTGATATTTCTTTGAGATTTTTGAAATTTATCACCCCAGGTGTTTTATTAATTCATCATCTCATTAAATCTGTTTGTAATTTATTTCTCTTTATTATTTTCAAAATATTTGGAACATACATTTTCTTGGTTTTTCCATATTTATCTGTAGGCATACCTCCAACCTTTCAATTATAAATTATTTAGAATTTTACCAAATACTCCTTGAAAAAATGAACATTGATTAGCTAGGCCTAAAGCATTATAGAGCAAATTGTATTTATCTACTTTTAAGCCACATTAGGAAATAGCATTGTTACTTCATTTAATTCATCTCTAACCATGTTCCCGTACTTTTGATGCTATTGCTGTCAGTATATATCAGTAGAAATTGTAGGTTATGCAGGTATTCTCCATCCATAATTAACTCTCCTTCCTCCTTAGTTTTCATAGCATATTCAAAGTTTGTAAAAGGTTTTGGTGAAATGCAGTCTACTTCTGTGATTCCTTCTTTTTATTTCTCTTTGTATTTCTTTCCTAATTATATTTTATTACTGCTGACTCTTTTTCATATATGCGCACGTGTGTGTGTTAAATATTTACATTTTTCTTTTGATGTAAATTTGCACAGTATACGAGAATAACAAATATAAATATGAAATGAAACTCTGTTATTTTATTTATCCTCTATATGCATGAAAAAGGTTCTTTGTTTGGTTTCTAGATTTCTGGAGTATGTAAAAAAATACAAAAAAAGTATTATTATTATGATTATTATTATGAGACACCTCTGTTGTTGGACAGATGTCCTGGACCTCACCCAATGCTCCAGTTCATTTGACAGATGTTCAACAGAGTTGAGATCAGGGCTCTATGGAGGCCAGTCAGTTATGACTTTCATGTCCACAAACCATGTAATTACAGCAGCAACCACTCACTGTGGGAGGGCACTCTACTCCACTCCACTACACACATAATTGTCTCCCCTACTACTACTAAATTCTCCTACAACACACATCTACCACCTATCACCACCAACAGTATTTTTTGTTTGTAAATTGCAAACAAAATTTTTCTCCCGAGTTTCTGGGAGAAAAAACCCTTCTACAATTGGCTAACTCACCTTCAAATGAAAAAGCCCATATAAAGATTTCTCTTGTATCAATGAGAATCAAACTTAGACCTTTTCCAATAAAAGGGTGCAATATACTGTCGTTCTTCCAACTGCACCTATTTATTTATTTATTCTTATGGCAAAAGCAGCTACAGGTCAATGTCCAGACCAGAAAGCCAAGCCACGGCCTCATCTGTCACCATGTGGATGTCCTGGAGGCCACCACCATAAAATTGGCACCTTGGGCAGTCATTCACAACATGAGTGATCGTCTGGGCCGCAGGGGAACAGTCACCATAAGGGTGGTCTGATAATCATCATTTATGTAGCAGGTAGTCACGTCTGCCCTGATTAGTTCTGATCCTGTTGATAGATGACCAAATCTTCCTAGGAAGGGCAAAACCAGGCTGCAGAGCACAGGGATCTTCAGCCAGGAAACCATTTGTTGGAAGATTGTTGGACCATTGTTCTCTCCATATGTCAGGTGTTGATGGTAAGGCAGCTGAAGAGAGTTCATCCATGGACCAGAAAGGGTTTCGTGATTTTAGGCGAATACTAGGTGGATTTATGAGAGTCTGGTGTGCAAGGGCAGGTTGCTCATTAAAAAAAATGCCAGCACAGGTGTGTCTCAGTTATGATCTGCTTAAGTGATCTGGTAAACACATGGCAAGCTAAGTGAAGAAATATTCTTTTTAGGTGAAGAAAGGGTCATTGAAATTTTCATGTTAGGAAAAATGACAAGAATATGTTGAAAAACCTCAGAATTTTGGCAGCATGTTTCAGTATTCCTTTAATATAAGGAAGAGGAATCCAAGAGATTTTTTCCTGAAACCACAGAGATAGGGAGCCTAAAAGTGTTAAATGATTTGATAATAAAAAAAACTCATCAAAACCATTTTTTAGAAAAACTGATTTTATGTAATTCGACTCTTGAAGTAATAAGTCCTCTGTAAAACATTGAATTATGAGCACAGTGTAATAAGGTAGTCCTTGATGATTTTTTTCTAGGATAGTGACATGGTGTAGCATGGATATAACAGTCAATATGAGTCTTTCCAAATACTGAAAATTGCAAATTACCATTAGTAAAGAATCAACAAATCCAAAAAGGCCAACCTATTGTTTTTCTCCTCCTTAAGAGTGAACTGTATCTTAGAATGAATTGTCTTTGTTTTAAGAGACAAAAAAAGTCCTAAATCCGATCCATTCTATGCAGCAAATATGTTGTGTCCACATATCTCTATCACATCTTAGGTTTTGGAGAAATGTCATTAAAGAGATGATATTCAAAGCACGCAAGTGTGAGAGAAAAAGGACTTCCCATAGTTGTACCTTCAATCTGCTTATATAATTTATCTTGAATAATAACCAGAATGGATAACAAAAGGGAAAATCTTGTCTAAGCAAATCAGTGGTATCCATAATGGAATGTTGCTGAAAAGAGAGATTATATCTATGCTAATCATAATACAGTGATCCCTTGCAATTTGACAGTTGAATTTCGTGGGCTGGCGCATGCGTGTGCATGGAATTGTGTGATGTCATTTGTCATTTCTTGTTGGTGTTTGCTCATGTTGTTTGTGCTCATTTTCAATTCTGCATTTTTCAGAAAGTAAAAATTTTGTGCATCTGCAGTTATTATTATTTTTTTGGGGTCCAAAGAGAAGTAAACAAAGGAATAATTCAGGAAAGAAGCACACTTGGTTGAGCATAATGATCTGTAATTGTTCTACCTTTCTGGTAGAACAATTACAGATCTAGCTCAAGAGTATGGCATTGCTAGGTCAACTGTGGCAACTTTTTGGCAACAGAGAGAGAGAGAGGGAGAGAGAGAGAGAGAAGATTATGGGTGCTAAGGTATCTGCTGGTGCAGTGAAGATTTCTGACAAGAATAGATCTTCAATCAATGAAGGGATGGAAAAGCTGCTTATCACCTGGATTAGAGAAAGACAGATGAAGGAAGATCTGGTAACTCAGGCAATGATCTGTGAGAAGGCTAGGTTAATTTTTGAAGAATTGCAGAAGAAAACTCCAGGATGTGCCTCAGATCAAACTGAAGAATTCAAAGCAAGTCGAGGCTGGTTTCACAGATTCCAAGATAGAACAGGCATCCATAGTGTTCTCAGACAGGGGGAAGCTGCTAGTGCAGATAAAGAGGCTGCAGAAAAGTTTGTGAAAAAATGAAGATTTAATCAGGAAGGAAGGCTACCTACTACAGCAAATTTTCAACAGGGATGAAACTGGGTTATATTGGAAGCACTTCCCAAATTGAACTTACATCCAGCAAGAAGAAGTGAAGCTCCCAGGACATACACCTATGAAAGATAGGCTTACCTTGTTATTGGCAGCAAATGCAAACGGAGACTTTAAACTAAAGCTACTTCTGGTCTACCACTCAGAAAATCCTTGGTGCTTTGGGAAGAAAATCATTAAGTCCAAACTGCCAGTGATGTGGAAATCCAATGCAAAAGCCTGGGTAGACCAGCAAGTTTTCAAAGATTGGATTTTTGAGGTATTTGCTCCGAGCATGAAGAAGTTCCTCACTGACAACAATTTCCCTTTGAAAGCACTGCTGATCCTTAACAATGCTAGTGCCCACCCTGAAGACTTAGAGGACATTCTTGAAATGGACTTTGACTAAATCAAAATCCAGTTCTTGACTCCAAACACGACGTCACTGATCCAACCCATGGATCAAGAAGTGATTCCGTGTTTTAAAAAAACTTTACACCAAGGCTTTACAAAACTTTACAACAGACTTTGTTCTCATGGCTTTTCGACATGACTCACTCTTCTGACATGACGAAAAGCCATGAGAACAAAGCCTTGGTGTAAAGTTTTTTTAAAACACAATCACTTTTTGATCCATGGGTTGGATCGGTGATGTCGTGTTTGGATAGAGTGACACAGAGAACCCTTCGTGCATCGTGAAAGAAACTCATTCCTAATTTTTCTCAGAATGACAACAGTGCAGACCGAGTGGCTGGAGAATCAGAAGCAGCTGCAGCCATGCGAGAGATCATTTTGACGGCAGAGAATCTCGACATAGAAGAGGTTGATGATGCTGATGTAGAAGAGCTTGTGGAGGATCACGATGACGAACTGACCATGGAAGAACTCAGAACACTCAGCGAACAGCAAACAAAGGAGAGAGAAAGAGGAATTTCTCCTGAAGAAGAGGATAGCAGGGATAAAGGGCCGATGCCAACAGCTGCCATTAAAAAAAAGTCTTATTCTATTGGGAGATGGTGCAGTCTGTTTGTTTGGAATGGCACCCCAACACTGCTGATGTGAGTAGAATGACAGACTTGTTCAACAACACTATCATGTATCACTTCAAAACCATCTTGAAAAAGAGAGAGACAGTCCACCCTTGATCAATTCCTCATTCTTGTTCAAGCAAAGAGGAGACGAGAAGAGGTAGAACAAGATAAAGAAGACTCCCTTCCAGCATCTAAGGCTCAATAGATTGTATATGTATTGTGTATACAATAGTATATTTTGTAATTTAGTGTTATACAATAGTAAAATACGTAAAGTAAAGTAAATAATATAGTGTATTTCTCTCCCACTCCCCCCATTAGGGAGAGAAATACACTATATTATTTATGGGGGTCCTACAACGAATTAATCTGTTTTCCATAGACTTATATGGGAGATATTGTCCCGCAATTTGACATTAGTTCGGCGACAGATTAGTGTCAAATTGCGAGGCACTGCTGTATCTGAAGCGCTTAAAAGAAGATCGCAGCTTTTATTTTTAAAGTTCAGAGAGTCTTAATATGTTCAAATTTCTCTGTGAAGGTAGATAGTAATGTTGACAGTACGGAGGAACTTTATCCATGGGACAGCCAATACATTCAGTGATAGATCTTAAAGAAATGCCAGGTTTGTGGGACCATATAATCTAGGAGGATGAGCATAGAAATCTTGAGTGTTTTCTTGAATTCTTCATCCCAACTGGAATTTTATTGACTATTTGTTGTCTTTCTTGAGCTATTATGGTGTTTTTTTTTTTAAATTCTTCTATCACTTGCATTTTAATTGTCTTCTGTTACTCATTATATCGAACATGCCTTCAGTAACCTAAAGTGAAAATTATACATCCATTAAATATTTTTCCACATAAGTCTTTAGTCTTTAATTTTTTGTAACTAATGATTTCAAATTATTTAGTTCATGTGCTATTTAGAAGCAGTGGTGTGTAGTTTATAGATACAGACTGAATGTGACAGTCAGAACTTATATAATGCTGTTGGATTGCACTTAAATGGATTTGGAGTTGAGTATCTTTTGAGAAAGCATTGTTCACTGAGAGTGTGGAAGTGCAAAGTCAGGAAAACTAGAACTAGTGTGTGTGCATGCGTGCACATACAGGCACCCATAAGGCAAATGAGCTTGAGAATGACAAAAAAAAAAAAAAAAAAAAAAAAAGCAGAATGTGGCCTTTTGAAGTAACAGAATTAAATTGGATAGGTAATACAAGGTGTAAAGGATTGCAGGCCAGATACTGCAGTGTACCTATACTAATTTCAAAATTATCAGGAATAATAGAGATAAGTCTTTTGTTATTTGGTTGTTGCAGCCTCCCCAAAAGTTATAGGCATTAAAATGAGACTTGGTTGAGAGCAGTTGATGTAGTTATTGGAATAGAATGTGAGGGGTATAGTATTTCAGGGAGGATAGAGAGAATAGGATTTGGGGGAAGGATATCGCTGATGATAGCAGAGGAATTGTAGCCAAAAAGAGTAAATTATCAGGAAGACAGAAATATGGAACGCAGTTCATTGAGTTACTGAGTGACCACTTTAAACGGTCTGTCATCCAAGTAAAGGTACAGTTGTGCTCTATTCCCACTGAAGCGAGAATAGAGATGAATTGAAAGTTGATCGAAGACAGAATTCAGGAAATTTGTAAAAAATTTCTCATTTTTTATAATAGAGTAAATTACCTGCCTTCCACTTTGTGAAAGGAACAGCAGTGCTGGATTTTGCAAAACTGACAGGATTGCACATGGAACTCTCTTACACAAATTGGAATAAATATGAAGCTAGTGATATGAATACAAGGCTGGCTAATGGACAAATACCATAGATTAATATATGAAGAAGCAGAATCCAGAAGAAAACAGGTGACTATAGTGTGACACAAGACTGTTCTTTGGCTTCTGTTGAATTTGTACATAAATGATAGGAAATGATTTTGACAGTATGGGTAAAGATAATAGATGCCAGTTTAATGTGGGAAAGTGTCAAGATATACATTTTGGGAAAGATTACATGTATACTGTGTATACTCCAGGAAATTGATGAAGCTAGAGATTTGGGAGTGTTGATGTATAGGGGTTGAAGACTATTTATTGAAGAACACACAGAGATAAGGATATATCATTCCTCTTTTATAGGGCTTGATACTGCCATGTCTGGATTATTGTGTGCAGGTCTGCTCATCTTTGTTTCTTGGGGAGAAGAATGCATGAAGAGGATCCTGAGACAAGTGACAAGATGGTCAGTGCATAAGTTGGTTGATAGGCTGAAAAGAGAAATGTTCAAGTTAGTAAAAGGGTTTTATAGGATTGATGCAGAGGAAATTTTTCATCATTTGGCTGGAGCAGACAGAACTGGGATTACAGCTGGAGCAGTCATCTCTGGAAATTAGTAAGAGTATGGTTAGTGAGGATGTGAGGACCATATTTTTTGCTAGGAGAGTGGTGAATGAATGAAATGTGTTTGCCAAAGTTAAGTTATGAGTTGTTGAATTGGTGAATATGTAAAAGGAGAAATACAATAGATATTGTGTAGATAATATGGATCTCCTCCCTGATTAGATACCAATAGGAAATATAATACCAATGGTACGAACCTTAGATGCATTACAGATTTTGGCATTACCAAGAAGAAAATTTTTAGGCAAAATGGTGCAGCTGATAGGATTACTTTTAAATAATTTAGGAATAAATAGCATTTTTAATCTCATCCCTTCATTTTTCCTTCCAGTATTTTTATTTAATTCAGGATTTCATGTATATTAGCAAATGAAAATATAGGTGATTTTGTTTCATCTGCACAAATATAAAATTTTCAAAACTTACTAATCTTGATATAATACATATTCTTAATAGTGAACCTCAGAATAACATTCAAGTATTTTTTGTTATGTCTTAGTTAGTTAGGTATCTTGGTAAATGGTTAGACATTCATTTTTTATTAATTTTGAAAGCAAAATTACAAGGAAAAGCTAAGAGATTTTCTCACATTTTTGGGGTGAATTGGGGTGAATCATACTCTTGGTTATGCAACACTTAAATCTCTGATGCTTCTAGAATTTTCTAATGCTGCAGGAAACTGAACATCGTCCTAACCTCTGGAGAGAAAGAAAAAGGTGACCAGCATGCCCATTAGCAGTATAAGGCACAATCAAGAAGGGTGACCTGTATGGTAAAGAAGGTCAAAACTAATTATGAGAGGAAGCTACCTGAAGTGTCCAAAAGAAATCCTAAGGAGTTCTTTTGCTATGTGACAAGTAAAAGGAGGAATGACTATGGAATGGCTTTAAAAAATATTGAAAGTAGGGAAGTAACAGAAGCAAATCTTGGTTGTGATATTGCAATGCCAATTGAGACACTAACATGGGAGAATAGAGATTGAAGAAATAGGTACTTAGGATATATTGCAGAATCTTAATGCGAACATGGCCATAGGATTAGATGGCATTTTGGCCCAT
Source organism: Typopeltis vanoorti (assembly GCF_054136105.1). Lineage (NCBI taxonomy): Eukaryota > Metazoa > Arthropoda > Arachnida > Uropygi > Thelyphonidae > Typopeltis > Typopeltis vanoorti. The sequence goes on from NC_143568.1 coordinate 91,126,640, forward strand.
GTGTTACAAAAATGTACCAGAGAATTAACACCTCCTCTGACTTTTATTTGCTTACTTTGGAGTAAAGGATTAAATCAAGAATATAATTTCTTGTCTAATTAATGTATTTCGTAACCAAGCAGACTATCTACAAATATAGTGAGCATTCATAGCTTAGCTGCTATTTGTAATTCTGGAATATTTTGGTGCCCTTTGATAACCTTTTAACATTAACTTATCCTTGATATATTCTGAATTTGTTGAATTTACTAATATGTAGATAATAAATAGTCATTTTAAAAGGTGTTTTTTATTAAATACATTTAAACCAGTATTCTTTGTTGTCAGTATTTGAAATATAATTGTTACTTTTATCATTATAAACAACTGCCATATTGAATTTCACTAATTAAAAAAAATTTTTTTTTTTCTCCTTAATTAAGGAAATTGATAACACTGGAGCCACATTATCCTATTTTAAATATGTTGTTTTCTCTACCTCATAATTTGCTTCTGGCAGCTTGCAATGGAGGACTTTTAGCATGGGATGTAAATAGCATGAATTGGAACAGAATTACAAAGTAAGTTGATTATTTTATTACTGGTTTCTAGAAAAATTCATCAAAAGGGATTACAGTCAACTCTTATTATGTTTTATCTTATTTCTTATGTTGCTATAACAAAACCACCACTGGAAAGTACCAACCAAAGCCTTACAGGTAAAATGTTATGCTGTGCTAAAAGAAGTTCACTATAACAAACTATATCTGTGAGTTTGCTATAGTGAGAGCTAGCTATATATTAAAAGGAAATGATGAAGTTGTTTTTAAATATGCTGCTTCATGAAATTGACAGATTTTCAAATAAAAGAAGCAGGTCCTCTTTGTATAGGTAACAGGTTTCTTCTCATTCTCTCTCTCTCTCTGTGTGTGTGCGTGCGTGCGTGCGTGCATGCATGCACACATGCAATTATTCACAAAAGCAAATCATGACAAGTGCAGACAGTCATAGTATCAACATTGTGAAGAATGTTACTGAAGTATGTTTGGGGCTAGAGTAAGTGATTTAAATATAGTAATATGTAAGAAAAATCAGAAAAATTCTGAAGTGTTTAGTTTAGTGGTAACAATTGATCTATACTGCAATTATTCAAATATAGGATTATTATTTTTTTTTTTCACTTATATCGAAGTTGAGTTAAACAGCTAAATTTATTAATATAATGGCCAGATTTGATAGCAAGGAATCCATGGTCAGAGTAATGACAGTTAATTGAATTCTAAGTTAGTTATATTTCGTGGACATGTTACTAAAATTGTGAAGACAACACAACGGATAATGGGAATGATGCAGAGGACACTGACTTGTAGAAGTAAGGATGTTATGGTTCCTTTGTATAAGGCTTTGATCAGGCCACATATGGATTACTGTGCACAGATCTGGTCACCTGGTTTTCAAAAAGATGAAGATGTGTTGGAAAACGTTCAGAGGCAATTGACTAAGGTGGTTTCTGGTCTCTGGAATGTAGAGTATGAAGACAGATTTGCAAAATGCAATTTGCAGAAATTGGTGGATAGAAGGAGGAGGGGGGGGAATGTGATTGAGACATATAAGCTTTTAAGACGTTATTACCAGATTAATGTCTGGGAGGTTTTGCACAGAATGGGTGAAGATAGCAGGAGAACAAGAGGTCATCCTGTATAAGGAGGATGTGAGCAAGGGAGTGAGGCGCAGGTTTTTTGCATGCAGAGTGGTGAGTGATTGGAATGCATTGCCTGAGAGTGTGGTGAGCAGAGACAGTGAATATATTTAAGGTGCAGTATGATAAACTGTGTGTATAACAGTAGACCTCCCATGATGAGTCTTTGACTCCATGGAGGTTTTTATAATAATAATAATATGCTGCTCATGATTGTGGGTTTATTAATTAATGGAATCATTTCATTAAAAATTGGAAATCTTGGTGGCAGTAGTATCCACCTAAATACTGGTGGATCTGTTGAGTAAGGCTGTAAAACCCATAACATTTTTAAAAGACTTGAAACAACATCCAAGTAATAATAGGAAGGATATTTTGCATTAACAGCAGAGGATAAACAACATTAAAGGGTACCTTGAATGGTATCATGTTCTTATATACAGTACTAATGCACAAAGCTTAAAGAATAATCTTATGTAGTTTGAAATATTAACCAGAGAAATTATGCTGCATGTCGTGGGGATTTGTCTTGGCTGAATGATGATATTCTTTATATCACAGTACGTAATGGTAATTATAATGGTGTCAGAAGAAACTGAATGGAAAAAAGATAGCATATTACTGCTCATCAGAAAAGAATTAGACAATCAGTTTGATGATATAATGAATTCCTCTTTAGGACTAGAATTTGAGAGGGAGTGTGCTGTCCTGCATAATAAGTATGTGGAATAAGTAGTGATAATATTACGGCTGGTTTCTTAAAGAGATAAGAAAAAGTGAAGTATTATTAGTGTGGATATTTTAATGTGGAAGATATTGAGTGGAAAATGAAAAAGCTGACTGATAGTGCAACCTGTAGTAAATTTTTGAAGCAACTTTGTGATATTTATTTAAAGCAACATGTACAAGAACCTAGAGAGGACAGGATCTTGGATTTTATAATAATATCAGAGGAATTAGTGATTGACCATATTAATTACTTAAATCCTTTTGTGACAGTGATCATTTGACCTTGGAAGACAATCAACGCTATGCAGGAAACTGATAATTTAAAAGTATTAAGGGATAAATTTCAAAACACCTAAATTTGATACTATATTAAGAGAATTAAGAATAATTAACTGGACAATATTATTGATAGAAGAGACAGTAATGAACAATGGATATTACTAAGGGATATTTTTCATAATTCATCATCATCAAATTCCTGACATTTACCCTCAAGGGGATGTACAGGATATGATTGTACTACATGAAAAATTTACATCATTACTGATGTTGTGTCCTGAATGGACTAAGAAAGGTTTTAACATGAATTATTCAGGACACAACTTTAGTTAAACATAGGCAGAGAATGTGGCATGCTGGCTATAGAATAGAAAGGTAAAATTATGTATATAACTCTAGATAAGGTGCAAGAAATTGTATAACAAATTAAAGAAAAATTTGTAATAACCTAACCTGTAATACATGTGGGTCAGACAAAGAAATTAATTAAAGCTGTTAAACTTGTTTAAGAACCCCATTTCGTGTATTATAAAGTAGCAAAGCCTGTAAGCCAGAATCCAAGGGTCACCTTTAACCGTCCTGTGTTACGTATACCAAAAGGGGGGGGGGGAGGTAGTTATAGGAAAAAGAAACTAGAGCGCCTTCCAAGAAAAACACAACAAGCGCACGTGCGATGTGATAGAAGGAGCTGGACACCATGACATAAACCCACGTGACCGCGTTGGCGGGCATCGCGATAGCCGAGAAACGTCGAGAAGAGAAAGAGAACAAAAAGGTCAAGCAAACCCCACTCGTGGCTTTTTTTGGGGTTCCAGTTTCCTGACCATCGGACATAGGTCCAGTCCGACCGACGGAGAAGTTCAAGGCTGGCCGTGGAAGGCATTGGTTCGTCTGTCGCAGCGTTGAAGAGAGTCTAGCTATTTCCTAAAACTAGGATAGCTGAGCGATGTCGTGCGACGGAAGAACCGAGTAGATGCCGTCCGTTCTGGCTATGCTCCTGAGCCATATCGCCCTTCCCGCCGAAAATCTCGCCACATAGTTATCGAAGGTGATCAGACAAAAAGCAAAAATGAAGAAGCCTTGATGACCAGACAAGGCAAGAAGAAAGACAGAGTATCAATTAGGGGATGGTAAAGTAGACTTTTGTGTTATATTTTCCAGTTACGAAAGAACATTTGTGAAGTGGACTCATGTACGGAACTTTAAGAACTGTCTACAACTTGGCACAGGCCCATTTGTCGAGAATTGTCTGTCTAGCAAGGCCATGTTTATTCTGTATGAATTAGTAGTAATGTGTAAAATGATTTAACTAATGACCACATGAATGTAGAAAGTGTGATAGGTATTAATGAGATAATGTTAAGTGCTTATAGAAGTAGTCAAAGCAAGTTTGTTTATATGTTTTGTATAATAGTATTGTATCAAGGATCTCACTTGAGAATAATTCAAATTAATTAGTAGTAATGCTTCCTTGTATAATTTCTCTATTTAATAAACGTTTTTTAGTACCTGCCTGATCTGTTTTAGTACATGAGTTCAAATAGCCACTCATAAAAGTATTGACGAACTTAACGGTAGAAATCCACGTGTATGATTAAACAAGGCAGGCCACGACTGCATGTAAGAGTTTAGTGAACAGAGATTAGATTATATTATAGTTTAATTATTGTATATCATTCTGAGAGAGCCATCCTGGGTAAGAGTCACATCTATCCTCGGTATTGGCTAGCGCAGTTATAATAAATTTGTCAATGCTTATCAGGTGGACTGTCTCAGAAGATGTGTTAATGGTCACGTCCCACACAAGGACAAGGCCCTAAACACTAAGTAACCTGCATGTGGTTAAACTATAGAAATGACTGCACAATTAAAAAGGGGAAAGAATATAAGTAGAGAACAGAATAAGTATAGGTTGTTTTAAAAGGAAAGGATATATAAGACTAAGAGTAAGAAATAACGAAATAATTAATAAGTAGAAAGATTAACAAAGAAATAATAAGAATAACAAGATAACATAAATAAGATATAACACTAACTTCCTACCTACAATTTTCTGCCAAATCAATCTGTTACCTGTCAAAGCTACAACATTATCAACATCAGATCTTATATTTATATACCTATCTTCTAAGGCACTTTTTACTGTATCAATCTACCTGTATCCTGGTCTTCCTCTGGGTCTTTTTCCTGCCAACCTGGCAGAGAACACTTCCTAATCTTTCCTCGCCCATTCTGTTTAAGTGACCATACCACCTGAGATTAGCTCTGCTAACGCATTCCTGGATGCTGATGATGTCAAGTTCTTTCCTAATATCCTTGTTTTTAATATGATATTGCCATTGATGCCATCTGTTCATACTGACCCAGTTCTCGGATCCATAAGTTAAAATTCGTTTGAACACTGTCTTGATTACAGCTAATTTAGTGTTTTGACTAATTTCTCTCTTATTCCATATAAATTTATTCAGTTGACTTCCTACCATACCAGTTTTGTTGATTCTGTTACCTATTTCCATATTTAATTTACCATCTTCACTAAAAATCGTGCCTAAGTAGCTGAAATGTTTTACTTGTTCTATAAGTTCTCCATTCACAATGCTGCTGATGTTTTCAATGCTTCTGTCTATTTTCATTATCTTTGTCTTGTTATTGCTGACCTTCATACCATATCTATCACAACAGTTATTCAATTTAGTCAGGGAATCTTGCAGGCTTTTAACGGATTTATTTAGAAGTATAACATCATCTGCATAAAGCAAGGAGCTGACATTAACATCTCCAATTTTGATATCATCTTTAATACCACTTTCCTTCATAATCTGATCCATATAGATAATGAATAACAGAGGGGATAATGTGCATCCTTGTCTCACACCAGATTTAACATTAAACCATCTTCCTGTACTTCCTTCAATTTTAACTACTAATTTACAACTCAAATAAAGACTAAGTATTGCTTGATATAATGATCCACCCACTGACAGCGTATAACTGTAGTGTTTTGAATAGCTTCTCTCTCTCTCTTGGCACCTTGTCATATGCTTTTTCCAGATCTATAAAACTTAAATACAGATCTTTGTTATATTCCCATGACTTTTCAACTATTTGTCGTAAAGTGAATATCTGATCCTGACAGCCTCTATTGGACCTGAATCCAGCTTGTTCCTCACCAAGCTTCTCTTCCACAATCCTTCTCAACCGTTTCTCAAGTATGCTGGCATGAATCTTACCAGGAACACTCAGTAAGGAAATACCTCTGTGATTCTCACAATCAGTTTTATTTCCCTTTTTATATGGGTACTATGAGAGCACTACTCCAATCATCTGGAATTCGTCCTTCTGTTCAGGCCCTCTGAACTATGCAGTGTAGCCACTGTAAAACTTTTATACTTCCATGCTTGAGCATTTCTGGTCTGATATCATCTATCCCAGCTGCCTTTCCACATTTCAGACCTTTGATGGCTTTTTCTACTTCAAGCATGGATATGTATTCCTGATTGCATGCCTGGTCAGTGTTTTTTTATCAATGTGCTGTCATCACTGCCAGTTTCATTTAGCAATTTTTCGAAGTAATTACTCCATACTTCAAGGATATCTTTTTCTCCAGTTTTCATATCACCTTTGTCATCTCTAATTACTTTTACAGCACTCTTTCCTCCATTTCTGAGCTTCTTCAACAACCTCCAGAATATCTTGCCACCTTCTTGATATTTATTTTCTATGTTCTTACCAGTCTTCCCATGACTTTTGTTTAGATAGTTTTACACAGTGTTTAGCTTTCTTACATTTGTCTCTGTATTCTCTAACAGCACAAGCTGACTTATTTGCCAGGAACTTTTGATATGCTTTCTTCTTTTCCTTCACTGCCTCTTTATCTTCCTGTGTCCACCAGGGAGTTCTGATTTTTCTATCCTTGCAGACAACCTCACAACATGCCTCTCTGGCTGAATCAATCATTGTTTTCTTAAGGACTTGCCAGTGAATCTCCAGGGTTTGGCTCCTGTTCTCAAACTCTTTCATTTTTTCTTGAATAATGTTTGTATATTTTAGTCTGCAGTTTCACATCTGAGAGCTGCTCAACTTTTATTCGTTTTAAAACTTTCTTACATGTTATTCTTTTCAATATGAAATTCAATTTTATCCTGCTCAAGACTAAATAGTGATCAATTCCAATTTTAAATCCTCTGTACACTCTAGTGTCCTGCACCAGAGAGAAAACATCACTATCAACAATGATATAGTCAATGAGACTTTTCTTATTCCTTGTGTCTTCTCTCCATGTGAATTTGTGCACCTTTTTATGGTGGAACATGGTGTTAGTAATAACCAGTCCATGTCCTGAGCAGAAATCCAATAAGTATTTGTCATTATTATTAGCTTTGTTCTTTTCTCCAAATTTTCCCAAAATATTTTTGTATGTCTGACAATCATTTCCTACTCTGCTATTTAGATCCCCCACAAGGGCCAATTTTTCATTATGTCAGTTGCTTTTTCTAAAGCCTCAAAAAATTCCTCCACCTTTTGAGAACCTTCTGTGGGACCATAGGCACAAATAAGTCTCTTTGTCCAGTTCCCCCATTCTGATATTTGCCCACATCACTCGACTTGAAATTGCCTGCCATTCACGATTAGCCTCATATTTTGTGTTGAATACTATGGCTACTCCTTCTTTTCCTTGATTGTTATTACCTCAATATAACATTTTGTATTTATTGCTCAGAAAGAGCTCACCAGTTTTGGTCTTTTTTTTTTTGTTTCAGTCACCCCTATTATGTCGATCTGGTTATCTAATTCCTCAGCTAGCTCCATTATCTAATTCTTCAGCTAGCTCCATTTCTTTACCATTCAAGCTTCTTATGTTGATAGTACCGATCTTCAATTCTTGTGATATTGAGTTGGGGTATGTTTTAGGATTTGTTCCAGTAGCTGACTTTTCGCTGTTCACCCTGGTGAAAACAACGGGGGCTTTGTTTAACCAGGTGACGCCCCAGCCAGCATGAAATTCTATTATGTTGTACCATCATTTAATATTGGATTTAGGCCAATAAGAATACAATTTGGTCGGCTAAATCCCAAATTGCCAGCCCATCCTCGTTCGTTCAGTATCCAGGTAGATACCTAACAGGGTGCACCACGAGAAGGTGAGGATTGGACATTTGGTCAGAAGCCCTGGTCGATTCTCCACATTCCTTTAAAGGCTATGTGGAGGTCTCCTCTCAGTTATACAGCTTTGATCCTTAAGCACCCCTTTTTTCATAATTTAATGTTTAAATTTATTCCCTAGGAGTAAATTTTGTAATAAACTTGAAGTTAGCTGGATGAATAATCTAGTTCTTAAAGAAATGTTGTACAAAAAAGCTATGGAAAGAGTATCAAGCTAATATAAGTATCAACTAGCATACATTGTTAATTAAAGATTGTCAAGCAAAATTTCAATTACAGTAGCTAGGAATGCTAAAATAAATAAAAATAAACATTTATATATGTGTTAAAAAAAGTAATAATAATAGAAAAGAATTAAGCATAACTGAAACAATTTTGAATGCACCAGTTTTGGTTGCAGAAGAATTTAATGAGTATATTGCAAGTAATGAATAGTAGTCATTAGAAGAGAAAATACTCTTAAAGATGACATAATATGGAAGAAAATATTTCTTATCTTAAATCACTTGGTTTTATTATGTTTAAGTTAGGGATGATTTCTTTCCTTGGCAGAAGATGTATGTCATGAGTGAGTAATCCACTTTTGATCTTCTTCAGTAAATTACTGGGATTAGGAACATTTCCTTCTGATTGGAAGTCTTCAAGGGTTATAAGGGTAGGCTATTGCATGAAGTGAAGAATTATAGACCAGAAAGTAATGGAAGACAAAAGAATGAGAAAATAAATTAGGAATCATATCCAGGATATTCTCAACAGGAATCGCTTGTTGAGCATAACACTAAATGATTTTGTTGAAGGGGGAGTGGTGGTTATGACAAATTTGCTTGCTTTTTTTTTGTTTGTTTTTTAATAATGAAGTCACAAGAGAAGTAGATCAGGGTAATGGATGTGATGTAATTTATTTGTATTTTAACAAAACTGTTGATAATTGTTTATTCATAAGGTATTTTTTTTTTTAATATTAGTATTATAATAAACTACAACATGCGAAGCATTTTTTTGAATTATTAAATAAATTTTTAAATTTTTATATGAATCCAATATACATACAGTAGAAAAAAAAATTATGATATTTAAAATTTTAAAATAAGCTTTAATTATACATAATAAATAATGGAAAAACTCACGTAGAAATATTATTTAATAGTAAAATTTTCGCCTGTGTGTCACAGGCATCTTCAGTACAATTAAGCTCAAAATTAAACACTAACTGACAATTCCAAAAAGCGCCACCTAAGTAGCTGGTATAAGATAACTAAAAAGGTCAATAACTTTCCTAAAAAAAAAAAAAAAAAAAAAAAAAAAATTAATACAATAAAAAGTTAGGAAAGATTAGCTGATTTGTAAAGTACTATCTCCCATAAAGGGGATAGACGTAAGCCGTCGGATCTGTTTAAGTTAGGAGAATGGAGTAGAGTTTCACATGCTTCTTTATAAAGGCGTTCCATGAGAAACTGACTTTTGTGAAGAACTCGTCTTTCTCCAATGAACTCTGTGTCTAGTGAAGATGGCATGTTCTGCAAGTCCAGACTTTTCAGGTTTAAAGTATTCAATATAAGATTGGTGTTCTTCTAGCCGAATGGAGGCAGATCTTCCCGTTTGTCCGAAATAACATAATCCACAAGAGCACGGAATCTGGTAGACACCTGGATGATTAAGATGTGGAAGCTTGTCCTTTGGAGAAGCGAGAAAGGTGGAGATTTTTCTAAACGGTCGAAAGGCAACAAAAATATTCAGTGGTTTTAAAATTTTTGCTATACGTTCACTGATGCCTTGTATATAAGGGATAGTAATGCGCGTTATTTCCTCTGTGTTTGAAGAGGGAGACATATTAAATCTACTCAAAGTTCTTTTAATGAAGCAATTCTTATAGCCATTAGATAGAAAGGAAGAAGTTATATATCGTATTTCTTTCTGTAAAAGATCGTCTGTAGAACAAAAGGAGTGGGCTCGATGAACCAGTGTTTTAATAGTTCCTGATTTTGACTGGGATGGTGATGAGATATAATGGAAAAACTCACGTAGAAATATTATTTAATAGTAAAATTTTCGCCTGTGTGTCACAGGCATCTTCAGTACAATTAAGCTCAAAATTAAACACTAACTGACAATTCTAAAAAGCGCCACCTAAAAAAAAAAATAAAATAATTTACTATTAAATAATATTTCTACGTGAGTTTTTCCGTTATTTATTATGTATAGTTATGTCTACTCACGGTTTACCTCTTTTAAAACTTATTGCTAGACTTCAATGAGAGTCTATTTCCAGACAATCTGCTAGATACGGTAAAGTATTGGTAAAGAAGGCCAAATGCATTAACAGATTAATATTCCTTAAACGATGTAAGATGGCCCAGGTTATTCCAACCTGTTGTAAAATAAAAGAAGTTTTTAGGTCCCCAAAAGCTCATCGGATCTACTTCAAAGCTAGTAAGTCTCTTTTAAATATTCAGCTACACGAAGCTAAAAAATCTCTTGCCATCTTAAATAGAGAAATTATGGATATAAAAATTGCTCTGGAATCTATTTTGACTGTTGAAACTTTTACTACTGTAATGCGCATATCTTCGAGTTCTTACTTAAAGGTTTTCAATGATTCTCGTGACAAGCTAAAACGCAAATTTGAATCACTAGTCAGCTTACCTGGATCCAGTAATAATACTATTGATATAGATAAAGTAGTCATAAATGTTTCCGGACGTCCACTAACAGACTGTGAACGTTTTGTTTTATCAAAAGAATATGATTTCGCTGTTACGCCAAATAAGGTGCCTATTATGGATTTTTTTCATAACATAGACAGGGGTATTCGATCCTTATCCCAAAAAACAGCCAACAGATTACGTTTTGAATGTGCACAAATTCTTTTTCATGCCAAGCCTCCTCGTCCTAATCTTTCTTACTCTGAATTTAAAGCATTGAAATCACTGAAGAATAACAATAATTTAATAATTAAAAAAGCTGATAAGGGGAAGGCTGTAGTGATTCAAGATAGGAAGGAATATGAGAGAAAAATGTCTCTTTTACTTCGCGACTATTCAACTTATAGGCCTCTTACATCGGATCCTACCCGGAGTCAATTGAAGAGACTTAATTCTCTTATAGATAATGTATCTACATGGAATGAAGATCAAAAGAAAAAACTTAAAACCTTCTTTGGTCGTCCACCTAGATTGTATGGTCTTCCAAAAGTTCATAAACCAGGCATTCCGTTAAGACCAGTCGTAGATTGTATAGGTTGCCCCACTTACAAAATCTCAAAATTTTTATCTAATTTACTCTCCTCTTCAACTAGAAGAACTGATACTTATATAAAAAATACTTTGGATTTCAAAAATAAAATTTCAGATCTTCATTTGGACGTTTCTGATATCATGATCAGTTTAGATGTTGTTTCTTTATTTACAAATGTGCCTCTTTCGGAAAGTATTGAATTACTACAACAGGAATTTCCTTCGGACATTGTAAACTTATTTGATTTTGTAATAAATTCTGGTTATTTTTCTTTTAAAAATAAGTTGTATCAACAAATTGAAGGAACAGCAATGGGTAATCCTCTCTCTCCTGCTATCTCCAATTTCTTTATGGAATATTTTGAACAACGTATCTTTGACAATATTTCTCCCAGACCTACTCATTGGTTCAGATATGTCGATGACATTTTTGCTGTATGGAATGGCTCTTCTGATGAACTTCAACAATTTCTCAATAAGTTAAACGCATTGCATCCTAGGATTAAGTTTACCCTAGAAGTAGAATCAAATAAGCAGTTAGCCTTTTTAGATCTTCTAATTTTTCGCCAACCAGATGGTAACCTACATTTCTCAGTTTATAGAAAGAAGACTCATACAGGCCATTATATCCATGCGGAATCTCATCACCATCCCAGTCAAAAGGCAGGAACTATTAAAACACTGGTTCATCGGGCCCACTCCTTTTGTTCTACAGACGATCTTTTACAGAAAGAAATACGATATATAACTTCTTCCTTTCTATCTAATGGCTATAAGAATTGCTTCATTAAAAGAACTTTGAGTAGATTTAATATGTCTCCCTCTTCAAACACAGAGGAAATAACGCGCATTACTATCCCTTATATACAAGGCATCAGTGAACGTATAGCAAAAATTTTAAAACCACTGAATATTTTTGTTGCCTTTCGACCGTTTAGAAAAATCTCCACCTTTCTCGCTTCTCCAAAGGACAAGCTTCCACATCTTAATCATCCAGGTGTCTACCAGATTCCGTGCTCTTGTGGATTATGTTATTTCGGACAAACGGGAAGATCTGCCTCCATTCGGCTAGAAGAACACCAATCTTATATTGAATACTTTAAACCTGAAAAGTCTGGACTTGCAGAACATGCCATCTTCACTAGACACAGAGTTCATTGGAGAAAGACGAGTTCTTCACAAAAGTCAGTTTCTCATGGAACGCCTTTATAAAGAAGCATGTGAAACTCTACTCCATTCTCCTAACTTAAACAGATCCGACGGCTTACGTCTATCCCCTTTATGGGAGATAGTACTTTACAAATCAGCTAATCTTTCCTAACTTTTTATTGTATTAATTTTTTTTTTTTTTTTTTTTTTTTTTTAGGAAAGTTATTGACCTTTTTAGTTATCTTACACCAGCTACTTAGGTGGCGCTTTTTGGAATTGTCAGTTAGTGTTTAATTTTGAGCTTAATTGTACTGAAGATGCCTGTGACACACAGGCGAAAATTTTACTATTAAATAATATTTCTACGTGAGTTTTTCCGTTATTTATTATGTATAGTTATGTCTACTCACGGTTTACCTCTTTTAAAACTTATAAACTTTAATGGTACGAATGAATGCCAGCCTGGTTGACTGAGTGGTTAACATATCTGCTCTCCAATCAAAAGACTGCAGGCACAAATCCCACTGTGGACATGGATGTATGTGATTGTCTCTGAAAAATAATAGTAATGGTGGTGGACAGTAGGTACCATTGGTGTAGTTGGTGGATTGAGTGGTGGAGATGGAGAGCTGTAGAGTAGGAGCCCTCCCTCGATGAGTCCCCCCCACCCCCCCCCCCCCCCACCCCCCCCCCCCCCCACCCCCCCCCCCCCCCACCCCCCCCCCCCCCCACCCCCCCCCCCCCCCACCCCCCCCCCCCCCCACCCCCCCCCCCCCCCACCCCCCCCCCCCCCCACCCCCCCCCCCCCCCACCCCCCCCCCCCCCCACCCCCCCCCCCCCCCACCCCCCCCCCCCCCCACCCCCCCCCCCCCCCACCCCCCCCCCCCCCCACCCCCCCCCCCCCCCACCCCCCCCCCCCCCCACCCCCCCCCCCCCCCACCCCCCCCCCCCCCCACCCCCCCCCCCCCCCACCCCCCCCCCCCCCCACCCCCCCCCCCCCCCACCCCCCCCCCCCCCCACCCCCCCCCCCCCCCACCCCCCCCCCCCCCCACCCCCCCCCCCCCCCACCCCCCCCCCCCCCCACCCCCCCCCCCCCCCACCCCCCCCCCCCCCCACCCCCCCCCCCCCCCACCCCCCCCCCCCCCCACCCCCCCCCCCCATTCAGTTATTTGCCGATGATGCAAAGTTGGATACAGCAATAGTTAATACACATGATGTCAAAATTTTACAGGATGATTTAAATAGATTGGCAGACTGGGCTAAGGAGAATGGATGTCAGTTTAATATGACAAAGTGTAAGCTTATGCATTTTTGGGGCGAAAAGATTATCATCAGTATACCACATTGGTGGAACTGTACTCCAAGAAATTGATGAAGCCAGAGACTTGGGAATGTTAGTGGATAGAAAGTTAAAGTTTAGGGAGCACATAGTGAAAGTTGCTAAAGCAGGTCATCAGATCACTTAGTTATTGAAGAATACTTTGACGAGCAGAGACAAGCAGGTTATTGTTCCTCTTTATTGAGCCTTGATAAGACCCCCATCTTGACTACTGTGCACAGATCTGGATGCCAGGGTTTCTTGGTGATGGGGAGAAGGCAGAGAGGATCCAGAGGTGAGTGACTAAGATGGTAGGTGTATGGAATGAACCTTACGAGAACAGGTTGAAGATTTGTGGGTTACAGAAACTGGCTGATAGACAGAAAAGGGGCGATATGATTGAGACACTAAAATTACTAAAGGGTTTTTACAAGATTAATTCAGAGGATTTTTCAGAACAGGTTTGGTGGTGGTGGAGAACTAGGGGCCAGCCATGGAAACTGAGTAGAGAGTGTAGTTAGCAATGGTGTTAGAACTAGGTTTTTTTACTTAGAGAGTGGTGAATGAGTTTAATAAGCTGCCAGAGTCTGTTGTGGGTGCCATGACTGTGAATGAGTTCAAAGCAAAGCATGATAGATGCTGTGCAAATGCTGAATCATTCTTGACATGGTGTTTAAGGCCTCTCTCTATGAGTCTAAGGACTCCTTGGAGTTGCCTGTAATAATAATATATTGTTCAGTTGTTTTTTTTGTTGTTGTTGTTTTGTTTGTTTTTTTTCCCTCTCCCAACATTAAGTTAGTTGGGCTTAGACTGTGGCTGCAGGGTTGGTTTTCCTCAGATGCTCTACTCTTCCCTTTCCCAACATAAAATCCACTATGAGCATATTTATTCTTAGTTGGACATACCATACATCTTCTGGTGGAAAGCAGTAATAATAATTGAAGGTATACAGTTACATGGCACTGTACCAAAAAGTTGACACTAACCCATTCAAGGATTGGTTAACGGAAGGTTTGGTTATTTGAAAGTTGGATAATTGAGAGATCACTATGATAATAATAATTGCTACACCTGAGACTAGAATTCTTCACAAATCTGATGGTACATACCATGATATCACAGTAATGGCTGAACATACATACCAGTTTTTCCAGTCCACACTATAGAAACAAACTGCTTAGTACAACAAGAACAATTGTATGAATGATTTTCACTAAGCTCTTACTTTTAAAACACACACTACACACTGCTAGGAGCTCTAAGTAGAACTTCTTTTTTTATTAGAGTTACAACACGTATTCATCGTATTTAGTAATAAAGGAATTTTTCATTACTAAGGGTTTTTTGGGTTTTTTTTAACAAAAATGCAGTTTGTTTAGTTTTTCTCTTTCATTGTGGTATTAAATAGCAGCATATATAAACATTGTGGAGCCAGCTCTGTCTTATAAGCTGATGTTTAATTAACAGTGCTATATTGCTGGGGGAGAGAGGGATGGAAAAGCTTAGGTTTGAAGCATGTGTAACATATCAAGGATTAATTAACAGAACTTTTCAATTGAAATTCAATGAGCTGAAAAATCTTATAAAGGGGGAGTTTGTCTAACTGCAAAAACAAACAAACTGATTAGAAAAACATATGCAATTGATAGGCATAACTGACCACGAAAATAAGATAAACTCTCCTCTTCTGTAATAATTGGGTTTAGAAAATAAATCCAAGTTATGTGACTAACAGACCATTGATACTAGATTAACAGAATATTGGCTAATTGGGGGGGGGGGGTATTAAAAACATTCAATAGCTTTGCTTAAAATATAACTTGTGGAATGGGTTCTTCTTCAAAAATAGGATTTATTTTTATTTCTAAACCTTGAACCTAATGAAGTATTTTTACATGAAAAATATTGAATACATTTCAAGTTGATATACAGAATTATAGTTTGACTTATTTAAAGATGTTTTTTTTTTTTTTATTTAAAAATGTTATAACTTAGTAACCAACAGTTTATAATTTAAAAAAAAAAAATGTTTTTTGGTTTAGAGAACCTTCCATACAGTTTGAGCTACCCCAGGATCCTTGTGATAGTGATAACAGCACTGTAGTAGATGGCATTGCATTTGTGACAGATGACTGTCTAGGTAAGTATGATTGAAGTATGATTTTAGTCACACCAATAGGATAAAAATTCTCATTATTCAAATTCTATATATTTACAGTACTAACTGCAGAAACTGTTTTAAACTTTATTGCATTTGTAGTCAGTAGTGTAATGTGCCAGGCACACATTCTCCCTATCCCTCCTCCAGCTATATAATGATAATTGGTAGAAATCTGAGCAAGTTTTTGTAATACAGCAATCCCTCTATTAGTGCGCCTAATGCATTCTTTAAAACAGGCGCATTAATCGAAATCGCACTAATTGAATATAATAACCTATGGGAAAAAGTATAATTCGTTCCTCAAATTTCTTTTTTAAACCTTAATTTTTTTATAAAAGAATTAGGTTATGTCTCAGGGCCTAGTTAAAGGAAAACCACGTAGCTGAAAGACAATAAAACATATTCAGAATATATTTATTTTTATTTATTCGTATGATGATATAACAGCCGTGAGGCCCCTTTTATGAGGAAGTATGGCACCATCTCAGTTCCCCCCAAATTTTATCCGGAGCAGCATAGGCCTGACGAATCAGGCCTATGGCTGGGTCTTAGGTATTCCTGACTGTAATCCGTGTGTTCACAGGGCCGGTTTGCCTGCTTGCGGGAGGAAAAACCCAGATAAACTGGGGAGAAAAACCCTGCTGTCCACGCCCAAGACTGGCTAACTTAGCTATGTCTGAGAAATATCCTTAAACTCCTCACGTCGGCGACGAGAATCGAATCTTTCCCAGGCATATGGTTGCGAAGCTCATAACCACTAGATAACTGTGAAGACTTTCAGAATATAAATTTTATTATTCTACTTAACAAAGAATTGAGCTAATGTAGTTTGGCAGGCATTTTGTTTCTTTTTTTCATACAACCAACAATATGGCCCTATTGCTTCTTCTACTCTTCTGCAAATTTTACTGCTTCTCTCTTCATCAGGGTCAGCCTCTAATTCTTAAAAAACTTCAATTGTACGAAAACTATTTTCAAATTGTTTCTGTGAAACCTCTTTTGGCTGACTATCAATGGTTAAATTTTCTTCATATTCTTCAGGATCTTCCCGCTTTGCATCTAAATTTAGCAGGTTGGAATCACTCAATTTTTTAGAATGAGATTTAATTAACTCTTGAACGTTATCATTGAAGGGGAGAAAGAAATGAAGGATGTACGAATCGGTCGCCAACACGCGAAATCACATGCTTTATAGATAAAATTTCCCAACTGTTATACAAGCAAAATAGTTACCACTTTAAAACTACAATGGTCATAAAACAGAAGTTAATTTTCTGACATGTAATAATAAACAACTCATCCCAGAAGGCGGATTGATTACCCTATTATCGGAATGGATTCTCCTTTTTGTGGCATGCGCAGAACTGTTGAAGGGTCTCGAATCTGTGAGCGTACTATAGCAGACAACAAATTTTGGCGGTAAAAATTTGGAACATAGTATATATAGTGTACATGGAAGTAGTGTAGTATGCCATTAAAAATAACTTTGTAAAATGTTTGAAATCGGTAACTAAATTATTTCATTCTGGTGAGTGATTTTTTTAAATAGTTAGCCATAAAAATATAGATAGAAAATTTTTAAAATCTGTAACATTTATTTTAAAATGTATAAATATAGGTGCACTAATGGAATTTGGAAATCGAAAAAAAATTATGCACTAATCAGGGGTGCACTAATTGAGGGATTACTGTATGTGGGATGAACTGTCACTGTAGGTGAAACACAGGAGCCTGACTCAGATTGAGTTTTAAAGCAAAAAAAAGTAATTTAATTAAAAGTAATCATGAGCTGTGATCTGAGACTTTGAGATGAAACATAGATGACTGAAATATACAAATATGATGCAAGACAAAATGAAGGAGTTGGAAAATAAGAACCATACCTTCGAGACTCATTGGCAAATGCTGAAGAAAATAGGCAGTCATGGAAAAGAAGGAAACATATCAAAAGTTCAGTATATATTGTGTGAGAATTCAGAGATAAATGTAAGAAAGCAAAGCATTATGTAAAAGTAGCTCAACAGAAGTCATGGACTCCAAAACATTTCTCCAGATGTTCTGGAGCATGTTAAAAAAAAAAAAAAAAAAAAAAAAAAAAAAAAAAAAATCAAGGAAAGATTTCTGTAAAAGGAATCAGAGATGATAAAAGTTGACATGAAAACTGAATATAAAGATATTCTAGCTGTTTGGAGCAATTACTTTGAAAGATAATTAAATGAAACAAGCAATATCAGAACAGTTGTATTAAATGTTCAAGAGGAATGCAATTAAAAGTATCTAAGGTAGCAAATTCCATTAAAAACCTGAAATGTTGAATGGCAGCTAGAGTAGATGATACTTAACCAGAAATGCACAAATATATTATTATTATTAAGAGAGACCTCCAGGCAGTCAGGGACTCATCGAAGGAGGCCACATACAACACACACCAGCTATCATACTTATTCTTGAATTCATTCACAGTGCTTGCACTCACAACATCCAATGGCAATCCATTCCAATCATGCACCACCCTCTGAGAGAAAAATCTAGCCCTCACCCCTTCTTAGAGGCATTCATTCTCAGCTTCCATGAATGCCTTCTTGTCCTTTTTCCAACTCTTCATAAAATAAAATAATCCATCAACTGAAATCCTGTATGAGCCTTTCAGAAGTTTGTAAGTCTCAATCATATCACCCCTCTTTCTCCCATTTGCTAGTGTCTGCAATCTACAAATTCTTAATCTGTCTTCATAATCAATATTCCACAATCCTGATATCATTTTTAGCCCTCTCCTTCGCACTCTCTCCACTGTATCAGAATCACAACGGAAACCAGGAGACCAGACCTGTGCACAATAGTCAAAGTGAAGTCCTATCAAGACCTTGTAAAGAGGCAAAATGACATGCTTATAATTACATGTGAAAGTTTGTTTCAGCATTGCAATTATTTTTTGAGTTGTATATGAAATCTTTGCTACATGGCCCCTGAACTTCCTATCTACTAACACTGATCCCTAGCTTGATCAGTTTTTCTAGCATGATCCCACCAATATAATATGACATTGGATATCTAATCATGCCAAAGTGAATGACTTTACATTTACTGACATTGAATTGACATTCATTTTCCCGTGCCCACGATTCCAGCCTATTCAAATCATTCTACAAGTACTGCATATCAGCAGCATTCCTCATATCTGTAACATGCTAACTATCTGTAACATTAGAGCATTCAAACCAATTTTAACTTGTGGATCAGAATGCTGGGTGAAAAGTATGAGGGAAATCAGTAAGTTAGAAATGGTTATAAAAAATAAAACAAGTGAAATATGAACCTTGTAAAACATTTATTTCTCTACAAAATCAATCCCCGTTGACATTTATATATTTGTCCCATCACTTTATCAGTTTCAGAACCAGCAGCATAGAATTCTTTGCCTGTTGTTTCAGACAATTCCACACCTCATTTTCAATCTCCTGATTATCAGTAAAATGTTTGCCACCAAGGTGCCATTTCAAAGGGCCACACAGGTGAAAATTGCTTGGGGATGAGGTCAGGACTGTAAGGTTGAAGGAATTGCCACTGAAGTTCTTGAATTGACCTTTGCATGTCAGCTGACTTCTGGTACAGCATCATGTAATTTTACTTCAGTTATCTGACACTTCATTAACAAATAAATGGTAGATTGTTGTAATAGACATATGATAACGATGAGTGTTTTTTTTTTTTATGCAGTGTATATTTCTTAATAAGTTCTGTAAATAGTTTAAGATCTGTTTTTTTTTTTTTTTTCCTTCAGCTCTAAAAGTTGCTGCTGGAGGCAGAATTTACTTGTGGAATTTAAAGTATACCCTACAGAAAAGAAACTTGTTTGATCTAAAATGTCAAAAACTTGCTATTTCTATCGAAAAAAGGTTTGGATGGAGTAAATGTGATACTTGTTTCCTTGGTCTTAATTCTTCTCCAGGTAAAAATATATAAACACTAACTTAGTCTGTTTAGTTTTAAAATTTTTACCAATTTAAAACAAAGTTTTGTTTATATTATCTAGTTTTAATGGATAAAAAAGGTGGATAGTGTTTTGATCACCATCCCATAAACTTACTATTTTTAAATTTTACTTCATTACATTCCTATTTCATAAAAAGATTTCCTCTGTTAAAGAATAGAGAAATCTTTTAGTCTTAAATAATTAGTGCAAACTTTTCTCATGATCCCAAGTCTTAGTCCCAAACTCAAAACGATGCTGAATTTTAAAATATAATAAACGTAAAAAAAACTCATTTATAATTCTTGATTGTAGTGAAAAGGGAATCCCCAAATAACACACATTCTGACTCCCAAAGTTGTGTTATTTGGGGTTCCCTGGTACACTACAAATCAGTATAATATTCACCACCATCAAGAATTATCAATGAGTTTTTTTTTTACATTTATTATATTTTAAAATTCAGAATCTTTTTGAGTTTGGGACTCAGGGGGGCTTGAAATCATGAAGTGGAATGAAAAGGATTATGTTTGTTCTTCAGAACAAGATTTCCAATTTATCTCACCCTTAACCCATTTAAGATACTAATCTTTTAGGTTGCAATGAAAACATAAATAAAATATATGGTACAGAATTCCAAAAGAAAACAGATAAGATTCCTTGTTTCCTTTTTTTTTTTTTTTTTTAATGTCTTCATATTTTGAAATATGATAATATGTTAGTCACCTGTAGTTTTAACTTTAAACTGAAAAAGATTTAAAATACATGGACCCCCATAGATACAGTAGTGCAATCGATCTGAAAAGAATGAACTGATTGCAAATTGTAAACACGATTAAAGTATAATAATAATTGCTGAAAAAGAAAGTAGAGCCATCTTAAGAGAAATCATGGAAGTTAACTTGCCACTGACAACTTCATCAACAACATAGACCTGATCAGAGAAACCAAAAAGCAAATTGATATCAACAGCCTATAATCCCACCATGTTATGGTATCCTCAATATTCACAAACAGGATATCAGATATCCTGTTACATTCAGTCATTGATTGACATCATTTTAACATATTATACTTAACAAGAAATTATATTCTTATTTTAATCTTTTACTGAATGTTTGCAGTTGATCACCAGCCTCTATATACAAGAATAGTTGTGAAGCTGCATCAAAACTTCGATTACTTTAGCATATTTCTTATCAGAATATTTGTCAGCTTTACCAAAGGCATGCACAGGTCATACTGCTTCATGCAGATTACTTGTCTACATTGGGATCATTATATACAACTGATATGTAATAAGCTCTTATTATATGTTGATCTGGCCAACAATGTTTAGTGTATCTGCTCTCCAATCAACAGGCTGTGAGTTTGAATCCCACTATGGGCATGGATGTTTGTGATTGTCTTTAGGCAGGAGATGAATTTCATTGCCTAGTGCAAGACCACCCACTTATTGGAGGCCTGAAGTTTCTTGAAAATTGTCTATTTTTTATTCACTAGAGTAGGGTTTCTGGACTGTTTAAAAATAAATTTAAAAAATACAAAAAATATATAAAATTAATAAAAATAGAAAAATAAAACCCTTAGACCACTCATGGTACTGATGTACTATTAGTACAGGTTTATAAACAAACTTTTACAGGTGGGAATCACATAATATGCAAATGTACCACATTCAGCCCCACCGAAATTGCTAACAGGCTAGTTTCTCTCGATGTTCAGGAATTCTTTGAACATTGCATCAGAACTGTATTTTTAAATAGAAAAAAAAACATTATATTCAAACCCATGGCTCACTGGTGATTGATTGTTTCCATTTATATTATACCGAAACCACCAGGGCTACAAGACTCTTGCTGGCCTCTGTGCTATGCATGTTGAAAAACCCAAAATTACATGAGGGAAAAGGTGCTATCACTTCCATATGAGACCAGCTGACTCACACTTTTTATTGAGATCTTATACATGTCCCTCTCATACTACAAACAGGAATTAAATCACCAATTAAAAACCAAAGAACATCGTTTTTATGAGCTATGCTATAGAGGCAATCTCTATAGCATAGCTCATAAAAACCTTCTGGTTCAGTACTTTGAGGAGAAGGCTATCTTTAGCTGCCATAACTCAGAAGAGGTACTGTTTGTTCATTACATAATAGTGCTTTCATTTTCTGTCCATACATATCTGATATTATCAGAAGATTGGTTTCTGATATTCCACATAAACTAATTTGCATTTCTAGATGTTGTAATAAAATTGAAATATAAGTAGTTTTTTGTATACTGATAGATATTTTTGTCTTTTCATCCAGTGATGAAAATTACAAAATTGATAGGCATTTTTATCTTCTCATCACTTTCCAGTACACAAAAAAAAGCATAATGATTTAATAAAAATGAATCAAGACAATTATAAATGATGTATTGTCTCCTAAACGAAAACTCCAGAGCTATTCAGCACTCTCTCCAGTCCAGAGGAATAAAATAAAACAAACGAAAAAAAACTAACTTCCAAATTATCTCTACCATGCAGTAGGCTATTTGCCTTGCACAAAGAAGCTATCTTTCCACAGTAATTAGCAGAATGTACCCTGGGTTTTATTCTGCAAGCATCTTAGAGTTTACAACTGGTACACCAATGGAATGTATATGGGTCAAACAGGCCAATTCCTGGAAATGAGACAAAATGAATATGAATGAATATGTCCACAAAAAGAACACACACACATCTGAATTTTCAATACATGATAATTGCAGAAACAGAAAAAATAAAGCAGATGTCCTAAGTTCAAGTGGTGAAAAGTATTTTCCTTTACTCTAAAGCACTTGTACTGGTTTCAGAGTCCCTCTTGAAAGCCACTGCATTGCAGTTTCATGGTAGGGCAGTTATAATCAACTGTTCACATATGTTCAAATAGATTTTAAGCTCTGCATGTGTAATGGCTAAACAAAAATTATTAAATATTATTAATCTCATATTTAATATTGTTTCATTAAAAAAATTAATATATCTCAGTAGCATTACCTACCTTTGTTTTGGACATTTTGTATTGACAGAAGTGTAAATAATTCTATATAAGTTTTTTTTTTAATGTGACTCCCATCTACAAAAAAGTAGTAAACCTATAGCCCATTAGCAATGTGGGTGCACTAATGTTTGTTCATTTTTTACATAATCCAGATACAGGAATTTTTGAAGCCACTTCAGCCATACATTAAGTGGGAGCAGTGGTCTCACGCTAGGAAATAAAATTCATCTTCCACCTAAAGACATTCACAATATCAGGTAGAGTGATGTGGGAAGATATCAGAATGGGGAACTGGTCAATGAGACATATTTGTTCCTACAGTCCCACAGAAGGTTCTACTTAGAAGTGGAGAAAATTTTTTAGGTGTTTGTTGGAGATCTAAATAGCAGAGTAAGAAATGATTGTCAGACATACAGAAATATTTTGGGAAAATTTGGAAAAAAGAGTAAAGCTAATAATAATGACAAATACCTGTTGGATTCTGTTCAGGATATGGACCTGTTATTACTAACACGATGATTCCAACATAAAAATGTGCACAAATTCATGTGGAAAGAAGAAGCAAGGAATAAGAAAAGTCTCATTGACTATGATATTGTTGATAGTGATGTTTTCTCACTGATGCAGGACACTAGAGTGTACAGAGGATTTGAAGTTGGAGTGATCGCAATTTATTCTTGAGCAGGATAAAATTGAATTTCATATTAAAAAGAAGAACATGTAAGAAAGTTTTAAAGGAATAAAAGTTGAGCAGCTCTCAGGTATGAAATGTACACTAAAATACACAAACATTATTGAAGAAAAAAATGAAAGAGTTTGAGAACAGGAGCCAAACTTTGGAGATTCACTGGTAAGCCCTTAAGAAAATATTGATTGATTCAGCCAGAGAGGCATGTTGTGAGGTTGTCTGCAAGGATAGAAAATTCAGAACTCCATGGTGGACACAGGAAGTTAAGGAGGCAGCGAAGGAAAAGAAGAAAGCATATCGAAAGTTCCTAGTGAATAAGTCAGCTTGTGCTCTTAGAGAGATAAATGTAAAAAAAAACTAATCAAAAGTCATAGGAAGACTTTGGTAAGAACATAGAAAATAAATATCAGAAATGTGGCAAAATATTCTGGAGGCTGGTGAAAAAGCTCAGCAATGGAGGAAAGAGTGCTGTAAAAGGAATTAGAGATGATAAATGTGACATGAAAACTGGAGAAAAAGATATCTTTGATGTATGGAGTAATTATTTCAAAAAATTGGTAGATGAAACAAGCAGTGCACAGTGGTAAAAAAATACTCAAAAGGCATGTGACACACCGACAAACACATCCAAATGAACTTTTTCCCCAGAGCGAACAAAGACGCCAACTCCGAAGACAACTGGAAGAAAAACGCCAAATGGAGACAACAGTTGGATCATAGACTACAAACAAACCAAACTAGTGCAAAAATCAGGTGATGCCACTATGTAGCCACCAAGGAGACCACTGTGCATCACTGCATAGGAAACGTGAAAACCCTTGTGGTCAAATCTATGCCTCACAGAACCTTGCATATCCACTTCACCAACATCCGTGGCCTCAACACTCCAACCTTAATAGTGTCTACTACCATCTGCAGTCCACCAAAACCACTTACTCTTTTTAACATAAACTCAAATCTCAACTTTCCCCAGCACTATCCATCTCAACCTTCTAAACTATACACCATTTAACTCCTTTTGACCCAAGGGTGATGTCTGTACATATCCGCTCTGACATACCCTGCCAGAGAACACTTTACCTAGAATCGCCCAACTTTGACCTTCTTTGGTTGAAAATATCCCTCCCCCACTCAGTCAAATTCATCTGCTGTTTCTATTGCTCTCCTAATACCACCAACCACTCTGAGCTTAATTTCCTCTCCTTAAAAGTTGATTTTCTTCAGTCCCACTCTTCTAACAGTGAAATCATCCTCCTAAGTAATTTTAATGTCCATAACACCAACTGGCTTTCATCTTCCACTTGTACAGATCCTGTAGGCCAGTGTTTCCCAAAGTGGGGCCTACGTCCCACGGGGGGGGATTAGAAAATGATGTTGCATTCATCACCGATACACCCAAAAAAATTCACCATCGTCGATGTTGCAACCTACTTTCCGAGAATAAAAGCTGACATCACTAGTAGAATAGTCAACATAAATACAGTATCAAGAAGAACTCTCAGAAAAGCAAAATGATGAGTCTATTAGAAATTTATTTAACATAAAAGGAACAATGGCATGGCTTTCTGACGAGACAGAAACATCATCATCATCATCATCATCAAATTCCTGCCATGTACCCTCAAGGGGCATACAGGATATGACAGTACTACATGAAAAAATTACATCATTACTAACTTCCTATCTACAATTTTCCTCCAAATCAGTCTGTTACCTGTCAAGACTCCAACATTATCAGATCTTATATTTCTATCATCTAAGGCACTTTGTACCGTATCAATCCACCTATATCTTGGTCTTCCTCTGGGTCGTTTTCCTGCCAACCTGGCAGAGAACACTTGTTTTGCTAATCTTTCCTCTCCCATTCTATTTAAATGACCATACCACCTGAGATTAGCTCTGCTAACACATTCCTGGATGCTGACAATGTGAAGTTCTTTCCTAATATCCTCATTTTTAATATGATATTGCCATTGATGCCATCTGTTCATGCCTCTAATCTTTCTCAGGACTCTCATATCTGTGGTCTCTAGTCTTTGGTCAAGTGTTTTACTTCTGACCCAGCTCTCAGATCCATAAGTTAAAACTGGTTTGAACACTGTCTTGTATACAGCTAATTTAGTGTTCCGACTAATTTCTCTCTTATTCCATATGAATTTATTCAATTGACTTCCCACCATACCAGCTTTGCTGATTTTGTTGTCTATTTCTATATTTAATTTACCATTTTCAGTAAAAATCGTGCCTAAGTAGCTGAAATGTTTTACTTGTTCCACAGGTTCTCCATTCACAACACAGTTGACATTTTCAATGATTCTGCCAATTTCATTGTCTTTGTCTTTTTATTGCTGACCTTCATACCATATCTATTACAACAGCTATTCAATTTAGTCAGAGAATTTTGCAGACTTGTAGCGGATTTATTTAGAAGTATAACATCATCCGCATAAAGCAAAGAGCTGACATTAACATCTCCTATTTTGATATCAGGTTTTATGCCACTTTCCTTCATAATGTGATCCATATAGATAATGAATAACAGAGAGGATAATGTACAGTCTTGTCTCACACCAGATTTAACATTAAACCATCTTCCTGTACTTATTTCAATTCTAACTGCTGACTTACAACTCAAATAAAGACTAAGTATTGCTTGATATAATGCCCCATTGACACCATATAACTGCAGCGTATTGAATAGCTTCTCTCTTGGCACCTTGTCATATGCCTTTTCCAAATCGACAAAACTTAAATACAGATCTTTGTTATATTCCCATGCTTTCTCGACTATTTGTCGTAAAGTGAAGATTTGATCCTGACAGCCTCTATTTGGCCTGAATCCAGCTTGTTCTCCAGCTTGTTCTTCACCAAGCTTTTCTTCCACAATTCTTCTCAACCTTTTCTCAAGTATACTTGCATAGATCTTGCCAGGAACACTCAGTAGGGAAATACCTCTGTAATTCTCACATTCAGTTTTATTTCCCTTTTTATATATGGGTACTATGAGAGCTCTACTCCAATCATCAGGAATTCATCCCTCTGTCCAGGCTTTCTGAACTATGCAGTGCAGCCACTGTAAGACTTATGCCACCATACTTCAGCATTTCTGGTCGAATATCATCTACTCCTGCTGCCTTTCCACATTTCAAGCTTTTGATGGCTTTTTCTACTTCAAGTATGGATATGTATTCCTGACTGCATGGCTGGTCAGTGTTTTTTATCACTGTGCTATCATCACTGCTTGTTTCATTTAGCAGTTTTTCAAAGTAGTTACTCCATACTTCAAGGATATCTTTTTCTCCTGTTTTCATGTCACCTTTATCATCTCTAACTCCTTTTACAGCACTCTTTCCTCCATTCCTAAGCTTCTTCAACAACCTCCAGAACATTTTGCCACCTTCTTGATATTTATTTTCTATATTCTTGCGAAAGTCCTCCCATGACTTTTGTTTAGCTAGTTTTACACACTGTTTAGCTTTCTTACATTTGTCTCTGTATTCTGTAAGAGTAAAAGCTGACTTATTTGCCAGGAACTTTTGATATGCTTTCTTCTTTTCCTTCACTGCCTCTTTAACTTCCTGTGTCCACCAGGGAGTTCTGATTTTTTTATCCTTGCACACAACCTCACCACATGCCTCTCTGGCAGAATCAATCAATGTTTCCTTCAGAGTTTGCCACTGAATCTCCAAGGTTTGATTCCTGTTCTCAAACTCTTTCATTTTCTTTTCAATAATCTTTGTGTATTTTAATCTACAGTTCACATCCGAGAGCTGCTCAACTTTTATTCGCTTTAAAACTTTCTTACATGTCATTCTTTTCAATATGAAATTCAATTTTATCCTGCTCAAGACTAAATAGTGATCGCTTCCAATTTCAAATCCTCTGTACACTCTGGTGTCCTGCACCAGGGAGAAAACATCACTATCAACAATAACATAGTCAATGAGACTTTTCTTATTCCTAGCCTCTTCTCTCCATGTGAATTTGTGCACATTTTTATGTTGGAACATGGTGTTAGTAATAACCAGTCCATGTCCTGAGCAGAAATCCAACAGATATTTGCCATTATTATTAGCTTTGCTCTTTTCTCCAAATTTTCCCAAAATATTTTTGTATGTCTGACAATCATTTCCTACTCTGCTATTTAGATCCCCAACAAGGACCAACTTTTCCTTTTTCATTGTGTCAGTTGCTTTTTCTAAAGCGTCAAAAAATTCCTCCACTTCTACCTTAGTAGAACCTTCTGTGGGACCATAGGCACAAATAAGTCTCATTGTCCAGTTCCCCATTCTCATATTTGCCCACATTACTCTACTTGAGACTGACTGCCATTCAAGAAGATTAGCCTCGTATTTTGTGTTGAATACTATGGCTACTCCTTCTTTTCCTTGATTGTCATTGCCTGAATATAACATTTTGTATTTATTGCTCAGAAAGATCTCACCAGTTTTTGTCTTTTTTGTTTCAGTCACCCCTATTATGTCGATCTGGTACTTATCTAATTCCTCAGCTAGCTCCATTTCTTTGCCATGCAGGCTTCTTACATTGATAGTACCGATCTTTAACTCTGGTGATGTTGAGTTGGGGTTTGTTTTCAGATTTGTTCCAGTAGCTGACTTTTCGCTGTTCGCCCTGGTTCCCTGGCAAAAACAACGAGGGCCTTATTTAACCGGGCGACGCCGCAGCCGGCATGAAATTTTGTCATGTTGTACCATCATTTTTTATTTTGGTTTAACCAATAAGAATACAATTTGGTCGGCTAAATCCCAAATTGCCAGCCCATCCTCGTTCGTTCATTATCAAAGTAGATACCCAACAGGGTGCACCATGAGAAGGTAAGGATTGGACATTGGGTCAGAAGCCCTGGTCGGTTCTCCGCATTCCTTTAAAGGCTATGCGGAGGTCTCCTCTCAGTTATACAGCTTTGACTCTTAAGCACCCCGAAATTCAACTAGTTTTGCAAAAAAAAATACTGTTGCCCTTCCCATTGTCATATTTAGTTGAATGTGGTTTTAGTGCTGTAAATGACTTGTTACTGAAAAAAAGAAATCATCTGGATATCACAAACCATGGGGATTTCAGATTGAAAATGACTAAATTAGTACCTCAAATAAAAACTCTTTGCTTCAGACATCAAGCTCAAGGATCGCATTAACTTCGATTTTCTTTCCCCGAGTTCAGTTCAATTTATGTTTTATAATGTACAAAGTGTAATATAAAATTTATATTCATTGAAGAAAGTCAAATTAAAAACAGTTTTACCTTTGTTCCTTTTTTATTTAAAGTACCTATTTTTATTATACTTTTTCCGAACTTGGCTATTATGCTGGGGGGGGGGGCATCAAAATCTTTGAGGCGTTGAGGTGGGGCATTATCCAAAAAACGTTGGGAAGCACTGCTGTAGGCAGAGATGCTGAAACATTTGCCATCACTAACGACCTTACACAAATTGCTCACAAGCCGACCAGAATAATAGGTAATCTGAACCACTCCCCAAATACCCTAGATTTCTTCCTTACCAATGACCCTTTCAAATATGCAGTGAATGTAGTGAGCCCACAGGATAATTCTGACCACAACCTAGTGGTCATTCATTTCCTTCCCCATGCAACAACACTTACACAGTCACTCTCACACAAGAGTAGTTTGGCATCATCATCATCAAATTCCTGATATATACCCTCAAGGGGTGTTTTATAACAGTGCCAAATGGGACAGCCTCCAAGACTACAAGGCTTCATTCTTATGGTTGGTCTATTGTTTCTGGTCTTCCAATCCAAGCATATGCACCGAACATATCACCGTAGTAATCCTCACTGGCATGAAAACATACATTCCCACACTTCCCTATCTAAACCCTGGTTCTCCAAAAGATGTGCCAAGGCTGTACAAACGAAAAATCAGGCATACCACAACTGGCTCAAATCAAGAACTCCATCTTCCTTCAATGCCTATACTGAAGCCCTAAACAGATGCAAGAAAATTATCAGTGCTTCCAAAACATAATTTGAACGGGCAAAAAGCAGGAAACTTGCAGCCGTGCATTTTGGTCTCTTGCCAAAGCAATTGCTCGTAACTTTTGCCCTACACAATTTCCACACCTATCATACCCAGGTGGCTCAGTTGCAACATCACCCACAGAAAAAGCTAATCTCCTGGCTTCACACTTTGCCTTCAATGCATGTATAACTGACAATGGCAAACGCCCTCCAGTCATTCCAACTGCCCAACATACAATGCCCCCTGTATCCTTTAGTCAGAAAGAATCATAAACCTGATATCTAAATTAGACACAAAAAAGTCTCCTGGTCCTGATAGCATTCCTCCAATTGTCCTGAAGGTCTGTGCACCAGAACTGATTCCTATCTGTACACACTATCTTACTCCACTGGTGTATATATATATCCCAAAGCCTGGAAATTGGCCTATATTCAACCTTTTCCTAAAAAGGGTGACAAATCTACCATCTAACTACTGCCCTATCTCACTCACCTCAGTCCTCCCTAAAATGATGGAGAAAACCATCAATTCTGAACTCCTACTCTACCTTGAAGGTACCCAGCTATTAAGCGACCACCAGTATAGATTCCATTGATGCTGATCAACAGGAGATCTACTCTTATATATCATCCTTCTCTGGACAAATGTCATACAACCAAGTAGTTGCACTTGATCAGTGCTGATCAACAGGTGATCTACTCTTATATATCACCCATTTCTGGACAAATGCCATGGAGAAATTTGGTGAATCCTGAGTAGGTGCACTTGATATCTCTAAAGCCTTTGACCAGGTCTGGCACAAAGGCTTACTAAGAAAACTTCCATCATTTGGACTGTCTCAGAACTTCTGCAGTTGGATTGCCAGCTTTCTGCCTGGATGCACACTATGTGTGATAGTAGATGGCTCCCTATCCTCTCACCATCCAACTAATGCTGGGGTCCCACAAGGTAGGTTCAGTTCTCTAAATGACCCTGTTCCTTCTGTATATCAATGACCTACTTCAGTTGACCTCCAACCAATACACACTTTTGCAGATGAAAGCACATTACACTCCTCCCTTTCATTTGACAAACCCTACTCTACACAGTTCACTTCAACCCACAGAACATCAACCACCACTGCCCTTAATTCTGACCTCCAAGCCATCCTCCAATGGGACCCAGATAACCTCAGCAACTTCAACGCTAGTAAAACCCAGTTCTGTCTTATTTCTCACAAAAAAGAACCATTTTCCTCCAGTATTATTTTTGATAATTGTTATTGGTGTTTTGGATTCAATTTAATGGACTTAAGTGTGTAATTTTGGTATATTATTGGAGCTTTATTAGCGTGGTTAGTGTACTAAAGTATTTTATAACATAATCTATGTCGGGAAGTCGCCGCTAGATGAATTCGTAATGTGTAGTGTTCGTGCAAGCTCCAGATAAGATAAGTATCATTTTCAGTTATCGATACAAATTACTTAATATTGTGTAGTTTTGTTTTGTTTGCCTTGCGTATTTTAGTGCGTCTATTTTTGGTGTGTTGTAACGTATAATTTGACAAAACACGTTGCAAATAAATATGGCACCTGTGCGAAGGAAAATGACGGCCAGTAATGAAGGTTCGCCATCGTTATCAAAGAACGGTAGCATAAAAGAAATGAGTCAGTGTACTAGCTGTGAAATGTACGCTTTGCAGAGTGCGGTCGGAGTGTGGTTAGATGATAATAAAGGATTGAATGTGTGTAGAAAATGTAGGGAGAATGAGGAATTGAAGTGTATTTCGGATCGTGAGTGTGATATTTTTGTCAACCTTCAGAATGAAGGAAATAGGGATATGACAAGAAACGGCAAGGTTGTACATGAAAATTGTGAGAGTGTGAATGTAGAAAGTGTGAATGATAGTATAAATGGTTTCTCAGAGAACAAAAAAGATGAGATAGATGCATTGAGTGAGATCGCGTTGTTGAATAGTGCGATAGAAAGAGCAAAACAGCAGTTAGAGTGCATGAACAAAAGTAGACTGAATGAACCAACCAATAATAAAAGGTATGACAGGAAAAATAGACGTATGAATGTGAACATGAACAAAATGAAGGATAGAGTGCTGTATGGAGACTCGTTAGTACGAGGTGTGTTAGTAGAGGATTTGACAAAATCGTACCAACCTGGTGCGACCATAAAGGACGTAACTGCGTCTATTAGAGAGCAAAAGGAAAGGGTGAAAGAAATGATTGTCGTGGCAGGTACGAATGATTTGAAAGGAGATAAAATGGAAATGATAGAAGACCTGAATGAATTGTTTGAGGTAGCAAAAGAAAAGAGTGAGAGAGTTAGAATGATTAGTCTTTTGCCACAGTATGACAGTGAAATGTTTAAAAGGAGGGCTATAATTGTGAATGACTTTATGCGTGGGTTATGTATGACGAGTGGTGTGGAATTTGTGGATGTGTGGAGTGAGTTTGATGGGCGAAAGGATCTATATAAGATGGATGGCTTGCATTTGAATGGTTACGGTGTAAGAAGACTTGAGAAAGTGTTGCTGAATGTAGTGGATGTGCAAATTCAGGGAAACTAGAATTGTTAGGGGGGGGGGAGTAGAGATACAGTCCTTATGGAGGCAGTTGAATGTAAGAATGAATATAATATGCCAGAGCAAATAAGGACAACAAATCTGAGTGGGATAGTTAATATAAGGCATCAAGGTAGGGTTGGGGCTAATGGGGGTCTTAAATTCATGTACACTAATACTAGGAGTATTAGGAACAAGAAGGAAGAGTTTTTGGCTATGGTTGGCACTTCCAGACCACAGGTTATAGGTATTAGTGAAACATGGCTGACTGTAGATGATATAACTAGTGGGATTGAATGTGATGGGTATAGTGTGTTCAGGAATGACAGAGAGAATAAAATGGGGGGAGGAGTATTGTTGATGATAGCTGATGAGCTCCAGCCAAGGAGAATAGAAGTTGAATTGCAGGATAGAGAAAAGAGCACATTTGAGGCCATTTGGTGTGAGATTGTGGCTAGCAGAACTAAATATACAATTGGGTGCTGCTATAGACCAGGTGATGGAAAAGATGGTGGTGACAGTATGCACAAGCAAATAGAAGAAATGGGTGGAAGGAGGGTGATTATTATGGGAGATTTCAACTATGGTCGCATTGATTAGAGTGAGGAGAGGACACACGGGAGGAAAGAACTGGATTTTATGCGGTTATTAAGGGATAACTATCTGCGACAGCATGTAATGGAAAATACTAGGGGTCAGAGAGTGCTTGACCTAGTAATTACATCTGAGGATTTGGCTGTAACAAATATGACCACATTGCCACCAATCGGTGAGAGTGATCATAGGGTCTTAACTTGGGAGGTGGCTAAAGGTGTAGAATTTTCAATTAAGACAGGGTACATGTGGAATTATCGGGCTGGAAAGTATGACAAGCTTAGGAGTTTGATTGGTTCAGTGCCATGGCATGTACAACTGCAAGGACTAGAAGTTGATAGTGCATGGGAGGTAGTTAAGAAGTGCTTGCATGAAGCAATGGCTGACTGTATACCTAGAGTCCGAATAATAAATCAAGTAGGGGTTAAATGGATGAATAACACCATTAAGCTTGAGTTGCAAAAAAAGAAACAACTATGGAGGGAATTTAAGGAGAAGGGTGACCGGTAGGCACATGAACGGTATAAAGCGCAGGCCAGAAGGGTGACGAGTGTGGTAAGAAAAGCAAAAAAGGATTACGAAAGAACATTGGCCATGCAGGCTAAAGAGAATCCTAAACAGTCTTTTAGATATGTAGCAAGTAAAAGGAAAAATGTACATGGCAGATTGATTTTAAAGAATGCCGATGGTAGGGAGGTAACTGAATCAGTTGAGATAGTTGAGTTACTGAGTGAGCACTTTGCAAAAGTATATCATCCAGGTGGTGACACTGCAGAAACGAATAAACCAGTAGATTATACGGGAATTGTGGTTAATGAAGTGGAGGTGAGTAGTCTATTGCATAACCTCAATGTCAATACATCTGTGGGATTGGATGGTATACCAGCTCGTGTTGTACGAGAAGCAGCTAAAGAATTGTCAGTACCCTTGACCATTTTGTTTAATTTGAGTCTCGGGTCTGGGTTAGTCCCGAGCGGGTGGAAAGAGGGGAAAATAGTTCCACTGCATAAAGGTGGTTCCAAGACTGCTGTTGTAAATTACCGACCGATTAGCATATCAGGAATCATTGTCAAGGTCTTAGAGAAATTAGTCAAGAAAAGAATACAGGATTGGATAGATGAAAATGGGATATTGTATGGGGGACAACATGGTTTTGTGAAGGGTAGATCATGCCTCAGTAACTTGCTCACGTTTTATAACACAGTGACGGCTGAACTGGATAGGGGTAATGGGTTTACAGTGATACTACTGGACCTTGCCAAGGCCTTTGATAGGATACCACATGGAACCCTAATCAGTAAACTGGAGCAGATGGGTATAGATATAGGGTTGGTGAGATGGATAAGAGGGTGGTTGAAGGAGAGATATCAAAGAGTGGTTTATTCAGGAGTGGAGTCTAAAAGACGTCTTGTGACTAGTGGAGTGCCACAGGGCTCTGTTCTTGGACCACTGCTTTTCAATTTGTTCATCAATGATATTGGAAAGGATCTGAGAGGAAGTGTTCACTTGTTTGCTGATGATGCAAAGTTGGGTAGAGCAATTGTGAGTGCACAAGATGTCAAAATTTTACAGGATGATTTGGATAGTTTGGAGGACTGGGCTAGGAAAAATGGATGTCAATTTAATGTGGCAAAGTGTAAGGTTATGCACTTTGGGGTGAAAAGAATAGCAGCAGTATATCGCATTGGTGGAATCATACTCCAGGAGATTGATGAGGCCAGGGATTTGGGAGTGTTAGTGGATAGGGAGTTGAAGTTTAGGGGGCACATTGCAAAAGTGACTAAAACAGCTCACCAAATCACTTGGCTTCTGAAAAATACTTTAACATGCAGAGACGAACAAGTTGTTGTTCCTCTGTATCGAGCCTTGATAAGACCCCATCTGGACTTCTGTGCCCAGCTATGGGCACCAGGGTTTCTTCGTGATGGGGAGGAAGTGGAGAGGGTCCAGAGACGAGTGACCAAGATGATAGCAGGTCTGTGGAATGAACCTTATGAGAATAGGTTGAAGATTTGTGGGTTGCAGAAATTGGACGATAGGCGAAGGAGGGGTGATATGATTGAGACATTCAAATTACTGAAGGGTTTTTATAAGATTGATCCAGAAGATATTTTTGAAAATATGACTGGTGGTGGGAGGACTAGGGGCCATGCATGGAAGCTGGGCAAGAGCATGGTTGACAAGGGTGTTAGAGCTAGGTTCTTTGCTTGGAGAGTGGTAAATGAGTGGAATAAGCTTCCAGAGTCTGTTGTAGGTGCTACGACCGTGAATGAGTTCAAGGCAAGGTATGATAGATACCGTGTGAATGTTGAATAGTTGTTCTTGACATGATGTTAGGGCCTCCCTCGATGAGTCTGTCGACTCCTTGGAGTTTCCCAGAACAATAATAATAATAATAATAATAATAACACTCAAATTCCCAAACAAGATGAAATTTCTCTTCTTGTAATTATCCTGACATCAGGCCTCTCCTGGCATAAAAACATCACAGCCATTGCATCCTCAGCTTCCAAAAAAAACTAGGATTTCTCTTTCACTGAAGATCTTACATCATCTCTAAACAGCTGCTAACCTTATACAAATCACAAAATCGCCACGCTATCGAATACTGTTCTCACATTTGGCGTAGAGCTCCTAAAAGCTCCCTCAAAATCCTTTCACAGTACACGATGAAACCACAGCAAAGTTTCTTTTCCTCCTCCTTCATCCTCGCTACTGCTGTACTGTGGAACAATCTTCCACCGTGATGTATTTCCCAAGGAATACAATATACAGGCTTTTAAATCAAATGTAAACAAGTTTTTCCTTTCCCAACCCACTACCCATGTACAGTACTAATGTACTATAGGTTGATCAGCCAATCTCTCATGTATGGGCTCAACATAAAAATAAAAAAATACTTGGTGATGAAACTCATCTGCTACCTAGTATTGTACAAGGCTACAGAAATTTGGCCTTTTCTCTGAGGGCTGTAGATGCTCCAGACAGAAAGCTGGCAATCCATCTGCAGAAGTCCTGAGACAGTCCAAATGATAGAAGTTTGCTTAGTAAGCCTTGGTGCTAGACCCAGTCAAAGGCTTTAGAGATATCAAGTGCAACTACTTGGGATTCACCAAATTTCTCCATGGCATTTGTCCAGAGATGGGTGATATATGAGAGCAGGTCACCTGTTGATCGGCATTGACAGAATCTGTACTGGTGGTTGCTTAATAGCTGGGTACCTTCAAGGTAGAGTAGAAGTTGCGAATTGATGGTTTTCTCCATCACTTTAGATAGGACTGAGGTGTGTGAGATAGGACAGTAGTTAGATGGCAGTGATCTGTCATCCTTTTTTAGGAATGGGTTGAATGCAGGCAAATTTCCAGGGCTTTGGTATATATACCAGTAGAGTAAGAGAATAGGTATAGACGGCATAGGATGAGAGTCAGTTATGCTGCACAGACTTTCAGGACAATTGGAGGAATGCCATCAGGGCCAGGAGGGTTTTTTTTTTTTTTTGTGTCTAATTTAGACAACAGGTTTATGATCTCTTTCTGGCAAAAGGATACGGGGGGCATTGTATGTTGGGCAGTTGGAGTGGCTGGAGGACGTTTGCCATTGTCAGTTATACGTGCACTGGAGGCAAAGTGTGAAGCCAGGAGATTAGCTTTTTCTGTGGGTGATGTTACAATTGAGCCAGCTTGTCAATTGCTTTGGCAAGAGACCAAAAGGCATGGCTGCTGCTTGGACAGGCTGCAAGTTTCCTGCTTTTTGCCCATTCAAATTCTGTTTTGGAATCGGTGATAATTTTCTTGCATCTGTTTCCGGCTTCAGTATAGGCACTGAAGGAGGATGGAGTTCTTGATTTGAGCCAGTTGCGGTATGCCTGATTTTTCGTTTGTACAGCCTTGTCACATCTTTTGGAGAACCAGGGTTTAGATAGGGGGACGGCAGTTCAGAAGACCAAATTCCATCAGAACTCTGGAAAGAAGGAAAGCAAACAACTTTAAAATTCCTTACCACAATTATGACTGAGATGAAAAGCCAAACGGCTATTTTTTTCTGGCGAGGTTGATAAGTTAAGGGGATAAAAATCCCTTATTGTTTTTCAGCCAGTAAGTGAAACTAGTTTCGCTTACTGGCTGAAAAACAATAAGGGATTTTTATCCCCCTTAACTTATTCCTTACCACACTTTTCAACAAAATCATTAAATCAGGAGAAATACTATTAGATTGGAGAACAGGAATTATCATACCAATTTACAAGAAAGGTGATAAGAAAAATTGTAAAAACTACAGTCCAATCATACTCAGCCCAGCCATGCTTACAGAATATTTACAAGAGTCTTACGGAACAGAATCAAGAGCACATATGAGATTATTCTTAATGAAGAACGGGCAGGCTTTAGAAAGAATC
The DNA here is from genome assembly GCF_054136105.1 of Typopeltis vanoorti. Classification (NCBI taxonomy): domain Eukaryota; kingdom Metazoa; phylum Arthropoda; class Arachnida; order Uropygi; family Thelyphonidae; genus Typopeltis; species Typopeltis vanoorti. Next base: position 91,163,583 of record NC_143568.1, read on the forward strand.
GCTTCACATTGGATCAGATCTTCATAATACAAAGACTAGCAGAATTATAAATAACAAAAATATCTATTACTGTTTTATAGATTTTAAACAGACATTCGACTCAATAAACAGAGTAACCTTATTAAGAATATTAAAACAGAAACAAATTGATGAACATGCCCTAAACTTCTTAGAAAAATATTATAGTCTCACAGAAGCAATAATTAAATTCAATAATATAACAACAGATAAAATAAATGTCAGTAAAGGAGTAGATTAGGGATGTCCCATCTTCCCATAACTTTTTAACATCTACCTAGAGATAGATGTTAAAAAGGTATGGGAGGTAGTTAAAGAGGTAGACAATAATCAGACCATAGAAGGAGAAAAAGGGGTCAACTTAAATGGTTATAACCTTAATAACATAAAATACACAAATCACATTGTAATGATAGCAGACACATGGTGAACCTAATAACCAAACTAAACAATACGGCTAAAGAATACAGCATGACTATAAATACAGACCAAACAAAAATCTTGATAATTGGAAAAAACAAAGAAAAACTAAACTTCTCCTTGAATGGATCAACAATTGAACAGGTAAAACAATTAAACTATTTAGGAACAGTAATAACAGAACACCTAAATACCATGACCACTATTAAACATAGAATATCAACTGCATGGCCATCATTAATAAGCTAGGTAAAATCTGGAAAAATAATAAAATCTCCAAACCTCTGAAAATAAATTTATATAATGCAATTATAATACCCACTGTGCTATATGCTTCAGAAACTTGGACACTCAAGAAGACAGAGAGACAAAAACTGGAGGCTTTCGAGATGAAATGTCTCAGAAAAATAAATAAAACAAAATGGACAGAAAAGAAAACAAATGAAAGAGCTAAAATATACAGACTCATTAATCGAAAAGATCAAAAGAAGACAACTTCAGTGGTACGGACATGTCGAGAGAATGCCATCAAAAAGACTACCCAACCTTGCTTTGTATGCAAAAATAAAAGAAAAAAGGAAGATTAAGAACTAAATGGATTACAACAATAAAGGTCAACTCTGGATTACAAACATATAGACAGCTCACCAGCCACACAAGAAACCGAGACTCCTGGAGGTTGTTGTGGAAACATGGAAGACTCAACTCATCCTTGATGGAAGAGTAAGTAAGAGGATTACTTGGGTGATATGTTCGGTGCATATGTTTGTATTGGAAGACTGGAAACAATAGTCCAACCAGTCTCGGAGACAACCCTACCCAGACCGGTTTCGACCTTTATTGAGGTCTCTTCATTGGGAACCAGACCCAGAGGTGATACTAAGGTTGAAAGACAGAAGTCAGGCACAAACTTTGTTTGCTTACACTTGGTTTAATCCTTTATCCAAGTGTAAGCAAACAAAGTTTGTGCCTGAAGTATTTTCAGGAGTAGGGCAATGAGGGGTTTCTAATGCTGTTGTGTGATTGGCCTAAGAGCAGTAGAATGAAAGCACTCTGTACCATCTACTCTCATTCATTCCGTTCTCACTGCACATAACTGTCCATTCTTTTTATGTATTGCTCTGATAATGCGATGGGATACTCATCACAAAATATTAGTTTTATATTAAATACTTTATATTTCTTTATGTAATTTATGTTCTTGACTTGACATATACACTCATCCCTGTGAGTAGTTTTAGACAGCTGGCAAATAGTCTGGACTGAACATCAGACTGGACAAAATACAATATTATTTTATTTAATAATAATAATAATAATAATAAAGTAACTCTCTAAACAAAGCCTTTTTTAAGAAAATGCAGATTCAACACCACTAATCACTCAGTGAAACTTCTGTTGATTTACTGGGACATATTAAAAAAATTAGAGGGTCTTGGGCGAGTACATTGTTTGCTTGGCAAATAAGATTTTGCATAATTTCAAGTCCTGTTTATGTGTATAGTAAGTTGCATAGGACTGATCAGACCACCCTTAGACTATTATTCTCAGATTTGGTTCCCAGGATTTGAAGGGGATAAATTAACTGCGGAAAGGGTACAAAGGCAGATAACAAAGATGGTTTCAGAACTGTACAATATTAGTTATGAGGATTGGCTGAGGGAATGTGGACTGCAGAGTTTGGTGGGTAGAAGAAGGAGAGGTGATATGATTGAGACTTTTAAATTGTTGAGAGGTGGTTACAGGGTTGACACTGGGGAGTTCTTTTGCTTGGTTGAACAGCTGGAAGGAGTGATGACAAGAGGCCATCCCTGGTAGTTAAGAAAGGAAACCATGAGCAAGAGGGTGAGGAGTGGTTTCTTTGCATGGAGGGTGGTTGAACCATGGAATGCATTGCCTGATAGAGTGGTGAGAGCAAGAACAGTCAATGAGTTTAAGGAGTGGTATGATAGACTTTGTGTTTCTTAGGAAGGACCTCCCACGATGAGTCTTTTGATTCCATGGAGGCCTGGATAATAATAATAAAGTTCATCATCTCTTAAATTTCTATTATTAGGTAGTTAAAGTTATAGATAAAAGGTAGAATTAATACAATAGTTTATTTTAAATACTTATTTTCTTCTGCTATAAACACAAGTTGTGACTACTCAGGATGCCCTTGTTTTGAAATTTGTGAATGTAAATTGCATAAGTGAATGATTTTTTATGTATTCTGACTTAAAATCTTTTTTAATGTTTTATGTTTTAAAACTTTTACTTTTATTTTATTTGTTATAGAAGGTCACTTACTTTGTTGTGGTGATGACAAAGGACAGCTCTGGCTGTATGCAACTGATGTTAGTTCTAAGTATTCTACAATATTATTGCCTCCAGCTAAAGTGATAAGCTGGCCTACACTACACTTTGAATTAGAAGAAATGAAAGATAATGTTAATTTTAATGAGGTAGGCCTGCATTATATTTTAAATTTAATCCAAGTAGTTTTATATGATATAAGACATTTGACTTTTGATATTAGTTATTTGTTTTACCATTTCTTTAGTACCATCATGGATCATGCAGGATGCTAACCAGTACCTGCTACATATAAGTTGCCTAGTCATCAGTATAGGATTAAAACAAGAATATAATTTTTTGTCTGTTATAATTTACAAGCTTTTCAAGGAAGACTAAGAGTTTGTCAGATGTGTCGATGTGCTGACAGTAAAAAGAAAACATGATTAAAATCTGATGCCAAAGTACAAAAAAAAAGACTCATGCTGGCTCGGACGTCGCCCGATCAAACAAGGTCTGCATCCCCAATCGAGTAATCAGGGTTGGATCGAAAAATCAGTTACTGAAAACAGAGAAAAAAAAATCAACCTCAGGCCTGTAAAGGATGGAATATCAGTTGGCACATGGAATGTCCGTACACTCTGGGCAACTGGAAAATTGCAGTTGCTTCAGGAAGAAATGAAGAAATACAGATGTGATATATTGGATATTTCAGAAATGAGATGGACATTGTCAGGGGAATCAAATGGTGGAAGAGTTCTCTGGTCAGGAAATGAAAGTAAGCATGAAGCAGGCGTAGGTTTCCTGCTAAGTAACAAGGCCTGTCAGGCAATGATTGGATACAAACCAGTTAGTGAAAGGATAATGGTTGCAAGATTCAGTGCCCAACCATTTAATATCACAACCATTCCAATATATGCACCCACTGCAGAGAGTGCAGATGAAAACATTGAGAAATTTTACAGGGATCTACAACTAGTAATTAATGAGGTGCCGAAGCAGGATATACTCATCATTGGAGGAGACTGGAATGCAAAGATTGGCAAAAATAACACAGGATGGGAAAAGGTTATGGGAAAATTTGGATATGGAGAAAGAAATGAATGTGGAGAGATGCTTCTGGAATTTGCCACGAATAACAACCTGACGATTTGCAATACCAAATTCCAACAAAAAGATTGTCGTAAATGGACGTGGCGCTTCTTCGATGGCAAACACAGTAATATGATCGACCTGATATTAATAGACCAGAAATGGAGAACCTCAGTTTAACAGCGCAGATCATTCCAAGGAGCTGATATTGATTCGGACTACAGTTTAGTGATTGCGAATATAAGACTAAAACTGAAACAGAAGTACAAAGGAAAGTTCCAAAAAGCTAGAGACATCTCAAAACTAAATGAAGACAGGCTAAGAACAGCATATCAGAACATATTGGAAACTAAGCTTAAGACCCCAAGTGAAAAACAAAATATAAATACAAGAGCAGAACGACTGACTACAGTGCTAAAAAAAAGCAGTAGAAGAAGAAGTAATTCCTGAAAGAGAAAAGATCAACAAGAAATGGATAACTCAGGAAACCCTAAAATTGGTACAAGAGAAAAGAGAACTGAAACTTAAAAGAGATAATTCAGAGGCAGCAGATGAGTTATACCGTCAAAAAATGCAATGAAGTACGGAAAGCAGCAAGATCTGATAAAGCCAAATGGTTGGCGGACTAGTGCAAAGACATTGAACAGTACTATGGAGAACACAAAACTAGAGAGGTCTGCAAACTTATAAGAAATGCCAATAGGAAGTGGCAAACAAGATCAGTAGCAGTCAAAGATGAAAATGGTATAAAGTATTGATGGACAATACAGAAATCATACATAGATGGACAAGATATTCCAGCGAACTATATAAAAATCAACTAAATGATACTGCAACAGAAGTAATCAAAGAACTAAAAGCAATCTCTCCACCAGCAGAGATCTTTGAAAATTACATCTTGGAAGAGGAGGTGAATAAGGCTATAAAACATCTCAAGAACAACAAGAGTCCTGGAAATGATAACATAATAGGCGAGATGCTAAAATATGGGGGAGAATCAGTTGTAAAAGAAATACATCAGATACTATGTAATGAAATATGTAGATCAGGATATGTCCCCGAAGAGTGGAAAAAATCGGTCTTGGTTGTTCTTCATAAGAAAGGCAGTGCTTTAGAATGCACCAATTACAGAACTATTGCATTAATGAGTCATCTTGGCAAAGTGCTGATGAAAATACTAACAGAACACCTGAAGGGGCACATGGAAGCACATCTTCCGAATGACCAAGCCGGATTTCGACAAGATCGAAGTACAGTGCAACAAATACTCGCACTAAGACTAATAGCAGAGAAAGCTCGAAGAAAGAACAAAACGATATATTGCTGTTTCGTGGACTTCCAAAAAGCATTTGATAATATTGACCAAAATATAACATGGGCTGTCTTGGAATCCTATGGTGGTGACAATAAATTGATCCGCTTGCTGAAAGATATAAACAGCCAAGCACAAGCAAAAATCAAGATAGCAGGTGAGAACTGGAGATTGGTTTGGCACGAGACAAGGGGACCCAATATCACCAATCATCTTCATCCCACATCTGGGAAGAACACTAGATAAGATTAAAGAAGAAGGTGGAGGTATTTCAATGAATGACATGAGAATAAACTACCTCTGCTTTGCAGATGACATCGTCCTGATTGAAGAAGCAGCAAGGCTGGAACAGACATTACAAACACTATACACAGAAGGAAAAAGATATGGACTAAATGTCAACTTTGAAAAAACTAAAACAATGATATTCGGACAACAGGAGTTACTGAACAGAGTTACGATACACAGATTTCAACTGGAAAATGTGGAACACTTCACATATCTTGGATGCCACATGACGCATGACTTGAACCCCCCAAAAAGAGATAAAAATTAGAATAGCCAGAGCAACAACTATTTTAAAAGCCATGAACAAAATATGGAAGAGCCGAGTTATAAAGATGCAAACTAAACTGCGCATTGTAGAAACCTTTATCTTCAGCAGCATGCTCTATGGATACGAGGTCTGGATACTCCTGAGAGAATCTGAAAGGAGGATATTGGAATTTGAGAGGAAGTGCTATAGAAAGATCTTGAGAATTAGCTGGATACAGAAAGTGAACAATGAGGAAATCTATAGACGAATACAACCAAAAGAAAACCTGATCCAGAAAATAATCAAAAGGAAACTACGTCTATTTGGCCATATATGTAGAATGAACGATGAGAGAAAATTAATAACGTTGCTGTTTGGAATGATTGAAGGAAAGAACAAAAGAGGAAGACCAAACAGAGAATGGGGCGATGACATCGTCAAATGGTGCGGAAACTCTATACACAAACTGAGTCATCTAGCACAAAACAGAATGCAATAGAAAAATCATATCAAGATGGTAGCAGACACCTACGGGCATTGGACCCATGGTTGTTGATGATAATGATGATGAATTTACAAGTCTCTTTCATGTTTTCTTCTGAGAATTAGTGGGGTTCATAATCTAGAGGATTGTAAGTGGTGCAGTCTCTGAGCAACACATTCATTTTCAAATTGTATTCATTGGCATTGATGACCACAATAAATACAAACTTCCAAAACACTTTCTTTTTTGAAAGAAAGTGTTTTGGAAGTTTGTATTTAAATCAGTAGCAGATTTAAAAAATCAACCAAATCTTAGTAAATTTAGTTGTGTGAAATTTCTCAAGATTTGAGAAATAATAATTCTTAGACCTCTCACCCAACATCCAAAACTAGCAACCAGCACCCATAGAAGGTGATTTCCCCCACTCCTCAGACTTTAGGATTTTAGTGTAACTTATTGTAACTGTAACTTTCACTTATTGTTTGTATGTTTTTGCATTTGTTATTATAATTTTTAGTATTCCAAATTATATCTCTGCGACAGAGACAAAATAGTGGAAACTATTAAACCTGTTTTTATTTCCATTAAACCCAAAGATGAGTTTAAACCAGCACCTAAACCTAAATACATGAGATCCTGCTCTACAGACTGTACATAATACTTTTTTTTTCCAATTCACTTCAGGCCTTCACTAAGCCTGTAGTTTGGAGTGTGGGGTACACAATCCATTCAGGCAACTAGGCCAGTAATTCTGGCAGGTTAATTGCCAATCTGAGACTTTATCACCCTTTGTATTTATGAAAAATAACAAATCGCATCTCTCAAAACGTAGTTTCACATTTGCTTTCTGTGTGTTGATCACCTTGGCTCTCTAAATCACCTTTTTCTGCTTTGAAATAGAAGTACAACTTGTGCATCCAAAATGAAAATTTGAAGAAAAGGAAAATGCATGCATTTTATACGAGGTTTCAGTTACAGTTATTAAGAACAAAAATTGTAGAACATTGCATTTAGATATTTGAATATTATTGTCTATCACACGCAGCCTTGAATTTACAATCAATCCTAGACTTACAACAGAGGTCTGTTCTGACAATCCTGTTGTAAATTGAAAATCACTATATTGACCTCAAGAATATGTTAAAAATTAATATGCCTGAATGATAAAATGTATAGGTCTGTTTTGTTATTTTAAACTAATCCGCTACAAGTCTGCAAGATTCTCTGACTAAATTGAATAGCTGTTGTAATAGATATGGTATGAAGGTCAGCAATAAAAAGACAAAGACAATGAAATTGGCAGAATCATTGAAAATGTCAACTGTGTTGTGAATGGAGAACCTGTGGAACAAGTAAAACATTTCAGCTATTTAGGCACGATTTTTACTGAAGATAGTAAATTAAATATAGAAATAGACAACAGAATCAGCAAAGCTGGTATGGTGGGAAGTCAATTGAATAAATTCATATGGAATAAGAGAGAAATTAGTCGGAACACTAAATTAGCTGTATACAAGACAGTGTTCAAACCAGTTTTAACTTATGGATCTGAGAGCTGGGTCAGAAGTAAAACACTTGACCAAAGACTAGAGACCACAGATATGAGAGTCCTGAGAAAGATTATAGGCGTGAACAGATGGCATCAATGGCAGTATCATATTAAAAACGAGGATATTAGGAAAGAACTTGACATTGTCAGCATCCAGGAATGTGTTAGCAGAGCTAATCTCAGGTGGTATGGTCACTTAAATAGAATGGGCGAGGAAAGATTAGCAAAACAAGTGTTCTCTGCCAGGTTGGCAGCAAAATGACCCAGAGGAAGACCAAGATATAGGTGGATTGATACGATACAAAGTGCTTTAGACAATAGAAATATAAGATCTGATAATGTTGGAGTGTTGACAAGTAACAGACTGATTTGGAGGAAAATTGTAGATAGGAAATTAATAATGATGTAATTTTTTTTCATGTAGTACTATCATATCCTGTACACCCCTTGAGGGTACATGGCAGGAATTTGATGATGATGATGATGAACTAATTTTCCTATTTGTTCAAAGTGAAATAATACCATGGACAAATTATAATATAAAATTACTATATGTGGTACTGCATTGTAATGTATAATGTTTCTGTGTGCTTACTAGTAAAATAATGACCTGGAAACTCATGGAGCAAGTTCAAAGCTGTTGCTTTATTAATTGATCATTTCATCAGAGAAAGCAGGGAAGACTAGGTAATCAACAAATTCTTCAAATTCAATTTGCAACAAAGTGTTCTAAACATGGTTCACCAGATGCATATTTCATGGAGGGTCTGTGTTCATCTTCAGGGGATGAGGTGACAGAAAGAGTCAGCATCTTTAAAAATTTATACATTACATTACATCCACCTCAATCTTCACAGGTTGCCTTTTCTCTTGTTTTCTGCACAAATTTCTTTGAGTTGGGGCTATTTTCTTCAAACAAATTGCCTTATAAAGAGAGGCAAATGCCTCTGCCAATTTTTTTCACTATAAATATTTTAAAGTTTTTGAGGGCTTGATTTCTTTTTTTTTTTAGTTTTTTTCTCTTCTTCTTTAACTTTCTGTGCTTCTAGATCAATGAGGTCTTCATTTGAGACTTTCCACCAGCTGCTCTACATCTGCATTGTCAATCAAAGATAATGATGTTTGGTAAAGAGCATTATCTTTTCAACAGTCTCTTGTAAGACTTTGTCATTGTTGAATTATGCAAATATATGAACATGCATTTTCAGCAGCGTCTTCCAAACTCCATTCTTATACTCTGCTGTCACCTCACTCTGCGCTGCATCTTCAAAATATTATATTCCTCCCAAGAGTCTCTGAGAGTTTTTTTTGTCCTCAGTATCAACAATAGGCTGAACAAAAATATTAAATAATATATGCCTTGAAGGCAGCAGTAACACTCTTCTCTGTGGTTTGAAGGTGTAAAATGGTATTTGGTGAACATGATAATAGAATGGCCATCATAAGTACAAGTATTTGGTAAACATGATAATAGGATGGCCATCATAAGTACAAGTATTCGTAAGTCACATATAAGTCGAGGACTGACTGTATAAAAAAATTCCATGTATGTGTGAGTGTAGAAAAGTAATACAGTGAACTCTGTATTATCCAAACCTCAATTAACCAAGTACCTTGCATAACTAAATTACAAATTTCAGAACAGCCTAGTTCCTGGTTTTGCCACCAGAGGCATGATGCCCCTGATACCGGTTGTCATTAGATTGTTTTGCATATGTAGGCTGTTTAAGGACAAACAGATAATTGCAATGCTTCATTTTTTAGCATGATATCCATCTCTATATTAGAAGTGTTCCAGTTAAACTATATTGCAGGAAATTTAAAGGCATTAAGACTAATGTGAAAATATTTTTTTATTTTGTATATGCTTTTGATGTTAAATGCTTGATGTTATTATGGGGATACAATAATGAAGACAGCCCAGGCCTGCAACTGACAGACATATAACTTTCAAATCTAGAAGGTGGGAATCAGAGACAATCCCTGACTTATGCTTTATCACCACTGACACTGAAGGAACCTCTCACCTCAACCTCTCAATTACTTCCTCCTTTTTACCATGGTCAGCACAGACTCTGCTTGATTACTATAGAGCATATAATCCCCAGAATAAACAGTTTCCCAAGACCTCAATGGAATCTCAGGAAAACTGGCCAAATTTCACTGAATTCATTGAAAACATTATTAATATCACCTGTCTGGTGCAACCTTTTCAACCAGCAACTAACAACTGACTCAGAACTGGCATGGATCAGGAGAATTCGACTGTCTAATTATAACAAAGTATTGTAATGGCTATTGAGAGGTGTTGCCACCATGTGATCCCTGCCCATTGTTATCATCATCATCAAATTCCTGATATATACCCCCAAGGGTGTATAGGATATAATGGTACTGCATGAAAAATTTACATCATTACTAACTTCCTATCTACAATTTTCCTCCAAATCAGTCTGTTACCTGTCAAGACTCCAACATTATCAGATCTTACATTTCTATCCTCTATAGCACTTTTTACTGTATCAATCCACCTATATCTTGGTCTTCTTCTGGGTCTTTTTCCTGCCAACCTGGCAGAGAACACTTATTTTGATGATCTTTCTTCTCCCATTCTGTTTAAGTGACCATACCACCTGAGATTAGCTCTGCTAACACATTCCTGGATGCTGACAGTGGCAAGTTCTTTCCTAATATCCTCATTTTTAATATGAACAGATGCCATTGTTGCCATCTGTTCATGCCCCTAATCTTTCTCAGGACTCTCATAGCTACGGTTTCCAGTCTTTGGTTAAGTGTTTTATTTCTGACCAGCTCTCAAATCCATAAGTTAAAATTGGCTTGAATGCTGTCTTATATACAGCTAATTTAGTGTTTTGGCTAATTTCTCTCTTATTCCATATAAATTTATTCAGTTCACTGCTTACCATACCAGCTTTGTTGATTCTGTTGTCTGTTTCCATATTTAATTTATTATCTTCACTAAAAATCATGCCTAAGTAGCTGAAATGTTTTACTTGTTCTATAGGTTCTCCATTCATAATGCAGTTGATATTTTCAATGTTTCTGCCTATTTTCATTGTCTTTGTCTTTTTAATGCTAACGTTCATACTACATCTACTACAACAGTTATTCAATTTTGTCAGGGAATCTTGAAGACTTGTAGCAGATTTATTTAGAAGTGTAACATCATCTGCATAATTGTTATGAATGTTTAAATGAAAGAATATGAATCAAGAATGTGGGTGAAAGACAGGAGTAAACATGACTTATTGAGGTGGATGATGATAGACGTTGGATGGAGCTTTGGTTCTGCTGTTTGAAAAAAGCCCATGTTGAAAATTCCTGTCTGAAGGGTAAGTCCAGCATGTTTCCCCCTATTGAGGATCCCATGAGGAATTCCCGAGTAGCTCCTTCTAGAAATGTAGAGTTGGTCACCCATCACAGGCAACTAAGACCACCAACAATGACATTGTTATAGCTGGGAGAAGAGTGCCCATAAATGCTCTCACTATGCCTCTATGCACACAATCGTAGGATTTACCTTCTGACTCTAACAATGGTGGACTCGATAGCACAGCCCACCACAATTAATAGATTCTGCCAAATATGGTCCTGATAGGGCTAGTCTGTGAGCATAGTGTTAGATATAAGTTAGTATAAGGTAGGTTAGGAAAGGATCAATGATCAAGTGCTTGGCAAAATAGTTATCAGAAAAAGGTGAGTGTTCGACTGGCTGAATCCGCAGCAGCCCTGACCTTCCATTAGCAGTGTCAAACTCTAGTACTACACATATTGCTCAAGTTTTATAACAGGCTATATTGGGCTAGATGCATGACCTTTACATGCATTGAGAACTGAATGCCTTTAGGTTCTAAATGTGGGATGATGACTGAACACCTCTAAGAAATAATCCTGTCTAGCCACTGCAACAATGCTGTTCTTGCCTCGTGCATTAAAAGACATCACTAGCCAGAGTTGCTTTTGTACTGTTATGGGGCAATTGCTCTGGTAATAAGGCCACTGTTTCCTACACTGCCCCAGTCAGGTGTGACAAGTGGGCACCAATTGTCTGCACACAACCTATGTACTGGTCTGGGTGTCATGCTTAGAAGAGCTGCCACCATACTGTGATCTACTGAGACTCATCTACCCTCTTGGATGATTAGAGAAGGGCTTACTGACATGAAGAAATGAACAATCTCAACTTTACCAAATCAAGTTGTAAAGTCTGGTTCATCGACTAGGAGGCACCAGCACTCCGATCAGAACTAAAGAAAAAGTAAATCTAAACTGTATTGCAAAAATCTTAGCACAAAAAGCTAAATCCAAAAAATGTTTTCTCACCATATCATATCCTACATCTACAGCAAACTTCAGTCCAATAACTGTAGATGAAATTGATGCAGCCTCAAACTAAAAGAGGTAAAATCCCTGGCATTGAGGACATCCTTCCAGATTTTCTTATCTTGTTTTTAAAGCAGAAACTTGGTTATCTAATTTCTGCTCCTCGATAATAAATAATGAATGACTCCCGAAACTTTGTCATGAATCAAAGATAATATTGCCAAAATCCAACAAGTCAACTGATGATCCTAACAACTACTGCCCCATAGCATTATTCCTTACAAACTTTTTGAAAGGATTATCCTTTCTAGGATTTCTCCAAAAATAGAAGCCATCTTTTGCATTGAACAGATAGGTTTAGACCTGTCTGAAGCTGCTGTGACCAACCCTCACATCCCATATAGAATCTGAATACCAAAAGGGTTTAAAAATAGGTACTGCCCTCATAGACCTAGCATAGCTTATGACACCATATGGAAGAACGGCTTACTGTATAAAACAGCCAAAATCACAAACTGTCAAAAACTAAACCTATTTAGAATAAATGCTCTTCAATAAGAAAATGAAATTTGACCTTAATTCACAAAAAAGCAGAACATTTATCCTACAGGATGGACTACCACAAGGATCTGTTCAACCTGTACACAAGTGACATCCCTCCAGCAGCCAGTCTAAATTTATATGTGCTGATGACATAGCAATCACCACACAAACCAGTACCTTCCAAGGCCTTAAGAAAACACTGAGCAAAAATCTGAGGTCACTGCAAAACTGCTTTGAAACCTGAGGACTGTCCCCTAACCCCAGCAGAATTGTTGTTTCAGCTTTCAACCTAAATAACCACAAGGCTCATAGAAAACCAAAAATAAACTTCTGCAGCAGGACTCTAATTCATTAAAGCAACCCTTGCTACTTTGGTGTCACACTTGATTGTAGCCTTACATACTGACAACATATGGAAAAAAAATAAGTTAAAGATATCTGTCAGGAACATCATAAATAAGCTCACAGGCACAACTTGTGGTTGTAATGCTTTAACTCTTAGAGAAACTTCCATACTGTAATCAGTATGGAAGTTTCTCTTATTTTGTATTGCCATTAACAATAATTGTAAGATAAAAAAACTAGAAATATTAAAAATATACTGTATACATTATGATTTTTTATCATTAACAAAAATGGTCATCAAAACAATACTGGTACAGTATCAATATTGTATTTGTCTGGAAAAAGTAATTTCAGAATTTTTTTATATTATTTTATTTTATTTTAGGTTAATCTGTCTAATTACACTTAACTAAAGATGCATTTTTTTTTTTTTGCAAAGAATTTTATTCCGAATACTCATGAAAGTTATTTGTTAGACCCAAATTAATCACATATTTGTTGAGAATTTAGGATTGGGTGTTGGTTTAAACTCATTATTAGTCTTAATTAAATGAATAGAGAACAGAGAAACAATTAAACATAAGTTTAATGGATCATATATTTCATCCCTATCACAGAGACATCATCAGGGATGCAATCTTAAAATTGTAAAAGCATACACATAAACACTCAAAACAATAAGTTGAAAAAGTTAGACTAAAATCCTCAAGTCCTATGAGGGGTACCCTTGATGGGTGTTGTTGGCTCTTTAGCAGGATACAGGCCTAAGAATTAAAGTTTCCCAAATGTTGGAAAGTTTAACACAACTATATTTATTAAGATTAGGTTGGTTTTTCAAATCTGCTGCTGATTCTAAGAAAAGTCATTGAAGTCATTGAAGTCATTTCCAAATGTTGGAAAGTTTAACACAACTATATTTATTAAGATTAGGTTGGTTTTTCAAATCTGCTGCTGATTCTAAGAAAAGTCATTGAAGTTTATATTGCATTGAAGCATAATAGTTTTTTTTTTCTATTTGATTCTATGCAAGGCTCCCAAGGCATGGTCAGCTAGATCCTGCTGATCATAGTTATGGCAACAAATGCATTTCTTGTGTTCTTTTAGGTGGATGTTGGCAGATCTCCTAGTATGACCATAATAAGATAATTTGCAAGAACAAGGGACTTTATAAACACCTGGAACAGAAAGGGGAGAGAGTGGATCCTTAGAAGAGCAGATAAGTGCAGCTAACTTCAGATAAGATTTGAAAGCAGTGCAAAGTTTATATTTCTTTAGAGTTCTGGCTTTGTTTTTCTGAGGTGCCTTGGATATACAAAATAGTAATAGCATTTACTGTAGTCTGTATGTTGAGAGAAATGTGAGAATATTGAAGGGTCAATCAGTTTGTTAATCTTTTTGACACTCTAACCATTGGACAAGAAGGTCTAGTAAATAAAGAGGAGTTTAGTTGAAAGAGAAGCCTGGGCGGAACTGAGGTTGGAGGATCTGTTGACAAGGGTTTTCATAACGCTATATTGCTGAGAGCGGGAATGATTGGAAAATTTATGCATATGTCGACCTGGAGTAGGTTTTCTGTAGGAAAAAGAAAGAAAGAATGCCATTGGTAAGATCAGTAATTAGAATATCTAGAAAAGCAGGCTGTTATTATTTTCTTTTTCTGTAGTAAACTGGATTCTGGGGTGCTGGCTGTTGAGGGTAGAGGAGGAAGCAGTCTAATGTGTCTAAGCCATATTAGCTAGATAGAAGATTTGTGAATGGCATTATCAATGGCATGTTGAGAAATATATTTATTCATTTATAAACTTTTTTCATCTAAACAAATGACCAGTGGCAGATTATCCATTAAGGCAATGAGGCACGTGCCTAGGGGCCTCAAGCTTTTTTGGGGGGGGGGGGGGGGGCAAAGACATTTTCCTATAGTGTTTTAAAATAGATTAATGTTTTCAGTAAACATCATCAAAATTATTAAGTTTTAATACGTATTTTGAACAGCGTGCACTATCTATGCTTTAAATAATGTAATTATGTAATTACATTAATTACATTTAAATTATGTAATTAATGCAATACCAATTTCAGCGCTAGTTGACAAGCTTCGTATTTTGAACAGCGTGCGCTATCTACGCTTTAAATTAAACCGCATTACCAATGTCAGCGCATGCCGCTGTTGACAGCTTCGAGGTCACGAAACTGATTGCATTGCCGAGATAGGAAGTTTTGCCTGGTGTTGCTCGTTAACTTCATTTGTTATTGAATTGTGTAAGAGTGAGGTGTTTGTTTCAAAAATAACTTTTTAGTGTGACTTTTCATGTTTTCATTATTTGAGTGTAGTGCAAGTAAAAAAAAACTTTGTAAAATTGTAAATAAAACTGATAAAAAAATAAAAATAAAAAGTTTTATTTATCATCCTTTAACCCTTTAACAGGCAGAAAAATCCAGAAGTTCAAAAACTTCAAAAGTACAAAATTTCATTTATTTGCCACCTAACTTTTATTTTTTTATTATTATTATTTTTTGAGAAGGGCCCCAAATATAATTTGCCTAGGGGGCCCCAACTATCCTTAATCCACCACTACAAATGGCACTTAATTGGTGAAGATAAATTAAGTTGGCAAATACTGAGAGTTGTCAGCAGTAACTTTTGTGCATGGTGTGGGAAAAACTACCCATTTCTTTGATTTATTTGACTATCACTGCCAATTACAAAAGATGGACATGATATGTTCTTTGCACCTCAGTATCCTTTTTATGTACATATTTGTTTGATGCTATAGGTGTTCTGTATTAATTTTAAGAAAGTAATATTTCATATTACAAACAATAGTAAGTGTTGAAGTGCCTTTTTTTTTCTGCCAGTAATTTATGAATTAACATTTTTTGGATTAAAATTCACATATTTAACACACAATGGTGTCACTTTAGCTTATGCTCATGTATTGTAGAAAAGCATCATTCTTGGTTGAAGGGATAGCTCTATTATGCAGATGATGCTTCCCAAGCTATTTGAATTCACACAGAGTTCACTGTATTTTGTGTTGTCTATTTGTTGGAAATCATTGGTTTAAGGAGATGATAACACAATTATAATCAACAACAGTTACATTAATGATATATATATATATTGTGTGTGTGTGTGTGTAATTTAAGTATTCCTTGTTTTAACAGTATTTGTATTTTGCAGGTTATTGTGAATTCTGTTGCTATCTCTTCAAACGCCAACTATATTATTGCTTGTACAAACCATAACCTTCTTTGTATATGGAAGGCAGTTGTTTTACCAACCTAAATAATTTTCTCTAATAAATTTTTTTTTGTTCATAAAGTTTTAAAAAGCTGTCATGATTTTTTTATAAACTTCTTTCTTGCACAACATGAGCAGTTCAACAACAACAACAACAACAAAAAATATATATTGAAAACAGACCACTTAAAATAGTTTAAAATTATACTGTGTGTGCATATATACACTGCCTGGAAACAAGCCAACGGACACCCCTATAGGCAGGGGGCGTCGTGCCATGTAATAAGTCACATGTTTGTAACCACTATAAATTGGAGGAATATAATGCTCCTAAGTCAGTGCAATTGTTTCTGGGTAAAATGGTTGTGAGAAGGTAACTGATAAAGTTTGAAAGAGGCACTGTAATAGAATGCCATGTTGCAGGCTTATCTGTTCAGCAAATTATTGACAAATTGGACCATCTCAAATCAACATTCAGTGATACTATACTAGATGGATGCACAGGAAGTCAATTGCAAGTGCTACCTGTGATGGACGACATAGGATGCTATGAAGGATAATATGTGAAAACTGCCATTCATTCATTGGCCAACACATTGAATCTGGAATTCTGGGCATTGACTGGAACATGAATCTGCACAAACGCATTCAGAACCAAAGCTCACAACATGGATTTCCATGGTATGACTGCAATATGCAAACAACCACATTATCCAAACCAACATGCAGTGTTATCTTCGATGGTGCAATGAACGTGTGTAGTTGGACATGAAAACTTGAAAAGCTGTGTTATGAAGTGAGGAATCACAGTACACCCTCTACCAAGCAGATGGATGGGTGTGGCTGTGGTGAATGCCTGGCGAACATCTCTTACCAGAGTGCATAACCCTAACTGTGAAATTCGGAGGTAGCAGTATGATGGTATGGTCCCGTTTTTCCTAGTTAGGTCTCAAACATCTGTTTGTATTGTGTAAACATTGAACTCAGAGGTGTCTGAACATTCTGAAAAATGCAATCCCTCCAACTTTGTGGCTTTTCTATGGAACTGCCCATTGTCTCTTTCAGCAAAACAATGCACTGTGTCATAAGGGTGCTGCAATTGTGTGGTTTGTGAACATAAACATCACCACACTCGATTGGCCTACACAGAGATCTGATCTTAATCCTATTGTATATATATCATATGAAAGCTTCTATATACGAGTTGACCAGTCCTGAAAATAGTTCAGGCGCAGACTTTGCTTACACTCGGATAAAGGATTAAGCCAAGAATATAATTTCTTGTCATCTTTAATTTATAATATAACCAAGTGGAAAAACTTCAAACATCTTCCTTTTTTACTGAGAAGAAATCCAACTCCTACCTCATAATTTATGCTATTGCCAGACCAGATGATTCTTCTACTTCTCATCTCTCCCAACTATGTTAGTTGCATCTCCACTAATCCAAAGATGTCGCATCAGTATGCTCTGTCTCCTTGCAAAGCAAGTCTAGGTTTCCAGGATACCATAAAGTATGGATATTCCATGTTCCTACTAATAGCTGTCTTTTGCTGATTTTAATGTTATTGTATATATCTTTTGATAGCAGACTTGTTGCTCCAACCCTGATTTTGCTCAATCACATTTCATTTTTACAGTCAGCACATCAACACTTATCTGACCAAACTTAATGATTCTCTTAGCTAAAGGTGGTCCTAACAATGGGAACAGATGCTATTTGCAGCTGCCTACAATGGATCAGATGCTGCTGCTGTTTCATGTTGGTCCATGAGAGGTATTTAATTTCTCTCCTACCACTCTTATCTAAGAGACATTTGCCTATCTGTCATACGGGGACATGCCATCTGAAGATTTCAGGTTTACTGTGCACAGATGTTGCTTGGTTTTCAAATGGATGATGGTGAGTTGATAGAGAGGGTTCAGAAATTGTTGACTAAGTTTCTGGTGTCTGGAATGTGGAATATGAGGATAGATTGAGAGAAAGAAAATGCAGAGAAGTTGGGGGGGGGGGGGGGAGAACGTGATCAAGACATATAAGTTGGTAAGAGGCAATTACCAGATTAAAATGGATGAGATTTTTCATAAAATGGCTGGAGACGGGAGGGGGGGCTAACAAGAGGCCATCCCTGGAAGCTGTATAAGAAGGATTTAAGCAGGAAAGTAACGAGTATATTTTTTGCATAAAGGGTGGTTGGTGATTGGAATGCATTGCCTGAAAGTATGGTGAGTGCAGAGAACTGTGAATTACCCTCATATTGATGCCAAAGGGTAAGTTCCTTTTGAAAGCATTTAGTGATAATTAATTCATTCAATTTTGCATTGTCATATTTATGAATATTTGTTTGATTTAAGTTTTAAAAGAGGTAAACCGTGAGTAGACATATCGGTACACAATAAATAACGGAAAAAACTCACGTAGAAAGATTATTTATTAGTATAATTTTCGCCTGTGTGTCACAGGCATCTTCAGTACATTAAGCTCAAAATTAAACACTAACTGACAATTCCAAAAAGTGCCACCTAAGTAGCTGGTGTAAGATAACTAAAAAGGTCAATAACTTTCCTAAAAAAAAATAAATAAATAAATAAATAAAAAAAAAAATAATAATAATAATAATACAATAAAAAGTTAGGAAAGATTAGCTGATTTGTAAAGTACTATCTCCCATAAAGGGGATAGACGTAAGCCGTCGGATCTGTTTAAGTTAGGAGAATGAAGTAGAGTTTCACATGTTTCTTTATAAAGGCGTTCCATGAGAAACTGACTTTTGTGAAGAACTCTTGTCTTTCTCCAATGAACTCTGTGTCTAGTGAAGATGGCATGTTCAGAAAGTCCAGACTTTTCAGGTTTAAAGTATTCAATATAAGATTGGTGTTCTTCTAGCCGAATAGAGGCAGATCTTCCCGTTTGTCCGAAATAAGATAATCCACAAGAGCACGGAATCTGGTAGACACCTGGATGATTAGGATGTGGAAGCTTGTCCTTAGGAGAAGTGAGAAAGAAAGAACTACAATACATAACTTCTTCCTTTCTATCTAATGGTTATAAGAATTGCTTCATTAAAAGAACTTTGAGTAGTTTTAATATGTCTTCCTCTTCAAACACAGAGGAAATAACGCGCATTACTATCCCTTATGTACAAGGCATCAGTGAACGTATAGCAAAAGTTTTAAAACCACTGAATATTTTTGTTGCCTTTCGACCGTTTAGAAAAATCTCCACCTTTCTCACTTCTCCTAAGGACAAGCTTCCACATCTTAATCATCCAGGTGTCTACCAGATTCCATGCTCTTGTGGATTATCTTATTTCGGACAAACGGGAAGATCTGCCTCTATTCGGCTAGAAGAACACCAATCTTATATTGAATACTTTAAACCTGAAAAGTCTGGACTTTCTGAACATGCCATCTTCACTAGACACAGAGTTCATTGGAGAAAGACAAGAGTTCTTCACAAAAGTCAGTTTCTCATGGAACGCCTTTATAAAGAAACATGTGAAACTCTACTTCATTCTCCTAACTTAAACAGATCCGACGGCTTACGTCTATCCCCTTTATGGGAGATAGTACTTTACAAATCAGCTAATCTTTCCTAACTTTTTATTGTATTAATTTTTTTTTTTTTTTTTTTTTTTTTTTTAGGAAAGTTATTGACCTTTTTAGTTATCTTACACCAGCTACTTAGGTGGCGCTTTTTGGAATTGTCAGTTAGTGTTTAATTTTGAGCTTAATGTACTGAAGATGCCTGTGACACACAGGCGAAAATTATACTAATAAATAATCTTTCTACGTGAGTTTTTTCCGTTATTTATTGTGTACCGATTTGTTTGATTTGTTAACTGTAAGGGTATATTAATAAATTAACTGGATATTACTGTAATAGATTATATCTATTCATAAATGCTTGATTAATTTTACTTAATGCATATAAGTCATGCTCATTTCTGCCTTTGTATCAGTCATAAATGAATAAAAATGACTAAACTATAGATTGACTGGGCATCACAGTGAAAATTTTCCGTTGTGCCCAGAATGTTGTTGAGGCAGCTTTCAGTATAACTTTGTTATTCCTCATTGGTAGAACCTCCATATCCCAATCAGTATAGACAAAGCCCTTTGGTCAGAAAGACCTGGGGTTCGATTCCTGTCCATGATATGAGGAACTTTTATCTGGTCTCTTTTCGACTAAAGGTAGAAGGTATTTTCACTCAGAAACTCAGGTTTTTCATCCTTCAGAACAGGCAAACTGGCCCATGAACACACAGATCTACAATCATAAAATACATACTTAATCCCTCAGTAGGAGGGCTCAACCAGTCCTAAGGGATAGTGGAGGAATGGGGGGAACCCCCCCCCCCCATATGAATAAATAAATAAAAATTCCTCACTGGTCATGTATGTCTTGCTGGATTTGAAAATTAGAGAATCTTGATAAGTAATGGAGGTGTGTATTACCCTTATATCTATAGCATGATTGATGGAAGCACTGTCTTTGTTTTATTATGGATTTTCGGCCAAGTGACCTATTCCAGTCTCATTGCATTGCTTTATTGGTCTTCCAATTCTTCTATTTTCCATTTATCTTCTATCAGTATAATATTTTGGCAGTTTGCTGCTGTTCTTTTAATTTAGAATTTCTTTATTTCTTTTATGGTCTCACTTAATGTATCCAGCTGTTCTGAAAAAATTCATTTTTCACTTTTCTTTTTTTATAGTCCATGTTTTGCTTCCATATAATAAAGCTAGTTGAAACAGACATTACATAGTCTGATACTACTATGTTTTATTATCGAGAAGAATATGTCAGTGATCTTTTTTATCTTCATATGAAAAACTGCATCTTAGGTATCTGATAGTATTCCTTGTTCTAATGCTTTATTATCAATCACTGTTTTATTCCTTACTGAGTTTTTTTTATTTGAAAGCCATTATTTTTCTTATATGCACTCTTTGCACCACTGAAGATTGACACTGCATGTTGGTTTGGGTAATGTGGATCTTGCATATTGCTGTACTGCCATGGAACCAGTGTTGTGAGCCTCAGTTCTGGATGATTTTGTGCAGATTCAGGTTCCAGTCGATATCTGGAACTCTTCATTCAATGTGTCAGCCGATTGATGACAGTTTTTTACATATTATCCTTCGTAGCACCCTATGGTCACATTCAGTGAGTGTGGCAGATCATCAATTGGTAGCACTTGCAGTTGACCCCTGCACTTCCATTTCAGTATGGTATGGTATGGTATCACTGATTGTTGACCTGAAATTGCCCAATTTTTCAACAGTTTGCTGATCAGATATGCCAGCAATATAGCATCTAATTGCATATTCTGTCAGTCCCCTTCTTGCAGCCATTTTACTAGGACACAGTTGTACTGACTTTGGAGCATCATATTCTTCAATTTTCTACCGGCTATAAACATGTAACTCATTACTGGATGGGTGTTGATTTCTTTCCAAGCGGTGTATACAAATTAGAGTTTAGGCCCAGAGATGACTGCACCTGTCTGCCATAAACTTCCCTGAAAGACTCAATTCATTGCAAATGTAAGCTTGCTATCATCTATATCTAATTGGTTGAGACAGCTACCACTATTTCAATCAATTAGGGAATAAATGTGTTCCACCTTTAGGAATAAAAGATGTTAGAGATTAAATAAATAAAATCATTCACTTATGTTTATATGCATATTCAGTATGAAATTATTGGAAACAGTGCATATTCACATAAAATTCAACATTACATTATCAATGATGGAGTGAAACAGCAAGTTCAAATACTGTAATATAGAAATAAATAAACTAGAGAACAACTTTTTAAAAGCATTTCTTTGGCTGATTCCTTAACTAGTGCAAAAGTGAGGATTCTCTCCCAGGAAATGTTTTAACCCATCTCAAAAATATCAACTGTCAGACTATTACAAACTAATATGAGTTTTATTATTTTGTGAAGAGATGGCAGCATTTGTCTGTTTTTCACTTTCTATTGAAAGCCTTAATTTATAGACAGCATTCCCTCCCTATCACTGAATACACTGAATGGAGATTTGGTGCCTGTCTACAAAAACTTGTTACAAGGAACAAGCAAACTTTGAGAAATAAAAGCAATTAGAAATTTACTTATTTAAAATTCAAAATAAATTTAAATATGACAAGGAAAGTTAACAGGAACTATTCCCATAAAGGGAATAAACAACATTTGCACAATCAGTTCATTCCTCACAAGCCTATTTGCATGTCCTTTCAAAGGTATAGAAAATGTTTCGTAACCAAATGTGTAAGAAGGAATTTGAAAGAATGCAAGGTAAGCTGCTTTCATAGGTGAGCTGCTAACTGAAATTTATAAATGTCAGAATTTCTAAACAAAAAGAGCCTGTGTAGCTCAGTGGAATTGGTGTTTGCACCCATAGTGCTTGGCCACCTGAAGAAAGACCCAAGTTCAATTCTAGCCACTGATCAGAGGAACTGTGTCTAAGCCTTTTTTCCACTGGTCCTCGTTGGTCGATCTGATTTCGGATAAATAATATACTGTTAGGGTTAGATACTATGAGATGACAAAACTTGTCTCAACTCTTTGCTGTAGCGTTGTATAATTAGAAATAGCCTTAGGTAGTCACGGATTGGCAGCCAGTGGAGATTGAACTTTCCCCCTCAGTCTCCAAACGTTAGCTATAAACAGTTTTGCCTACTCCCTGTAGGGACAGAAGGCATTAGCAGATTTATATGTATTTAGATGTTTCACCCTCTTTCTGGATGCTTTTTATAATTAGTGATAGCCTTGGGCAGTATCTGATAAGCTACTGCTAGATATTGAACTGTCTCTTCAGTCTTCAAAAGTAAGATAGGACTAATACAGCCTTACCTGCTCCCTATAGGAAATAAAACGCATTAGCAAATTTATATAGAGAGGAAAAGGAAGGGTAATAATTCCTAATTCAAAAAGATTCTGTAGAAGGCAGAATGTGCTAAGCATGATTTTTAGAGATGAAAGATTAGCTTTTTTTTTAAAAAAAATACTTCTCAATAATTGACTCATTTTTTTCTGGATTATTATTTTAATGAGAGTATTTTTAACTAAGGATTGTGTGGGTTTTAAAGTTTTGTTTTTGTTCTACTGCATACTGTATGATTTGACATGGGACCAATGCACAGAACAATGGCTGGTGACTTCAAGGTGCAAGATTTTGTACACTGACTTTGTGTGAAATGTATGCACTTCAATAGAGTGGGAGATTTCCAGTGAGACAGGAAACTGGTGAGTGGTTGTGTCGTAAGTATTTGAGATCAAGTGGAATGAGAAAAACAGTGATGAATAATGAAATTCAAGAAAATACAGTTTTTAGCAGCAAAGTTGATGTTGCATACAGTAAGACTGTTAGCAAGAATAAATTTATGAGAATAACCAGATGATAATTGCAAAGAGCTGTTACAAGGATTTGTCTCTACATAACAAAACGTGAGATGTGGTCTGAGAAATGCCTACAAAATGATATGACAAAAAAAAAAGCGGGGAGAAAAAGCAGAGTATGACAAACCAAAAGGAGGAGAATAAAGACCAAATTTTGTAGAGTACAGTACAGTGATTCATTGATAGGAATGAAAAAAGAAATCTTGTTTCTCAGGAGCCAATATTAAGGATATTAATGATGCTGTGTAAGGATGCAAAGAATAAACAAAGATGTTTATTTTGACTAGTATGAATGAACTAGCAGGAGAAAAGTGTGTAATGTGAGACTGAAAGTTTTGCTTGCAAAGTGAGAAAGCAAAGGTTGGATTGTTGCTATGGTATGATAGAGGTGGAAAACAAATGGCTGTGGTTGCGAATGATGCTGTGCAGGAAGAATGGTGTAGAGTTTGTGGATATGTAGAGAAAGAAGCTTTTGATGGGAGGGTGGATTTATATAAAGAAAATGGTTTGCATTCAAAAGGTTTTGGAATCAGGAGTCTTGAGAAACTATTGTTCATTGAGAGTTCAAAAATTAGAATGCTTACATTAGGGATACAGATGAGTAGAGGATTAGGCAACATAGAGGAAAGTAAAGAAGAGATGGATCACATAATGCTGAACGTAGCTCCCTGGGTCTTGATCTTTAGCTCTCTGGATCTTTAGCATACCAATCAAATCAAGGTGTAAAGGAGGTTCCGAAATGAACGGATATTGCAGTATATGTACACACTGCTTGAAAAGAAGTCAAGGGACATTCCCATGGGCAAAATGCATTGTACCATATAACGAATCACATGTCTGTAGCTAGTATAAATTGTAGAACTTCGATGCACCCAAGTCAGTGCAACTGTGTATGGGTCAAATGGCTATGAGAAGGGAATTAATGGAGGTTCAAAGAGGCGTTGTGAAAGCATGTTGCAGGCCTATCTGTTTGGCGAATTAGGCCCTCCTAAATCAACTATCAGTGGTGGCTCATCCATCAGGGCTGCAGCCCCTGCAGTATAAAATGAAAGTTCCTGTTTTATTATCACCGTTCTTAAATTTTTATATATTTATCTAAAATCATTATTTTCTTGTTTGTAATACAATACAATACCGCTCGATAGTGTTTTATATAATTCATTTTGTAGTAATAGTTGTATTTTGCAATGGCCAGTGTGCTGTGTGGGCTAGGGCTAGCATCAGTACTGGCTAGTATAATCAGAGCTGGAGCTGCATTCAATGCAGACCACACCAGACTGCTACCTAGTGAGGGTAACGCATGATTTCCGTGCAGTTTGGACTGGTAGCATTGCACCCCCCCCCCACCAGTGCAAACTCTTACGAGCCACCACTGAATGATATTATACCGAGATGGAAGTGCTGAGATTTGTAAACTGCAAGATATACAGGGTGTTCGGGATAAATTTGACAGTTTCGTAAGGAAAAAGAAAATCTTCTTTGTATCTATTAAATTTAATGAATTGACAAAAAAACATTACAGGCAGAGTTAATTACAATACTATCAACAAGATTTACTCAAAATAACCACCATTAGCATCGATCACAGCTTCAATTCTGCTTCGGAACCTCGAACAAGCTGATGCTACAGTCTCCCTGGGAAGGGCCGCAAAAACTGTTTTAATTTTATCCATTAACTGGGCTTTTGTATTACTGGAAGTGCGATTGGTGTCTTTTTCAACTGCGCCCCATACAAAATAATCCATGGGGTTAAGGTCTGGGGAGTTTGGAGGCCAAACATTTGGACTGGTGAAGTCGTAGAAATTTTCAGACAACCATTTTTGACTTTTCCCAGAGGTGTGGCAAGGGGCTGAATCCTGCTGCCATACATACGGCCTACCATTGCCTACCCTTGTTATCCAGGGCTTGACTACAGTTAGCAACTCCACGAACAAAGCCCGAATTCCAATGCCAGGGTTCTTCAACACCTGTTCCTGCAGATTTGCGAGGAATTCTGCTGTATGAACGCAATCAGATCGTCTGCTAGGGATCTTTCTTCTTGCTACATCCTCGTAGTCACCATTGCAAGTCTCTAGTTCATGCCTGATTGTTTTTACTGTATTCAGGGAGCATTGGGCAGCTGTCGTAATATCCTTATTTTGATGGCGGGCACGAATCATCATGATACAAGTTATTCTCTTCCATGATTCAGGTGGGTTCCAGCTATCCATCCTTTCTGACATCTTGTATGTGAATGAAGAAGGGTCCAAACTTTTAAATGAAGAGAAGTGTGTGTTAATACATGTAACTTACGGAAAAATATAATTAATTATAAATATGTCAAATTTATCCCGAACACCCTGTATACTGAGATTTGTAAACTGCAAGTGCTACCTACAGTGGATGACTCACCAAAAGTGACGGGAGGGTACTACGAAGAAAAATTTGTAAAAACCGGCATTTGTCGGTCAACACGTTGAATCACCCTCTACCAAGCAGGTATACGGGTGTGAGTGTGGTGGATGCCGTGTGAATGTCTCTTACCAAAGTGCATAACCATCAATGAAATGCAGAGGCGGTGGTGTTATGGTATGGTCCTGTCTTTTTCTGGTTTGGCTTAGGACCTTTGTTTGTAGTAACACAACTCTGAGAGGAATCTGAACATTCTGGACAATGCAATGCTTCCTGCTTTCTGGCTTTTCTACGGAACTGACTATTGTCCTTTTTAGCAAGGCTGCACCATATCATAAGGTTGCTGCTGCAATTGCATGGTTTGTGAACATGTACATCACCACTCTTGACTGGCCTTCACAGAGCCCTGATCTCAACCCTGTAGAACCTCTGTGAATGAATTGGAGCATCCAGTGAGGTCAAGACACATCCGCCCCGACAGTCTAGAATCTTATTAGATGCCTACTGGAAGAATCATCCAAAATTCCCCTTGATCGCTATCATACGCTTGTGGAAAATATTCCCCACAGGATTACTGTAGTCATTGCAGCAAAAGGAGATCCTACATGTTAATAAGGTGGGCACCATGGTTGTTTGCTTCTCACACTATAGTGTCTGCTGACTTCTTTCCAAACAATGTTCTAATTCCAGAAGCATTCAGAATAACGGTGAATAGCTTTTGCCGTTGATTAGCTCGGCCAAAATTATTATCATTACTGGAACTTCGTTGACTGAGGATGTTATTATTATTATTAAGAGAGCTGCAGAGAAAGGACTGATCAAGGGAGGCCATATACTATCTGCAACAGCTGTTATACTTGTTCATTCATTTACACTAATTGTACACACACCACATCATATGGCAAGGCATTTCATCTACACACCACTCTGAATGATGCATCTAGCCCACACCCCTTATTTACAGCATTCATTCTCAACTCCCAAAGATGCTCTTGTGGTCTTTTCCCACCCTCTATAAAATTTAAAAAATTCTATTTCTTGAAATACTGTATGAATTTTTCAAAGGTTTTATGTCTTAAACATATGACTTCTGTTTCGTAGACTCTCTCTCTCTCTCTGCTGTACCAGAATCACCACTGAAACCAGGAGACCAGACTTTATGAAGGATTTGTAAAAAGGCAAAACGACTTCCTTTATCAAAGATCATCTCAACTTTACAATTATCCTCTTAGTTGTATTTGCAATCCATCGCTACTCAGTCCCACACATTTCTTCCATTCAATGCCCTTTTCGTTGATGTAATTTGCAATCAAATTAAAATTTTCTTCAGCTGTTCTTGTCAGAGGTTTACAAAAAAGAAATTCTGTGCGAGTTGTATTGTCAAAATCGTATCTCACAAAACATTAAATTGGCATTGTCCGATATGTCTACTTTCATCGACTTGCAAGGAAAAAAAATTGCACTCTTTTGAGTGATCTACAACAGTTTCTTTTATCTGCCATCTCCATGATTCTCTGCTTCACTGTTATTTGATAGCTTCAGCATATTTACTTGGCTTTCCTGTTTTTTATCACATATTCCAGATGTTAACATTTTCATTGCTGGAACTATTAATTTTTCGGCAACTGTGAGGATAACCAGTTTCAGCAATTAATTTTGATATTTCATAAGAAGCCATTACAAGGTTTTCAGACTGAGCTCCCTGAGAAAAATTCGAAAACATAGTCTTCTTGGTAGCTATTAGTTCTCTTTATTTATAAAGAAATCTATTGGCTTATTACTGTAGTTCGGATGTTTCATTTCCAAATGTCGCTTCAACTTTGAAGATCTCGTGGACTCGTTTGAGTTCTGCACAACAAATAACACATAATGGTTTGTCATCAGCACCCTTGAAACTGAATTATATGTAATCCTCAGAATACTGTCAGGTCCAGTACATCTTTTCTGTAAGAGTAGTAGACAACACATCGTGCGGCCATTTGTTAGTGCTGTTCTCAGAAATCGTGCCCGGCTGCACATCATTCGATTGTTCATTGGTGCTAATCGAAGAGTTTGTAACCAGAGCATTGTTTGTTTGTTGTTTTATTACCCATTTATCCATCGTTAAATGGGTAATGGCAAGCTAGATAAAGAAAGAATGAAATAAATTATTTAGAAACAATTATAATAATTACGGTTGTTCAGCCGAACCCACCGGACAAGGTACACGTAATCAGTAAATACAAAAAACAAAAATACGCTCTCTCTCGATGCTTAACTCAAACTGAACAAGCAGAGTGAGTACGTGGCTGGGGAGTAAAACATACGGCATACCGCCAAACGATTCGACTGGTGGCGTGGTTGCTGCAGCGCAGCCTCGCCATTAGTTGAGCTACTCTACCGCGAACAAAGCGAATGTGAAATCACAACTCGGACGGAGCGCGTTTTTCGTCTCTATTAATTAATTATTTATTCATTAGTCCCAATTAAACTCTATTTACTTATATTTAGAGTGACCCACCATTTGGGAAACGCTGTGTTAAAGGATTTCTGTCTGCATGTTTTTTTTTTTTTTTTTTTTTTTTGAATTTCGTAACTTTTTCGTTGTCAAAATAGTCCCGTGCGAGGATGTCAGTTAAGAAGAATGCCAGTGCGAATGTCATTAAATATATACCGTTCACTACATAGTTTTATTCTAGATTCTGCAATCTTCTTATAGGAAGATGTGTTTCTCTGCTGGGTATTGCTTGTCATTCGCCTTTTGTGTGATGTACTTTCAGACTTTATGAAAGTGACATTATCTTATGCCAAAAAAAAGAAAAGAAAAAAACGTGACAGCGGAAATAATAACCAAAATACACATAACAACAATAACAAAAATTAGCTAATGCCTTTTTGTTCCCGTAAGTAGGCGAGGCCGTTTTAGCCTTATCTAACTAACATAACAACAATAATTGAAGAAAAAATGATTTTATGTATATATTAAAAAAAAAAAAATTCTCAAAAAATTAGTATAAAATACTAATCAACTAACACATAGCGCCATCATGTTATAGGTCGTGATAGAAAAAAAGAAAATTACCATACCAAATACGATGATATCAGTTGTTTTAATATCATTTTTGTTCTAGGTGTTTATCAGAACTTTCCAGATACCCCCCTCGTGTTTCTTTCAACCTAGTGGTTGGTGGGGTAGCAATATTACTTTACTAGTGAATTATTCAAGATACCGGCCACTGAATTAGAATCCTTTATGCAGATGTATGTAAACGCCACTTATATGCAAGATACTTGGATTTCTAAATAGAAATCAGGCAATGTTTAGACTGTTTAGAATAGCTATAAATGAAAATGCCAACGTATTGACATTTGAAGGCGTTCCGTGTATCACTTCTTTTTGAACATGTGTTCATAATCTTAGGAACGCCAGAGTTGGATTGCTGCACAGTGACAATCAGAAAGATTATAGCTGAGGTTAGTGTTGAGATGTACTTGATTCCACAATTCTTCTTTCGAGTTCGTCATAGCATCTAAAGAAGATCTCTGATTTGATCCAAATGATTGGAGTGATAAGAGTTTTCGTCATTAGTGTCAGCAGATTGAGTACGTGATTAAACAGTACTCTGGCGCTAGTCCTGCCATATGCGATGGTTCTCATATGCTCTTCCAGAAGAAATTCAATGGATTTTTCAGTCTGACCAAAATTGGAGCTTGGGCGGAGGAGTGAAAGAAGTCCGGATTTTATTTTTTTTGAAAACTTAAGAGATACGGAGCTGAGATACGATATATATATATATATATATATATATAGCTTTTATATAATTTCTATCTTCAATATGGCGAGGTGGACTGAATAGTAGCTTTTTAACTGTCTGTTTAGAATAACCATTTTTCTGAAAGTTTATAAGAAATTGTAGTTCTTTGTTGATATCCTCTTTGTCACAGAAGGGGGAGGAGCTCGTTTGCCAATGTAGAAATAATGCCTAGTTTGTGAGGTGGATAGCCAGCCTGGTTGGCATATCCACTCTCCAGCCAAAAGGCTGTGGGTTCGAATCCTGCCATGGACATGGATGCTTGTGATTATCTGTGAAAATATTAGTGGTGCTGGTGGGCAGTACATGATGTTTGTGTAGTTGTGGTTCGTGCTTGGTGAATTGAGTGGTGGAGACAAAGTTGTAGAGTAGGTGCCCTCCTTCAAGTATTAATAATGATGATGAGATTGTGCATGAAATTGGTGTGAGTTTCCTGTAAATGGTGATCTTCAATTTTTCAGATACACGAGTGAGTGAGTTTGACATCTATGAACCGGAGAAAGCTGTCAATCTCTAATTCCGAAGTAAATTGAATTTTCAGGTGTTGACTGTTGAAATGGTTTAGGAACTCCTTTAAGAAATCAAGTCTATAACTCCAGAATAAGAAAATATCATCTACACACAACCTAGGTTATCTTCCATAACCTAGACTTTAATGGGAATGAATAGAGAGCTTTTTTCTTATACACACCCACAGTGAATCACTGCCTTTTTGTATTTCCACTCACACAATAGACATGACATTTAAAATCTTCAAGCTCACTGAACAATATAATTTTGACCTCAGGAAAATTGTTATGTCCCCACTTTGGCTCCTCGAATACAAGTATATTGTACGAACTTCGCATGATATATATATATATATATATATATATATCAGTAACAAGATCGGTACTACGACAAGAATTGGAACAAAAACAGTGAAATGGAGACAATGCGTGGACAATCAATGATGCTTATAAAAAGACTAGTGCCGAAATGAAATGTAACTAATAACCATCGTGGAAATTAAAATAACACCATGAGCCAGGGGAAGAATTGATCCTCAGAAAATCATTTCCGGGGTGGAATTATACAGTGCCGGCGCTAGGGGCTTTGTCGCCCGCATGCAATTTCTATCTAAGCGCCCCTGTAACGATCAGGGCATGTGTGGTTCTTCTACGATATTGAAAATTTTAATTATTTGAAATTTTTTAAATAAATTTTGACAGAACCGCCACACGTGGTTCGCTAAATGTAACGAACCTGGGGTGTTGACTAGGCAGGATAATCATTAAAAACCCGAATATTCAAAAAAATTCTTAAAAGTTAAAGCAAAGTTTGATAAAGCCACTTCACTTTAATCGTTGAATATAATGATACAGGGATTATAGCCTTCTCACCGATCCGAATCGCTAACAAAATTTATTTGAACTAAAGTTTAAAAAATTCTTGCATTTAAGAAGTTACTAAATTCTTAATAACTTGTAAAATTTTTTTAATAATTTTTATAATGGAACTATCTTTTAGGAAAATAAAAGAAACTCAAGATAAATGAGAAAATAATAAAAGAATTTAGAAATAATTAGAACATTTAATATAAGTATTCAAAAAATAATATATTTACACAATAACAGAGATTAACAGAAAATAAATTTACAGAATAACAGAAAATAAATTAAATTACATAAATATACTTGAAATTTTTTTAATTACAATTTTAGCGTTTTTGATTTCATATTCACAAAATTAGAAATAATGGTCTTAACGTCTAATTCCGCACATATATCATTTTCAATAGTTATTAATGCCAAACTAACAAGCCTCATTATTATTATTATTATTATTATTATTATTTTAACGGTGTCTCCATGGAGTCAAAAGCCTCATCGCGGGAGACCTCACATTGACACACTAACCATTATTTACATAATACCTGTCATACCGCTCCTTAAATTCATTCACAGTTGAATCCCATTCACAACCCTCCAAGTAAAAAATCTAGTCCTAACACCCTTGTTAACCACACTCTTACACAATCTCCAGGGATGGCCCCTCGTTCTCTCACATCCTGCATTGGTCTTAAGAATATCATCAGTATCAATCCTGTAAAATCCCTTTAACAATTTAAATACCTCTATCATATCTCCTCGCCTACGTCTATCAGCTAGTTTTTGGAGCCCACAGATCAATCTATCCTCATATGGAACATCCCACAGACCTGCAACAATCTTTGTAATAACCTGCCTCTGAATCCTCTCCACCACTTCCGCATCGCCAAGAAATCCTGGCGACCAGATCTGTGCACAATAGTCCAAATACGGCCTTATTAATGTCTTATAGAGTTATGTGCAACATAACTCTATAAGGCATTAACAATAACTTCCCTATCCCAGCTTGTTAGTGTGTTCCTCAACAACCATGTAATTTGATGTGATGTTTTGGCAATCTTTGCAATATGCCCTTTAAACTTAAGTTCTCTGTCCACAATAACTCCCAAATCTCTTGTCTCATCAACTTCCTGCAGTTCAGTTCCGTTAATATAGTAAACAGCATGCGATGTCATCCTCCCGAAGTGCATCACCTTACACTTAGCCACGTTGAACTGACAGCCATTTACCTCAGTCCATACCGTCAGTCTATTTAAGTCATCCTATAAAATATCCACATCATTTGAATTGATTATCGCTCTTCCCAATTTTGCATCATCAGCAAACAAGTGGATACTTCCATTCAAGGTATTTCCAATATCATTGATGTACAAATTAAACAATTTTTGTGACATACTTGTTCTTAAGTGGGTTTTAATCAATTTCAACTTGGCAAAGGAACGTTCGCCGCTCGCTACACTAACAGTTAAGGTTAATAGTATTCTTAAAGCAATTGAAAAGTTAGGGAAAGATAAATTATTGGACACCATAAAATTAAGAATATCGAAAGGATTTTGAATATTTAAATTAAGCTTCCGAAAAATATCTCGGAAAGCACATAACTCGTCATATAGTTATATTGCATTTACGTCTTTATTGTCGCCGTCCTTCAAGAGAATCTAAATCGTCACAATTTTTTCGTAAATCTTCGTTATTAATTTATAGTAATCTATACAATAAATTTAAATTATCATAATATATTTTTAGTTGTTCAAAACGTTCTATTAACGAACACATTGCGACGTCTAGAAGTGTATAAAACACATTCACTCTAAATTTATCTTCTGCGATTGTGGCGTTTCGTCATGATGCTCGTAGTCAAATTGTTCTTCTTTCGTAGTCGAACTTCTGTAGCAGTTTTAAATTCTTGTTCTCCATGCAGTGCGATTTAAACGACACTTACTCTTTATTGCATGGTTTTATTAGGAGTAAACAGTAGCGTGCTGTTAACTAAATAACTCAATTTAATAAGGCTGTCGAAGAGGAATTCTCCTCTTCACTCAGTTCTTTTGCCATTTTTAGAACTTCTTTAAAATTTATATCTGATCGATACTCTTGTAAGAATATTTTTAAGTTTTACTCACAGGCTTTATTCTGTTAAATAAATCATGCCAAATAATAAGAAAGCAAATAAATTTGTAGTCCTTTATTTTTGCACATAATGTTTGTGCTTCATGCTGAGTTTCTTTATTAAAATTTCAAAAAGTGCATCGTAAATTTCTCCTAACTGATATCGTAGAGGGCGGATTGCATTAATTTTACTTTCCTATCGCTTTTCTGATGGCTGTTTCAATGTTAAATTTTTTACGAACTTTAAAAGGATTGCCCAACGTTTGTAAGAGAATGAAAAGAAATTGTATATTTCTTGAATAATTGCAAAGAAACTAATTGTATCTGCATTCACTTTGGCTGCATCGTTAATGATTTAATTTAGAGTATGAGCAGCACATGGCACGTAAAAAGCTCGAGGATATTTGTTCAAAAGCAAATTTTGGAGCCCATATTTTTTCCCTTTCATATTTGCCCCAATGTCATACTCTTGACCTTGCATGTCTTCAATGGGAATTTTCCATTTTTCCAGTTGTTCCATTATTGTTGCGCATAAATCACGTCCTGTGGAATGTGATATATCTTCAAAACCAAACTTTTCCCTGATCTTGACAATTCTATTGTCACAGGAAATAAAGCGAATAATAATGGTCATTTGTTCTGTTTTACTTGCACCAGGTGTGCAGTCTAAAATTATGGAATAATATTTAGATTTTCGAATTGATAATAAAATTGTATCCCTGATTGCATTACTTAAAGTTTCCAATATTTCATTTTGATTGTCTTTACTCAAACAGTGTACTCTATTGTTTCGTTGTAGGGCCCTTTCAACATGATTTTCCATAACGGGATCAAACTTCGCAAACAGTTCGACTAATTTTAAAAAATTGCCGTTATTCCCTTCATATAATTTATCAGATGATCCGCGAAAAGCTAAATTTTGACTACTAAGGAATTTTATAATTTCAATCAAGCGTTCTAAAACACTCGTCCATGGTCAACCCCTTCTGTTTGCTTCAGTTCCTTCTTATTATGCCTCGTCTGAGACCTTGCATGAAGTTTGGCAAACCCCCCCCCAAAGAATCGGTATGATTCTTTCATCTTAAGTTTCAAGTTCAGCACGCCTTTTGTTCTGCTCCGCTTTCTTTTAATTGTAAGTTCCCGGCCATCAGAAACTTATTTAAACCTTTCTGACTGACTTAACAGATGTTTACACTCAGAGCCTGCAAGCCTTTCGCATACAAACAAATTTTAATAACAATCTTTCTAATGCCGTCATGTAGATCTATTACATGCAGCTTCGGCGATAAAAACATTGCCTTTGTTGATAACACTCTAGCGTATTCTTATTAAAGCAGTATATAGAGTTAACTTCCAGAGTGTTATTTACAATAACATCTAAAACAAACTATACAGAGACAAACAAAATTTATTTTTACGATATTCACATGGGACTTAACCTAAGTAAACAATCGAATGTAATGTGCTTTGGAATATTTAAGCTATAATCGAATTTTTAGAGTACCGTATGACTGGTAACGTAGCAACATAGGTTTTGTACGAAAATTCGTTTCTGCGCATAAAAGCCGTTCATCGTTTCACTTTAGATTCTGCAGGCAAGCATTTAGCCTGCTCTCATGCAAAATTGTAAACAGCAAACAATATGAAATTTTTTACATTTTTATTCGGTATATCTGGCCTTATTTATTTTAATATTGATCATTCTAAGAATTTTTTGTTTTTATGATAAAAATTTTGTTTCTTAAAAATAAACTTATGAACTGTGTCCCGGCGGCGGCGCTTCCTTCGTAGCGGCGCCTGCATGTATCGTATGCTCGCTTTCGACGGACTGTGCATAAATGTCAAAAAAGCCGCGAAAAACTTTCTGCTAACTTTTTTGGTAAAAGGCTGATAGTATTCAACTTCACTGATTCTATAAAGCTCCATTGATCAACAGGACACGATAGAGCCAACTGCCATAAACGTAGAACACATGCAGTCGCTCAGCGCCCACATAGAAATTTAAAAAAAAAAAAAAGAATTCCATACACTATAATGGCGTGTGAAGAGGCTCTACATCGTTACACTGCAATTTTCAGTGGTCATGTAAAGCCCAATGAATTGCTTTACAGGGTCTGTGAAGCGATATCAAACGATGTGCATTTGTCATCATTAACAAAAGCTTGTGGACTGCATTTATTTCGTAAAAATTCATGGTAACTATCGTCTGTTTTTGTCTGTTCGGATCTTCACGCTCACAAATTCCATAGAGTCCAATGGCGAGACGAGTTAAGCAGCCTTCTGAATGACTTCAGAACGGTAAACTGGTCTTCTGCATAGCACACAAAATTTGTATATCGCTTCAGTATTCCGCTTTCCAGCATTCAAATAGTGTCTTGAACTTTTGGTAATAGTGTATGTACGGAGGCTGTTCAATAAGTTATAAGACTATATTTATACAGAAAACAGATTACCTTTAATCGTCATCATTTACATGGACTTTTTCGAAGTAACTACCGTGAGACACGATGCATTTGTCCCAACGTTGCATAGACTTCTTAAACATATGTGAAAGTCCGTTTTTTGAGAGTTCTTTCAAAACCGCCTCTGCAGCTTTTACAAATGCTTTGTTGCTTTCGAAATGGCGGCCTCTTAGTGGTTTCTTCAGCTGAGGAAACAGCCAGAAATCGCACGGTGCGAGATCAGGACTGTATGGAGGGTGTGGTAGAATATCTATGTTGTTCGTCTGCAAAACGTCCACTACACAACCAGCAATATGTGGCCTTGCATTATCGTGGTGCAATAAGAAGCCATTCTTCAGCAATGGACGCTTCCTTTTGACGTGCTGTACCATTGTCTGTAAAACATCCGCATAGTATGAGCCGTTTACAGTATTCCTGGGTTCTACAGCGTGTTGGTAAACAATGCCTTCGCAGTCAAAAAACATTATGGTCATAACTTTTTACACTTTTTGTTTTCTTGAGGGTAGGCGAAGACAGATGCTTCCATTCACTGCTTTGTTGTTTCATTATAGGGTCATAGTGATACAACCAAGCTTCATCTGCTGTAATGATGCGATTTAAGAAGTTGTCGCCTTCTTGTTCCAGTCTTTCTTTCCATTCTGTGCACACATCCACTCGATGCTGCATTTGCTCTGGTGTCAAGAGTTTGGGACTCCATCGGGCGCAAACACGTTTCAGTCCCAAATGTTCAGCCATGATTGAGTGACACTTCCCACAGAAATATTCAAGACAACATTCAGCTGGCGTGCTGTAATTCTGCGATCCACCTTGATGATAATCATTGCTGTGTTTATCATTGTCTCTGTAATGGACGTTGAAGGTCTTCCTTCACGTTTAAGATCTTCCACATTTTGCCTTCCTTCCTTAAAAGTTTTATGCAAGCGAATAACACTTGCCCTCGACGTGAAAAGCTTCACGTATCATGTTAAAAGTGTCCGATGCTGATTTTTGCAAACGCACACAAAATTTAATCGCATAACGCTATTCCAAGGACGCTTCCATTTCGACGACTGGTCGTGGCTCGTAGGTGCGCCGAAACAAGCTTGCGTTTAGTTACGTGACACTCTGGCACATCAGCCCATATACGCCACCTATCCACCTCTTTTGTTAATACAGACAGCAATATTTCTTTATTCCACAGAAATTAATATTGGGATGAGTGGTTTCGCGACAGTAAAATTAGTCTTATTACTTATTGAACAGCCCTCGTAATATGTAATGTTATTCCCACGTTCTCAAAGCAAATTCAGATTTACACAATGACCTTTTTTTCTCCCCCATCACAACTGTATTCCTTTAATGAACTTCTGTCATAAATATTTCCCAATATTTACAATCTAAATTTATTTTAACACAGTGCTTTTTTCATTTAACATTTGATTGCGTATAAGACTCAAAATTTCTGGTTTTTAATCTGTAAATTCGCAATTGGTTAAATTCCCTGGATTCAGCGAGAAGCCTCACGGTGAGCGAAACAATAAAATCAATTTTATTTATTCTATTTAAAAAGCAATAAAATAAATTTCTTTATTATATTATAAACTAAATTAGTTGTTTTTTATATTTTAATTAATGGATTATTTAAAAAAGAAATGCTTTATTCTTCCCGCCTTCTAAACGTACAATTTACTAATGTTGTATACTGTATATTTCGCAAATAATTTCTGATGAGATCGTTATTAAAAGTAAATAATGAAATTTGAAAAAAATCGCTATGTTGAAAACGGAAGAGTATTCAAATAGT
This sequence comes from Typopeltis vanoorti, assembly GCF_054136105.1. Classification (NCBI taxonomy): domain Eukaryota; kingdom Metazoa; phylum Arthropoda; class Arachnida; order Uropygi; family Thelyphonidae; genus Typopeltis; species Typopeltis vanoorti. Next base: position 91,201,057 of record NC_143568.1, read on the forward strand.
TTAATTTACAAAGTAGCCTGTGCAAATAAAACTTTGAAATTACTATAAAATTTGCAGGACAACAGTTGCAAACACAAAGATTACAGAGACGCCTGTTGTTGAGGCAAAGTAAACGGAGATGGACACATGACTATGTTCACCTAAATAGATAGACGCAATGGCAGAGCTGGATAAGAACAGATTTGGCAAGAAAATCGTTCAGTCAGAAATGCCAGCCATCTCCCCTTCCCATTTACTCTTGCGCTCCATTCAATAACTGGATTGTGTTGTGAGTGGTGGTGGTGGTAATGATCTGGCGCATGCCTCCGTCCAACTCTTCTGTCCAGTGTAGCAAGCAAAACGCTCATCAGATATCAATATCTTTCTGTTGCTTACAGGGGCGAATGCTGCTCTTGAAATTCACGCTTGCTTTTGTTATCATTCAGGAAGTGAGAAGTCTGATTGAAGTCTGATTAGCGGAATAATGAATTACTGACCATTTAAAACTATATATATAGAAATTTATGTACATTTAATTATACAAATACAACATTTATTTTACAAATGATATTCTATCTTTTTCAATTTATCTTCTTGAATACAAATTCTACCCTACGGTTCTTCTTTATGAACTGGTCAATAACATCGTCATAAATAGTTGGTTGTAACTTAATTTTCCCAAGCAACATGCACACTTGTAAAGATTGGCTGAAGCTCACTGGCTAGAGCTACGTTGACTGTGTATGACCTGTGTTTAAGCAACAGAGTGAGATGACGTAAAATAGCTATGCGCGGCATGAAATCACAGTGCTGCTGCTGCGAGGACCTGGAAGCTCCTACAACCTAGCAGGCCAAGGTAGCTTTCATTAGACGAGCAAGCATCGGCCTTCGATACATAACGCAAAACTCAATTATTGCCGCGCAAGCTTAAAACGTCTTCTGTCTACAAAAGTAAAAGCCTCAGTGGAATGTTTATAAATGCATGCATTTATTAACAAATGAATATGACTTCTTTCTCAATTAATGAGCTTGCGCAGCAAGCATGGAGAATTCACCTCTGATTGCTTAAGCAGTCTTGCTGTTCGATGCCGAACACAGCAAGACTGCTTTATTTGAAGTTGTCATTCCTGTTAGTTTACAGTCTATAATGTAGTTCTATTTTAATCCCTTAACATACAAAGACGTCTGTGACACGTCTTTTGTTTATTGCACCAAAATTGATTTTGAATTTTGGTTTCACATATAAATACAACCGATTATTATTATTATTATTATTATTATTATTATTATTATTATTATTATTATTATTATTATTTGACACCTCCAGGGAGTCCAAAGACTCGTCAAGGGAGAGTGTGCCAACAGCATCGAACGATTGGTCCCCTTCCAACTACTATAGATGCTAGACAATCTTGTGCCTATTTCCTTTCATCCGAGAAAAGTTGCCAACGGCGTGTATCAGCTTTTTCGTTTGCGTTTGCACAAATTCATCATTATTTGAAAAATAATGATGAATTTATGTTATGCCAAAAATTGGCAGAAAAACGACCGCTTTCTGATTTTTAATTGGTACGTTAAGGGGTTAATACTTCATCTTCGTACCCCAATAAAAGTCTGATATTACATCATTTTAGTATTTTTTCTATGCAATGTCGATGTCCTTCCCATCCAACAACTGATGCCATTGAGCAGAGCTCAACAGCTCAACATATTCCTCAGTTGGTAATAAATTCCTACTTTGTTGTTCAGCATGTAATCTTTTCTGAATGGTACATTCTTAAATTTAGCTTCTTTCCAAGTAAGTACTACTGATGACTGTCATGGAAGGATAGTTGCATCTTTAACTAAAATTCACTCTAACCGTATAAACCGATCTAGCACTGTTTGCCTTCAATTTCCTTCAGTCACATACTACTTGAGGATGTTGTTTGATAACAGCTGAATAAATTCAGCTTCGTTCTCATGAGATATCACATCTACCAAATAAATGCTCGGATAATTAAAATCCCCCATTATGATATTCGTTTCTCAACCATTATCTTTATTTATTAATGTATATTTTTTTGTCACTAGCAACCGTTCCACTAGGTCTGTAACAACACTCCAATATGTACTTGGCCGCGTTAGACTCTGCCTCAATATAAGTATCAATATAGGGGACAAAATGCAAGGGTTATATTATTTTTCAGAGAGCTGCTAGGCAGCAGAATGGAGAAGGTTATTTGCTAATGAAAGCAGAAGAAACGAAACCCAAAAGAGTAGCAGTACATCAGAGGACAGTAATGCAGAGTGCAGATCATTTGAGGTGTTCTGGTGTTAGATATCATTGGATGCATGTAGTTCGCATGCATTGGAAAATTCGCGCAATGAGTGCATCCAGATTAATCAGGAATTTCTACCATGGAAATCTATCAGGTAATATTGGATCTGTTCATAGCATTAGTGGACATAACAGTAACCGATCTAGTCATGTTGCCTTTATTTGGGAATGTGATTATGTGCTCTTGACATGCAAGATTATCAGATATGTAATATTTTCTGGTAAGAATGGGTGTATGAGGAATAGCAAAGCAGGAGTTTATGACAAGCTGAGTAGTCATGTTTCAAATATACCATAACATAGAAATTTGAGGTGGCTATACGGTGGTTCGTGACAGATTTTCACGGTGGTGTTGGAAAAAAGCAGTATCAGACTTTATATTCTGAATCAGGAGAATAAATGACATAGGAGACTGAGTAATGAATAGCAGCATTTACAAAAAAAAAAAAAAAGTTGTGAGTGGAATAGAAAGAAAAATTATCAGCATGCTCATGAGCTAAGAATGGGAAAGCACGTTGGATGGACTATACGTCCAAAGAAGACGAAAGCTGATTACGTAAGGAAGCTTGCTGAGCGCTAAAGGAATCATAAATGGTTCTGTTGCTATGTGGCGAGTAGTATATATATTCAAGATTAGGATCACCATAACCTGCTAGACACACTTCAGAATCTTGAAAAGCTCCAAATCATGTATGGAACTGTCAGTGGTGAGTGCAATTGAACTGGCTACCCACAGATTTCTCATCGTTTACATTGAACGAATTCTGCCGTCTCCCTTTTTCTTAATTTAGGAGTCAGACCTTTCTTGATCTCCTCAAAGTAGTCTAAATTACTACAGGAAATTAAAGTTCGAAAAATTTCCTACCTTTGACATGTGATTCTTGCGCACTGCACTGTTATATCCCATTGTTTAAATCCAATACCACGTATCAATTTAAGGTTGTAGAGACATTCTGTTTAGATAATCTAAATTAAATTATGAAAATTATTAATATATATTTGATTTGCAGTTAATATCGTGTACATGCTAAAAATAGATAAATAAATAAAACGGGTATGAAAGAACAAATAGGAAAGGAATTAAAAAGAGTTAAAATTTGAATAAAAATTACTCGCACCTATTAAATGTTTTATTTTTGATACCTCAAACTAGGTGTTGGTGTTTATCAGATGAAATTCGTGACAGAAGTGTAGAAGCCTATTCTATCCCAATGGCTTTAACAGGCCTTTAAGGCCCACAACCTTCCAAGCATGCTTGGATTTCGTAACCGAAATACGAGGATAGAATGGTCACTCCTATGCCTCAAGGTATTCTTGGCTGTATCCCTGTGTGTTCACGAGGCTGGTTTGCGGGATGAAAAACACCAGATAATCTGGCGGAAAAAACCCTACTGCCCACGCCCAAGACCGGCTAATTTAGCTATGGCTAAGGAAGTTCCTTCAGCTCCTCACGTCTCCGACGGGAATCGAACCTAGGACACTCCTTCCCCAGGCATATGGTTGCGAAGCGCAAAGCTACTAGGCTAACCGCGCGGACAATAGAAGCCTATTGCCTCTGTCATTTCAACATCCCAGTCCATATTTTTCCACCACTCTACCATCTTTTTCTTTTCCAATGATTGCATTCCAATCGCCGATGACAATGAGACGTGTTCACTTTTGGCAAGTTTTATGAAATACTCGATATTAGCATATATTTTTTTCCACATCCTCAACACTGTGGTCACTGGTTGGTATGTATGTCGACAAGTGACCACAGGTAGGCATGTATGCTTGTGTTATTATTATTATATTTGTTTTGCTTTGAGCTTTGACATTATTAGTCTGCTGGTATATTTTACTGAGGTGAATACACTTCTTCCCAATTCTTATTGAGGACTATTGCCACTCTATTTTTTTTTTTTTTGATGTCGCATCTTCCAAAAAAAAAAAAAGAAATTCTATAGTCACCACTCCAGAAGTCTCCAATTTCATTCCATTACATCTCACTATTTCCTAGTATGGTTATTTTTAATCTATCCATTTCTCTCTTTATATTTTCTAACTTCCCAATTTATAGGAGGGCCTCACCTTTCATGTCCCAATGATTGGTCAAGGATTTCAGCAGTTTACCACCTGAGAATACTTGTTTTCCTTCTGCGTTGCACAAGTATTGTGCCTGGCGTCAGTAGCATGATGGCGGTGACTAGCATGAATCCAACTAGAGCAAGTGTCTACTAGTTGGATATATTGTGTACTTTATTATCTCTTAGAACATCTATCCATACCGCTATCATATCAGGGGAAAATAGAACAAAGTGTTTTCTTGTGACCTTCGTTTTCCAGCAATAAGCTTCTAAAAAGGCATCTAGCCTTCAAAGCCATTATAAAAATTAAATCCTTTATAACGCGTTAAAAGGATTTAATCAATTATTTTAAGGGAACATGCATACTTGACATATTTATAGGTACTTATAAGACTTACACATGTAGAAAAAATAGAGAATTTATTCTAAAACGTGTACTTCATGCGCTCTATCATGGTCATCATCAATGAGAAAGACTGGCAACAAGTTGTTTTTTTTATTCACTTTTATTTTAATTATATTTAATTAATTTAATTTTCAATTAATTTTAATTCATTAATTATATGTAGTAGAGCCTGTGTAGCTCAGTGGATGTGGCATTTGCATACCACGGCACTTGACCGCACGAAGGAAGACTTCTTGGTTTCGAATCTAGTCGGCCACTAGAAGAAAATTTTCTAAGCCTTTTTACGACCGGTTCCTGAATTAGTCGATCTCTGGCACGGGAAGGCGGGTTTTTTCTCCCGGAAACTCGGGTTTTTTGTCTCGTAAACTCAAGAAAATCGACCGTAGAACCCACATTATTTCAGACATTAAATAAGAGTGTTAGGGTTAGCGACCACGAGATGGTGGCTTGTTGAGCCGTCTCTCTTCACTGCATGATGCTTAATTAGCGATAGCCTTGAGCCAACTATCTATGATTGGCTGCCAGTGGAGATTGAACTACCCACTCAGTCTCCAAAAAGTTAGATAGGGCTAAATGGCCTCGCCTACTCCCTATATACGGGAATAAAAAGCGTTAGCCGATTTTTGATTTAATTATATGTAATATTACATATAAAAGTAATATATAAATATTATGAAAATTAAATAGCAACCACTTCCTAAAACATTGAGAGCTTACAGTCTGAGCGATTAACGTTCGGGTGATTTCATAGTTTCACATGTCTGCTGAAATTGACAATCAAATTTGAAAAGTAATTTTTATCAACTTTTCATAATAATAATTTTAAAAAATAATTAAGGTTATGTAATCTGCAGAAACTTTTTATAATTCTTCCTTTGAACTCTAATAGTGTAATCCTATCAACTCATATGCGACCGAGAAATGAGCTAGTAAGCACGTGCAACATGGTACATTGTAATTATTCATGTTTTACACCTATTTGCCAGTATGTATCCGTGATGAAGTTCATGTTACATTCAGTGAAATATATAGGAATTTTCGAATAAAATTCTGTATTTTTTAACATACGGAGCCATACTACTTACTTACTGTACTCTTCCATCAGGGACGGGTTGAATCTTCCATGTTTCTCCAACAACTTCCAGGAGTCTCGATTTCTTGTGTCGCTGGTGAGCTGTCTATATGTTTGTAATCCAGAGTTGACCTTTATTGTTGTAATCCATTTAGTTCTTGGTCTTCCTTTTTTCTTTTATTCTTGCATACAGAGCAAGGTTGGGTAGTACAGAGCTTGGGGGAGATAGTACTCCTACCAGGTGCATCCCTTGGATAGCGGATGAGGGAAGCCCCAACGGGTTGCTCTGAATAAAGAATAAGGAGCTGTGGACCAAAGGGTGTGGCAGAGGAAAGTCAAGATTGCCACACTAAAATGCCAATAACTTCCATGTATTACATGATAACCAAAGCCATATAATATCTATAAAACTGGCGTTATGTACCCGAAATGCTGCTTCACATACATCTCAAAGTCTTACTTAAAACCATTTATAAAATATGAATATATCATCATAAACTCTCTGTAGATTTAGCAACATTTTCGTTTCAACTATATCAACAAAATATTCCTGTTAACACCAAACGGAGTAGGCGATGCTATTTTGCCTAACGAATAAAGTGGAAAATTGCTGACAGCTAGCGCCATCTTTTGTCATCACAGATACCAAGCCCTAATGCCTTGGCTACCAATGATTTTTGAGACAAGAATTATCTGAAATAGAGTTTTCCAAGGAGATAAAACCCCTACTTGTCCATTTCTGAGATTGACTAACTCCGGAACCTGTCGAAGAAATGCTTATAAATTGTTCCTTTAGTTGGCGAAGAATCGAACTTATAATGGTCTTTATTTAGGTGGTTTTGCATTATTGATACAATTTCCACATGCTTTTTTTCTCTTTTTTTTTTCAGCGTGACCCTTCGCCCTTAGTAACTTTAATTTCAAAAGCTCATTTTTTTTTAAAATTGTTTGCGATGACAAGATGAATCTTAACTCTCATCATCATCATCATCATCATCATGCATATCAAGGATTTAGGCCTAGCGTGGCCAGTTCTGCCTTTAGATGCAGTGTTGAATCGTTTAAGAGGACGTCCTGGTTTTCTTTTTCCTAATGGCTTGTACTTCAAGGCTTGTTTTGATAATCTTTCTATTTTCATTCTTTGAACGTGTTCCATCCATTTATGTTTATATTTTTTAATTTTTTCTATTACTGGTTCTTGATTTAATTCTTTCATAATTTCTTCGTTTCTTTTGTGATCAAATAGAGTATACTTTGCAGTTTTTCTCATCAACTTCATTTCTGCTGTTATTAATCTTTGTTTGTCTTTTTGTTTTATTGCCCAGATTTCACTTCCATACAACAAGACTGGTAGGGCTAATGTATTGTATACTTTTAGTCTGGTTTGGTTTAAATGCAAAGTTAATTACACCTGTTATTTTTAAATATTTTGCAATTTTTAGGTTTATATCTTTTTCATTTTCATATGTGATCATACATCCTAGGTAGTTAAATGAATTCACCTGTTCTACGATCTTGTTATCTGTTACTATTTTAGTTCTTACTTTATCTTGTCCTTTAAAGGCCATAGTTTTTGATTTTTCTGTTGATATTATTATTATTATTATTATTATTATTATTATTATTATTATTATTATTATTATTATTATTCCTGATACTTCCAAGGAGTCCGAAGACTCATCGCGGGAGGATACCTACAACTGTCTCAACCACTATGTCGAACCTCTACTACGAATCATCTCCATCAACGCCATCTACCGCCCACCACAACTAGTATTTTTTGTCTGTAAATTGCGTGTGTTCTGAAGGGCCGATTTATCTATATGCAGGATGAAAAACCCGAGTTTACGGGAGAAAAAACCCTGCTACCACCGTATGAGATCGGCTAATTCACCTTCGATTGAAATCGTCCAGATAAAGATTCCTCCCGTCGCGACGAGAATCGAACTTAGGCCTATTCCAATCGAAGGGCGCAATGTACCGTTGATGGTATTATAATAATGATAATTGTATTATTATACCATTATCTTTGGCTATCTCATTTAGATCTAAAATAGCTTTCTGTAAGTTATCTTCAGAATTTGTAATTATTATTTGGTCGTCGGCAAAAAGGAAAGTGTTTAAGTTTACTGTTGGAGAACGTTTAATACCTTGATTGTAATTTTTGTTCCATTTTATTATGAATCTTAGCTCTATTTTGTATAATTAAAAAAAATAATAATACAGACTTTGCGAGCAATTTTTGAGGATGCCATTGCGCCATCTACGCAAAAACATTAGAAGCATGTCGCGCGTGTCTGTTCTGCAGCTGATTGTAATGTTATTGAGATATTGTAGTATCATAAATCTTAAAAGAATGAACTGCGTTTGTGTCATGTAATTAATGATAGATAACGATGCACTGCGGGTCGTGTGGAAATTTTGTCTGTATGGTATGAAATGGAAAATTTTAGGAGTAAGCTGAAGAATTACTTGCCTTCTGTGAATAGTCATGCCCTCCTTATGTTCAAAACATTGTTATGTGCATTATTGATAGCCTGTAACTTTGAAAATGTGTTAACATCTTTTGAAGCTAACTGTTCCAAGTTACTTATGGGACAGTTCGTTTGTTCTGATCCAGAAATTGATTCCGTTACGCAACAGCCTAAAGGATGTTCAAAACAGAACAAGGCAAAAGTAAACTGTACTACGGCGGACGGAATTATATGCTTACCTGGTACTGGAATAAATGAAACAATGTTTTCTATGGAAATTCCATGTCAATATACAAATGGATATTCGTTTGAAACAGCTCTCCTACTCTCAATTTTTCTAGGAATGTTTGGAGTTGACAGGTTTTATCTTGGATACCCGGCAATTGGATTGGTAAAGTTATGTACTTTAGGTTTTATGTTTCTTGGTCAATTGGTGGACATTATTTTAATAGCTTTGCAGATTGTTGGACCTGCAGATGGTTCTCACTATGTTATAAATTATTTTGGACCAAGACTAATATACCTCAGAGCAGACAATAATACATATGTTGTTCCGCAAGATGATTGGTGATATTAAGCATTTCGATTAGATTTTATATATTGTTTGTGAACATTTATTACTCAAAAATAAATAAATAAATAATAAAATAAATAAATAAAAATTTTATGTATAATTGGTGCGAATAACCGGGCATTAAGAGATTGGCATTAACACATGGAAATCCAGCATTGTTTCTAAGTTTTGTTAAATTCTTAATTCTAGTTTTTAGAAATTATGTAGCGGATTTTAAATTGTAGGTATCGTGTTCATTTTAACAGATGATTTATGAAATTAGAGTATCAAATGCTGTGGATAATCTATGATTATAGTTATGTAAATAATCCAAAACTTTCATGTGTTGGGCCATGAAGAAGTTTTGTTATTTAAATATGTGCCATAATTTTTAGAGAAAAATGAATAAATTATCTGGTCAGTATAGCATTTTTAGGTTCATAAATATAATGAACTATTCAATTAGTAAGGATCTTAATTAGAAATTCAAATTTTCTTATTAAAAATGGACTATATATATTTGTTCCTCAGTTTTTGTATTGCTTTTTCCCTCCTATTAAGCATTAACTGTTGTCAGTATGCATTATACATATATATAAAGTACATTAGTTCATTACCTGATTCTTGAAAATAAACATCTTGATTAATTTGATTAACCCTTAACTTCAAAATAATGACCATTGCTTTTTTATTTTTAATTTGGGAACACTCCTTGCAGAATTCTATTTTGTAAAACAAAGATAGATCAGTGATGAAGCCTAACAAAACTTCATCAAAGATGAAGTTTGTTAGGCTTGAGGTTGTAGTCCAAATGCATATTTAGAGGTGTAGAGAATGTGAATGAATGGTTGAAGTCAGTTCACTAGAAAAGTGCCCACATGCATATAGAAAAGACATAAGAGTAGCAATAGCAGACTGTAAACTGAAGATAAATTCTTTAATAAGACACATTTTTAATGAGAAAAACAGGACTACTTTTGTCTGATTCCTTTTACATATCAATCAATAAATGTTGTTGCAAAAAATTATATGGACACATGAGGTTTCACAAACCTCAACTTGACACTAAATGTTGATAAACAGATATAGGTCTTTGTCTTTGGACCTATTTCTACCAAAATGACAGTCAGTTTGTGTAGTGAAGTTAGTTGTATTGATCTCTCTTCAAATTAGAATCAGCTGAACTGATTTTCAACTAATAACACCAACATTTTAAGATCATTCAAGCCATATAACACTACCCTTTTTAAGTTGTAATATTTTCATTTTTTTAATAACATTCAGTGCATCTTGTTTACAAATAATTAATCAAAATCATCCAGAGACTAAAAATATAGAACATATAAAAAAAGTTAACTAATCTGTTTCCAAATGTTCATCTGTATTAACTTGATATTGCATAAATGTAATTCCATAAGCAAAAAGAAATAGATATTGGTGTTTTAATCTTCCTGGCAAAAATAATCAAAAAAATTATTTATAGTGTTGAGGTATAAAATAGCCATTGTGCAATATTTGCTGTTGTTTATTTTAAGTTTTCTTTCTAATTAATTGGTTAAAATACAAATATTGAACTAATAATTGTCCTTTTTTTCATTTTATTTTTATTAAAAAAAAGATGAGCCACATTGAGCTTAGGTAGAGGTAACTGAGTTACCAGTGAGGCATTATAATACATAATTATAACAAAGATACATGAAACATATGACAACTGCTAGCATGAATTAGTATGAAATAGTGTGCATAATTGGCTTAAACTTTTGGGAAACAGTTACTTGTGACGGCAGTTTATTATGTACTATCAAGAGAAATTTTCTTCATGCAGTAGTAGCTTCTAATGTTGGTTTATTACATTCTTACAAGCATTGATAAATTTTAATTTTGGCCAGAATATAGCAAATGACAGCAAATTTTTGTTAATATTGTTAATAGCAGACTATTAACAATAATGATCCCCCCCCCTCTCTCCCAGTGTTGTAATTAATTTATCTTCTTGGTTTGCTTTCATCTCCAGATTGAAGATGCATGATTATGCTTATGAATTTTTGTTCATCTCCAAGGTTTCTAGTTTATTATTAACAAATCTTCTTGTCATTGACACATTGTATATTTCACTCAGCAAAATGTCTATCATATTGAGCCTTTATCTCATTCACACTCTTAGCTACTCACAGCATGCTCCAACAGTGCATTCTTCATCCAGCACCTTTCATGTAAACAGTTTCCAGGGATGGATCCCTTTCATTCTTCCCCTTTTGCCCTCTTTTCTTATTATTATTGTGACACCTCCAAGGAGTCCAAAGACTCATCGAGGGAGGGTACCTACTCTACAACTCTCCATCTCCACCACTCAGTCCACCAACGCCATTTACTGGCCACCACCAGTAGTATTTTCATAGACAATCACAAACATCCATACCTTCAGTGGGATTCAAACCTGCAGCCTTTTGGCTGGAGAGTGGATACGCTAACCACTCGGCCAACTCAACTGGCAAATTATTGTGATGGTTTGTCCTGTCTGTCCAAAATACTGGATCCCACATTAACAGGGGATGCTGTAGACACTTGGAAAAGAGAGAAGATCCTGGAAGTCCTTAATTTGTCTAAGAAAAGTGGACATTTTGTCCAATGGTATGTATATGTTCCGATTTTGTGTTTTTCATAAGTGAGTCCAGTTTATCTGTTATACTTTTATTAAATATAGGGAAGGGATATAAAGTGTATTCATAGTCTGTTTGAATGGGTGTGGGGATTATTTTCAATGGGTTGGCAAGGTTTGTTTGTTGTTACCATTCTGTTCAAAACGTGTAAGTAGAGCCTGTTGTTCTAGGTACAATGCAGGTCCTGAGGATAAATTTTTTTCTTCCCCTGAAGGCTAAAGTTTTGAAAATCCTAAATTTTTTGGACAGGGTGAATACATACATGCCACTTCATGTCTTTTTACAGACAGGATAAACCACTATAATAAGATGTATAATCCCTCTGTATTAATCCTATAAAATTTCCTCATAATCCTAAGTATTTCTATCATATCCCCCTTTTCCTGTCTATCCACTAAACTTGCAATTTATATTTTCTCAACTATTCCTCATAATCATTATTTCAGAGTCCTTATATGGTCTCAGTTACTCATCTCTGAATCCTCATAGGAACCTGTGACTAGATTTGGCCATCTTCTTATCATAGCTTCTTTGTAACTTGTGCCCTTTGAACTTCAAGGTCTCTGTTCATAATCTGCTTCAGTTCCCAAATCACATCATCTCATGAAGCATAATACCACTAATACAATACCTGACCTTTGCTCTAGAGTGCGGCTCCTTGCACTTTGCATTGAAGGGTGTTGCACTTATTAAAACGGCAACTGTGCCCATCCACTAAAATATTACTGAACAAGATAAGCGGTTTAAATGACGCTAATTACTTTCCTTTTCTGGGATACTGCATCCTTCCCATCTCCATATACAACTTACTGGTAATTTTCAGCTAACCAGACTCCTCTCTAACTGCTAGATGACTAACTGTTATCTAACTGCTAACTAACCTAACAGCTGTCTGTCATACCTTTGCAAAATCCAAAAATATCACCATATACAAGTCTCGCATACCTATCAAATTTGTCCCTTTTTCATAAAATGTAATTTGTAATAAAATGTAAAGCAAGACATATCCATTGAAAATGCATGCTGACTGTCATAAGGAAAATCCTATTTCTATTAATACTACATTCCATTCCTTACCTTTCTCAACAATACTGTAATTCCCTCCCTTTCTCATCCATCCCTTAGGATGAGTTGAGTCCCTTAATGAGGGATTTACAATGAATTAATGCAGCCGGCTCATCACTCTTCTACTGCATCCCTTAAAGACAAGTATTCATGGCTGTAGATCCATGTGTGTTTATGGGGCCAGTTTGCCTGTTCTGAGGGATGAAAAAAAAAAAAAAAACTCTACCTCCATATGAGACTAGCTAATTCACCTTTAGTCGAAAGAGACCAGATAAAGGTTCTTTATGTCATGGACAGGAATCAAACTCCAGTCTTTCTGACCAAAGGGCTTCATCTATACCAAATGAGCTACAGAGGCTCATACTGTCATTCTAATCTAATCCTGTGGCCTCCTCTTTAAGAGGGTTGCAGATGATGAACAGTCCGCTTCCATGCCTCTACCTCTTTCTTCTGTAAGATTCTTGCCCGTCCAATCTTTGATGTTGTCTTTCCATTGCAGTTGGGGTCTTCCTCTCTTTCCCTCCACCATCCCCTGCAATACTATTCTGGGAAGCTCTCCAGAAGAACCCCCTCATCAAATGTCCTGCAAACACTATTTTTCTTCTTTGGATACTAGCCATATAGTCTCTTTTCATGTTGAATCTTTTAAGAACCTCTTTATTGCTCACTCTTTCAGTCCAGCTGATGCGATCCATTTTTCTCAAGCACCACATTTAAAATGCATTCAATCAGTCGCTCATCTCCTTATTGATTGTCCAGGACTCGCATCCATACATCCCCACACTCCAGATTATTGTCTTAAGCATTCTTACTTTCAACTGTTTGTTCAGATTTCTGTTTCCTAATATGTGGTATATTTGGAAAAATGCTGCTTTTGCTTTTTTAATTCTGTTCTTAATTTCATAATTAGATCTATTGTCTTCTGTTATCCAACTCCCAAGGTATTCAAAACTTTTTACATTTTCTATTCTTTGTCTGTTCCAAGTGATTTCCATCCCATCATTTCCTTTCCTTGAAATCTTCATCACTTTTGTCTTCTGAATGTTTATTTTCATTTTATATCTGTAATTTCCAACCCTGTTCAGTCTGTTCAAAATTCTTTGCAAGCCTTCCTCTGTTTCACTCATAAGTACAATGTCATCTACATATCTTATTATTTATCAGGTGTCCATTTATCTTTATTCCATCCTTCAGATCTTCCAAGGCGTCCCTCATCATCGAATCGCTATAGACATTAAAAAGGAGTGGGACATCTTACACCCATGTCTCATACCCTTTCTTATAGAGATCCATTCAGTTTCCTCTCCTTCAAATCTGACCTTGGCTTCTTGAGTTTTGTATATTCTGAACAAAATTCCCATAATATTTTTATCTATTCCTATTTTATGCAAAATAGGAATAGATAAAATCATCAAATAAAACAGAGTGATTAACGTTATCAAAAGCTTTTTCATAGTCCACAAAGCATAGATATAAATCTTTATTGCACTTGATCATTCTTTCCCTAATATCCGTAGTGTTGTGATTGGTTCCCCTGTTTCTCCTGAAACCAAACTGTGCTTCATTTAATTCCCTCTCTATCATCTGTTCCATTCTTCTATATATTATGTTGATTAGGACTTTTGCAACGTGGCTAATCAAGCTGATACTTCTGTGCTTGTTGCAATCCATTGTTCCTGTAGTCTTGGGAATATCCACCTTCAGACTTCTATTAAAGATAATGGATAGAAGTTTTATTCTTTCCTTTCCCAATGCCCTCAGTAACTCTCCTTGAATATCACCCATTCCTGAACTTTCCTATCCTTTTTTCTTTTAATGGCTGCTTCGGTTTCCCATTCCTTAATTTCTGGGGCATCATCATTTTCTATCTGATCACATTCTTATTATCTTCATCTCCATAAAGTTCTTTAACATACTTCTTTCATCTTATCATTTTTTTCTAACAAAATCTTTCCTCTTTCATCCTTCAAAGCACTGCTTTTCATCCTTCTCTTCTTCCCTGAAATCAAGTTCAAGCCTTCATAGACCTTTCTCATATCCTTTGCTATATCATTTTCCTCTATTTCCTTGCAGACCTGATTGAGCCAGTCTTCCTTTGCCTTTTTAGCCAGAATTTTTACTTGTTTATTGATCTCTTTATACCTGACTTACACTTAATCATTGTTCTTATTCTTCCATTTTCTTCTTTCGTCCGTTTTTTCTATCACCTCCTCAGTAATGGCCTCATACTGTCATTACAACTGCAAATATAAAGACTAGTATGTAATTGGAAATATGTTTTAGTACCACTTTTATGCAGTGACACTAAACACAGAATAACATCCAGCATCACAGTTTTATCACCTGGCCTATTGAATCTTGTTCATTCACTTCTAGTCCCCCTTTTGCCTCTTGAGTAGTGCACAGTATCATTCATTTCGAAGTGCTGATTAAATAATTCCTCTTCAGTGATCATTTTGTTGCCATCACTTCTCATAATTATTCTTCCTTTGGCTTTCTGCTTAGTAGAACTCCCTTGGATTTGCTTTGTCTTGATTGACAAGTGTCCTCTCATGTTGTACTTTTTATTTTGTTACCCTACTTGTCACTTTACTAGTTACCACTTTATACTTCTCATTCATCTGGTGATGATTGCCTGCTGCATTGTATTTCCTTTACAAAAGTTTATTTTTTACATTGCTTTCCTTAAATTTTCTGTTCATCCATTTTGCTCCTATCTAATATATTCATCCTTTTATATATTTACATATGAACTACCATTCGCATGCTCTGCCAACTGGTTTTTCTTGCAGTTCATCATCCTAGGTCAGTACCTCATGATCACTCCTGCCAACCAGTGGCATTGTTGACATCTCATTCACAGCATCTTCTAAGATTGTAACCAAATCCAGTACTTTAAACCATCATAGTTTCCATCACATTGCCAATAGTAGTTAACTCTCAGAGATTTTAGAAATTTAGCCCTTTTACTTTTTTGCACTATTATTATTACACAGGCATCTCTTGAGTGCAAAAACTCATCATAGGAGGCTGACATGTTATTTCTACTTTCCAGTCCATATTCCCATAATTGAAATCTCCCCAATTAGGATCACCATCCTCTTTGTAACTTAACTACCCAATTTTTGTAAACATTTCATTGCATCAGTTCTCAGGCTTGTAAGATATATATATATATTCATCCTATTAGATATATATTCTTTTATTCAATCTCACACCAGTGTGCTTTCTTATATCTCATTTTTCATTTTTGCCTGTAAATCAAATTCTCTTACATTTTCATTTTTGGAAGTGAGTAACTGGGTACTTCATACAGTTGTTTGTTTTTATGTTTTTTTTTTTGTAGTATTTCACGTTAAATTTTTTCTTGATATGAATCCAATTTTGTTCTCAGTTATTCTTTCTTTTAACTTGTGGTTAGTATTTTGTCCAGGTATGTTTATTACATTATTTTTGCTTCCATTTCTTGTTTACAAAACTTTCATCACAGCTGTTACTTTTTTTACTGAAATTATTTTTTTTTTATCAGATTTGGAGTCAGAAGTATTTATTGTTACATGTATAGGGGATGTTATTAGAATAATTGCTATGTATGCCTTTCATTAAACAATATGTTGGTAACTTTTTCTTCAAGACGCTCCAAATAAATTTCCAAAGTTGTTGGCCCATTCCAGAAGCATTTTACAAACTTCCAGGTTACTACAGGATTTAAACCTATATCAATTAGAGATTGAAGATTTATATCTACTGTTTCACCATTACATGATATTTTTGAGATCTGTTATATTATACCATAATGCTTTAATTATTAATTTTTTTTGTCTAAATTTTTTTAAAATTTATTTCTCTTAAGATGATCATTTTTTCACATTGATATTTGGTTACATTTAAAATTAAACTCTGGCATACAAAATTATTTAATTTTTTTTTTTCAATAACTTAAGAATGAGACACGTTCACATTTAAAAAGGTGTCACTAAAGTATTTGCATAAGTGCATAGCCTCATAGTAACACTTCTGTGACATAGATCTGCAGTAGAAAGGCCATTATACAAGGGCTGTTCAATAAGTAATGAGACTAATTTTACTGTCGCGAAACCACTCATCACAATATTAATTTCTGTGGAATAAAGAAATGTTGCTGTCTGTATTAACAAAAGAGGTTGATAGATGGCATATATGGGCTGATGTGCCAGAGTGTCACGTGACTAAACGCAAGTTGTTGAAAGTTTATTTTTCACTTGGTTAGAGTATAATAAAATTAGTTTAATCCTTTATCCAAGTGTGAGCAAACAAAGTTTGCGCCTGAAAGTATCTTCAGGACTCAGGTAAGGTGGTACAACACCAGGGCAACTTGTTGCAAAGGTGGAGCAAGATACTAACACTCCTATCTCAGTATCTCCTATAATGCAAAACACATTTCCTTGCGGATATGTCTAATGTTATGCATTAAGGGAAGGACCACTACCCAGACTAGTTTCGACCTTTATTGAGGTCTCTTCAGTGGGAGCCAGGCCCAAGTGGAGTTAGCAGGTCATCTCTACCTATAGAGTTTCCAAATGGTATGCCACCCTTTTTTTAATAAATTACTCTGGATTTAGAGAAAGATGTTGAAAGTTTATTTTTCACTTGGTTAGAGTGTAATAAAATTAGTTTAATCCTTTATCCAAGTGTGAGCAAACAAAGTTTGCGCCTGAAAGTATCTTCAGGACTCAGGTAAGGTGGTACAACACCAGGGCAACTTGTTGCAAAGGTGGAGCAAGTACATGAAATAAATACCAGTCAGGACTAAGAAGCATTACCATTTACTGATATGCCGTGGTAATGACTTAGTGGTGATAGCACATGAAAATGGGCTGCCCACCAATTTCCAAAAAAGTCACTGTTATTTACTTCCTCTGGGAAATGAAAAGGCATTAGAGTATTTGCTAATAAAAATATGTTGGAGAATATTTAAATTTTATTCTTAGCATTATTATGTGAATAACTGATAATGTTAACTTTTTTTCTGTCACCAGTAGGATTTTTATTATTATTTACACAATTAATACACAGTCAAAACAAGATATCATTGAAACAAAAGTTTAAGTGGTAATAATAATAATAATTATTATTGTTATCTGACATATTGTGTACATGTAATGTGTTGTTTTTGAAGAAACGATCCAAATAAGAATTATCGTGATCATCCTTTCAGGGATTTAGGCTTAGTAACCTGTCCTAGTCTCATTCCATTTTTTCCTTTGGTCATCCCTGACTTCTCTGTCATCCAATTGAGTAGCATATTATTATTATTATCTGACCTCAATGGAGTCAGAGACTCATCGTGGACGATATATACTATCACACACAAAGTTCATCCAACCGTGCCTTAAATTGATTCAATGTGTCTACATTCATAACACACTCAGGCAATGCATTCCACTCACCAAACACTCTCCAAGCAAAGAACCTGCTCCAGGAATGGCCTCTTGTACTACCCCCTCCCCCTTCTCCCATTCTATGAAAAATCTCTTCCATGTCAACCAGATAACAATCCCTGACTAACATGTATGTCTCAATCATATCCTCCCCCCCTCCTATTTACGAGGCTTTGCAGTTTATATTCTCTCAATCTGTCCTCGTACTCCAAAGACCACTGACTTACCAACTTTGTGGATATTCTGTGGACCCTTTCTAACATATCCTTGTCACCATGAAAACAATAATTCATATGGGACCTGATCAAAGCCTTATATAATGGCATCATTGCCTCTGTATTTTTGCATGTCAGGGTCCTCTGCATCATTGCCATGATCTGAATGTGACCTCTTCACAACTTGTGCAGTGTTGTCCCTGAATTTCAAGTCCTTGTCCACCACCACCACCACTCCCAGATCTCTCATCTTCTCTACTTCCCTTATGCAGATGCAGTCATGCCATCTATTCAACTCCTACTGTTAGTCCATAACATCTGCTTGATTCTGCATTGCTCTCTCCAATTTTGCATCATCTTCAAACAGCTGCATATCACCAGATAAACCCATCCCAATATCATTAATATACAAACTGAACAATCGTCCCAAAACTGATCCCCGCAGCATACCACTAGCGACCTTCCTCTTTTGTGACACTGCACCCCCATATACAACTTTCTGATACCTGTCAGAAAGTTGTATATGTCAGTCACTGATCCAACTCAGAATTTTGTTATCCATTTCAATTTATTTAACAGCTTGTCATTTGGCAGTCTGAAAAGCTTTTGCATAATCTAACTATACCACTGTATATGCATCTCCATTGCCCAAGACATCTGTCATTTTGTTATAGTCATAAGTAAGTTAGTAAAACATGATCTCCCTTTAACAAACCCATGCTTCTAGCCACAGAGAATACTGCTGTTATCAACCCATTTCTGTATCCTACTTCTCACCAATTTTTCTAGTACCTTCAGTACAACTCCGGATATACAGATTGGCCTTTAATTTGTGGCCACAGCCTTATCAGAACCTTTATGCAGTGCAATAATTTTACCTTCTTTTCACTCCCTTGGAATCTCTGCTGTTGTAAGACTTTAAACCAGGTATGCCAATGCTACTACCAATTCCCTGGAATGATGTGCTTGGGAATACCTGTGCAACAGATGTAAACGTTGTCTCACCAAATTCATATCGCCTTATTGACATCAAGGTTATTTATTTTCTCAAATACTTCCTGCTCACTAACAACTAAGCCATCTTCTCCTATGTCTACATTTAAGTTTTACATGATTTTACCTTGATGAGGATGAAAAACTTAAAAATTTATCACTGAATACGTCACCAATGTCTTCTGCAGCAGTTACCATTCTACCATTTTCAATGATTATCATTATATTACCATAATCATACTTCCTTCTACTTACCACATATTTGAAAAGCCCTCTAGTTTTTTTCTTTGCCTGATTTGCTAATTTCTGATTTTACTGTATTTTGTTGTCCTTACCAAGTCACTTTTCTTTGAATACCTCAACAATGTCTTTATACTCTTCAATCGTGATAATCAGTTATCACCATTCATCTTGTACTGCTTCCAAAATGCTTTTTCTTCTAGATTTCATCCTTAAGCCCCTCATTCATCCATTTTATGCCTATCTTATTCAGCCTTTTGACTTTCAGAATACATTGATGCAGTTATGTATTTCTTTATCACTTCCCAAGCAGCATTTATTTCCTTACTGCTCAACTCCTCATTCCATGCTATAGCTCCAAGCTGTCTCCTAGGCTTGTCATGATCACCAGCCTTGTGCTTCCACATATGAGAGTGGTGTGAAAAGTTCTCTGCCTAACAATAAAAAAACGAATTTATAATTTCAAAATTATTTTTATTTTTCAACATAATCTCCCTTAAGACTAATACATTTATTCCAGTGCCATTATTGCATCCCTGTAGTGGTTCTCAGTAAGATCTGAATAAATACCCCTCTACAGTTGCAATCACCTCTTGATTTGAAGAAAAACGCTGACCAGCGAGAAAGAGATGGAAGCCAAATCTGAAGAATAGGGTGGATGTTGCAACAATTCATAGATCCCTTAATTTTGCCATTGCCAAAACACCTTTGTGGGCAGGTGCATTGTCCTGATGAAAGATGATTTTTTTTCTTCTGCAAACCAGGTCTTTTCTCATGAATATTTTTGTCTAGTCTGGTTAAAAGAACAGAATAATATTCCCCGTTATTGTTTTACCCTTTTCAGCATCCCAAAACACCGATGCCATGACCTTTCCTGCTGATGGAACCGACTTTGTCTTGTTTGGTGCTAAACAACCGGCTTCTGTCCACTGTTTTGACTGTTTGAATTCTGGTGTGTAATGGTGAATCTAAGTCTCATCCAGAAATAAATCAATGTACAAAATCAGTTTTATTCTTGTTAAAACACTCCAAGCACTGTTCAGAGATTTTCACGAGAGTGCACTTTTGATCTGCTGTGAGCAAGCGAGGCACCCACCTTGTGCAAAGCTTTTTTGTTTACAATTCTTTATGCAAAATATATCCTGCACTTTCTTTTGAA
Organism: Typopeltis vanoorti; assembly: GCF_054136105.1. Taxonomy (NCBI): domain Eukaryota; kingdom Metazoa; phylum Arthropoda; class Arachnida; order Uropygi; family Thelyphonidae; genus Typopeltis; species Typopeltis vanoorti. Next base: position 91,221,679 of record NC_143568.1, read on the forward strand.
ATGCCTATAGTCTCAGCAATTTCATGCACTTTGACTTGCCGGTCATCCAATACCATATCGTACACTTGATCAATGATTTCTGGTGTTGTTACACTTTTTGGATGTCCTTCACATGGATCATTTTCATGATTGGTACGGCCCCATTTAAACTCGGCAGCCTATATTGTAATTGTTGAAAACAAAGCAGAAGAGTGCCCATAAACTTATGAACTTTGAATGAATTTCTTTGGCTGTTAAACCTTCTTTTACAAAGAATTTTATAACCACACGATACTCTATTTTATCTATTTCAAGGGATACAGACAACACTTTTGCTTCAGACAGCTGTATAAAACAAACTACTTGATGCAGTGACTTGCAATTTCACATGGATGCTTAAGACAGATGTATCAACTTAGAAAAAAAAAATCTTGCCAATAGTGTTGCCATCTATGGTCAAGGCAGAGAACTTTTCGGGCTACCCTTGTATATCCTTTCCTGACAGAAGTCTGCATATGGCTAGCCACATCTTAGCGATTACTTCATGATCACTCACCAACTGGAGAAAAACTCAAAACCCCACTTACAATTGCATCCTCTGATGAAATGATCAAATCTGAAACTTTTAATCATTGCATGCTCTCCTTTAAATGCTGCCTGAGATAGTTGTCTCAAGAAATTCATTTTCCCTTATTCCTAAATGCTATCTCTTAATGCAATGTATTCTGCCATAATTAAAGTCGCCCATAATAATTACCCTTCCTTTGTTCAGTATTCCACTCTCTACATTTCCTGGCCTATAACAACATCCAACTGAATATGTCTTCCTATCAACCTTCACCACACTATCTCATGACCATTTCCGTTATTTCCCTCTTTCATGGCTACTTTATGTGGATATAATTCCCTTGCTATCATCAGCAGCACTCCTCCTCCTCCCTTCTTGTCCTTTCAATCCTCACAAAAAAAACACTATACCCCTCCATTTTTATTCCCATTAGGATATCATCTTCATTCAGTCATATTTCACTTATTCCAATGATTTTGGGATGAATAAAATCAGTGAAATCATTTCATTTTCCCTTATTTCTGATAATTTGTGAATAAATATAGCAGTTCACTTTTAGGTGTTTAACCATTCTTATCCAAGCCACTTGTGTATATATTTATAACCATTCCTACCCCACCACCCTTGCGCACTCACCTTTATCACCGCTTACCACATATATCTGCTCAGTCATTGACTACCCACTCGCATCCCAATTTATTCCTCTATGCTGATTATCCCCATGCATACATACATTCACTATTACTTCCAACGTCCATGTCTTCCTGTTTACCCAGGCTCTCCCATTTCCCTGTTCCTCTTGCATTCCCATTCTCTCTGCATCTATCATGCTACTACTACTGTTTCATTGCCAAGCACTTCTGTCTCTTCAGTACTATTCTTCTGATTTCATGTTTGCATCACACAGCTTGCTTGTATCAGAGTATCTTTTTGGGTAGTCTTGAACTGTCCATTACTTCACCAATACTGAGTTCTTCAATTTTTTTTTTTTTTTTTTTTTTTCCCCCAGAGAGTGTAGCTTGCTCTCCTGTGTGGGAATTGCATTTCTCCAGTTGCTATGCTTTTCATCTTGTGCAATTTTTATGACCCATAATTCATTCACTTCCATCAATAAGTCTTGCCAACATTTTATACTCTTACTCTTGTATGCTTTTGAACTTGGTTAGGTTGGAAAATATTATTGATCATCCCTAATTATCTTAGAATTTTAAAAGTTTGATATTTTGATATCAATGTCAGCTCTTTTTGTACATGTAATAGCATATCTGAGATATTCAAAGCAGTTAATTTGTTCTAAAATTTTATTTTCAGTCATTACTTGAGATGGTCCTTTAAACCCCATGCTTATTGATTTTCAAATATTTTAGCAATTATGTTTAAAGAGTATATTGATCTCTGGAGTTCCTCTTCACTTCTTGCTATGATTGTTTTGTCATCTGCAAACAAAAGAATATTAAATATAGTTCCACAAACCAGTTTTGCTGGTTTTTATATATATTTTTATATTAATATATATGTATACATACATACATACATACACTGCTTGGAAAGAAGTCAATGGATACCCCTATGAGCAAGATGCATTATTGTGTTGTGTAGTAAGTCGTGTTTGTAGCTAGTATGAATTAGATGAATATGATGCTCTCAAGTAAGTGCAACTGTGTCTGGATGAAATGGCTATAAGAAGGGAACTGACGGAGTTTGAAAGAGGCATGATAAGATGCCATGTTGCAGGACGATCTGTTCAGCAAATTGTTGACAAATCATGCCATCCCAGGTAAACAGTAATATGATACTGATATGGAAGTGCAGGGAATCAACAGCAAGTGCTAACAACCACACTCACTGAATATCACCCTAGGGTACTACCAGGGATAATAGGTAAAAACCACCCACCATTCATTGTCCGACATATTGAATACAGAGTTCTGGGCATTGACTGGTTGGCCGAGTTGATAACTTATATCTGCTCTCCAGCCAAAAGGATGCGGGTTCGAATCCCGCCGCAGGCAAGGTTTGTGATTATCTGTGGAAATATCTGGTGGTTGGCGGTAGATGGCATTGGTGAAATTGCGGTCAGTTGGTGATTGAATGGTGAAGATAGAGTAGAGCAGGTGCCCTCCTTCAATGAGTCTTTGGACTCCCTGGAGGTGTCAAATACTGTAATAATTTCTAGGCTAGGCATTTCGCTTGCGAGTTTTTTCAAATTGCTGCACATCTCCAAAAAAAATTTCCAATATATTTATTGAAAAATATCCACATATAAGCGGATCTGCGCAGTTCAAACCCGTGTTATTCAAGGGTCAAATGTATGTAGATATACAAGGCATGTTCAAAAAAAAAAGACCGAACTTTTGCTATGAAGACTTTATTGCTCATTTTACATCTTAAGCACTTTCCCCCTTCAAAGTAGTCCCCCCTCTACAGGTGATATACTGTTCCCAAAGTTTCCTTTATTGTTGGAATGCTTCCTGGAACGCACTTTCTGTAAAGGCGAGCAGTTCTCTTATCGCAATTTCCCGAATCGGCTCTGTTTCCTCTAAGGATACGACGTCCATTCAAAGTGATTTTAAGTTTTTGAAACAAAAATGTCTGTTGTGGCTATGTCCAAAGATCAGGGGCGGATGGGACACAACGGATGTCTGTTTTGCCATATAACTGCAGATGAGGAGCGACGTGTGAGCCGGGGCATTGTGGGCAACATCCAAGTCTGGTTTTCCCATAATTCAGGACACTTACTGCACACAGCATCCCTCAACTCTCATAATCCAACTCTCAGTTCATAGCTTAAAATGGCTAATTTCTCTCTTATTTCATATAAATAAATTTATTTATCTGACTACCGAACCCTACCAGCATCTGTTGTCTATTTCCAGATTTGACCAGCCATCTTCACTAAAAACTGTACCTAAATAGCTGAAATGTTTTATGGGATCTCCATTCAGAATGCAACTATGCAACTCAAGTTTTCTTTGCTCCTGCCTATTTTCATCGTCTTCCTCTTTTTATTGTTGATTTTCATGCCAAATGTGTTATGGTTGTTATCTAATTTAGTTAGTGAATCCTGGAGACTTGCACTAGATGTCTTTAGGAGTACACTATCATCTGCGAGTTAAGTTTGACATTTCTAGTTGTAATAACAGGCTTGATGCCACTTTGTTTCAAATGTGCATCCTCGTCTTATCCATGGTTTTACATCAAACCATCTTCCTGAATTTCCTTCAATTCTAACTGCTCACAGATAACTTAAATATAGACTATGTATTGCACTGTATAATCTTCCATTCACGCCAAATGATTGTAGTGTTCTAAAAAGGCTTTTCTCTGGGCGCCTTGTATGCCTTTTCCAGATCTACAAAACTTAAGTACAGATCCTTATCATATTCCCACGATTTCTCAACTATTTGTCTTAAAGTGAAAATCTGATCTTTGCAACCTCTATTTGGCCTGAACCCAGCTTTTTCTTCTCAAAGTTTCTCTTCCACAATTTCAAGTATTATTGCATGAATCATACCTGGAACACTTTGTAGACAATGTCCCCTGTAATTATTACATTCATTTTATTCTCTTTTTTTATAGATGGGTACTATGAGAGCTCTATTCCAATCTTTGGAAATTATTATTATTATTATTATTCAGGCCTCCATGGAGTCAAAAGACTCATCTTGGGATCTGACCAGTCCCTCTGAATTATGCAATGTAGCCACTGTAAAACGTTTATACCTCCATCCTTAATAATTTCTGGTCGAATATCATCTACTCGAGCTGCCTTTCCACATTTCAAGTTTTTGATGATTTTTTTTTTTTTTACTTCGAGTATTGATATGTACATTTCTTTGCATTCCTCTTGAAATTTTCTAGCATGGAGCTGTCACTACTTGGTTTGTTTAACATTCTTTAAAAGTAATACCTCCACACATGTAGGATATCCTTATCTTCGGTTTTCATATCATCTTGACAATTGGAGAATTTGTAGACTGCATACACTAGCAAAGAGGGGTGATATGATTGAAACTTACCAATTTCTGAAAGGGTCATACAGGATTAACTGTCGGAATTTTTTTATTTCATGGAGGATCGGGAAAGTACAAGAGGGCATCCTTGGAAGCTGAGAATGAATGCTGCTAAGAAGGGGTCGATGGCTAGATTTTTCTCTCATAGGGTGGTGCGTGATTGGAATGAATTGTCATTGGATGTGAATGCAAGAAGTGTGAATGAATTCAAGAACTGGTATGACAGCTGGTGCGAATAGTATGGCCTCCCTGGATGAGTTTCTGACTCCATGGAGGTCTCTCTTAATAATAATATTAATAATGACAGAACATACCAAGTTAGATTCTAGTTTTCTACTAAGAGAACGAACTATGTTTTACCTGCTTAAGATACTACATCAATAGTCAGGCATTATTATTTATCGTATGGCATGTACATATAAAATTCTTTTATATTCACGAAGCAAGGCTTCCTGTCGTTGCAGTTTCGGAGGAGCAATATGGTTCAAAGTGGAGAGCCATTGTAAGGGTGTACTCCTAATGCAATCCGTTATTAAACGCAAAGTGGAGTAAGGTTGAGCATCTAGTTTATTGACATAGTGACTATTGTGCCAGACAGGGCACCATACTCTGCTGCACTGTAAACTAGACCCATGGCGGGGCACCGCAGAATTGTGGCACTTGAGCCCCACATAGTACCACAAAGTTTCTGAACTATGTTATTTCTGGTGCGAACTTTAGCAGCGATATTAATCATGTGCTGTTTATATGACAGCTCTATCCAGAGTTATTCTCAGATATTTAGGTGTCGGATTAAAGGAAATTAATGTGGGGCGCAATTCTAGCTCGCCTCCTCGTGGTGTACCCTGGGCCACGCTAAAGAGCTACAGCAACTGGCGGCTAGACCATTGTGCACTAGTGCAATCTCCTGACCATATTTACACATGGAAGTCAGGCATTTTTCTCATCGGATAAAAATAAATAAACCTCTCACCAATCTTAGATTTTCAACATCTTATCTAAGAAAAAATACCATACAAGTAGTACAATAGTTACACGATATTACTAGCTGTTATTAGAAACATGAGATCGCGCTGGTTGTGAGCAGTGATGTCATTGCCGAAGCCACTCATCTGTAGCCGTAAACTGTACTACTGGTTAAGTTCATGGTGGCCCCAATTGCCTATAGAGTTTTCCCAAAAAAGTAGCAGATGATTTTCAGAGTTATAAAAAGAAAATAAATATTTTATAATTATATACAGAAATATTTCGTGCATTCATGTTAACAGTCGTCTGTATGATAATTATGATTTATTGGGTTATCATGAATAGAATGTTCAAAAGTTAAATTTTTTATATTGATAACTTATCGTTTTAATTTGTTGCTCTGTCTTTTATCTTTCTCACTGTTCTGCGAGTGCACCACCAATGAAGACGGTATATTGCACTACTTTTCACAGCATACTCTGGTATTAACATATATGCTGCCTGTGTATCGAAAATATGGCAGGCGAGGGAAAATACGTGTAGGATTGAACTCTAGAAAATGTGAAAGATGGATATAGAAGTAAGAGACGGGATAGTATGTTTGGAATGAGTGATTTAATTGAGGGAATTTAGACAGTGTGACTAGTGGAAGAGAAGTAAAGAACACAGTGAAGAGTAGATGAATGATGACGAAAGGTTTAACTGGAGACGTGAAGTAGTTGTGAGATCAGTGGTGCATGAATTTGCGCATGCAGGTGAAAGTATAATGCGTGAAGGGAAATAGATCTAGCGAGAGAGAGAAACGGCATTTAATAAGAAAGTGAAAGGCGAGTACTCGATTAAGGAGCACAAAGGAACAGAGGCTTCATATAAGTTAATTTATATAAGAATGAACGGCGAAATGAGTGAAAGCAAGTGATAGAAGTGATGAGTAAGGAAAACAGAATAGAAGAAGACAAAGAAAAAGGGGAAATAACGGAAGATTGTAAAGAATGAGGGATAATCAGTGTAACAATGAGTGACAATTGCGAAATGAAATTTAATAGGTCTAAGTGTGGGGATCAAAATTCTAGTAGAATGCTGTATGTGTGTATCTAGGATAAATAGTGGTTTAACTGTATAAAATCCACTGATATGATAGCGATCGTTTCTACAAATGATCCCATGAAGATATATTTGACACAGTTGTTAGATATGGTGATACAGAGGAGGTGAAAATAGGAGAGTGCATTTAGTTGTGTCAGTATGGTAATATTCCATAGATCATGCTGTCGTGGCGGCTTGAAATGATAGCCACACAACAAAGTCTTCAAGGCCAATGTATTATGCCTGTTAATTTTGTGCGTACTTGTTGACAGCCTGTTTTGAGGGACGATAGTTCCAAGTTTGCCATTAATACACAACTTTACAATGAGTACAACTAACTCACCTTCAATTGGAAAGTCCTTATAAGGTGTTTTTTTGCCTTCCTAGAGAGAATCGGTGGAAGCAAAGAATGACATAACAGTGATAATTTTTGATTTTAGAGTTACAATATATTATCACTATCATAAATGACTATCGGTTTCGTAACCGATGCGACAGTATATAACAGATGGCCTACATTTGAACACCATATGAATAATGGTGTTGAAGTTTGGTAGCATACGCATGCAACCAATCAATGCAGAGATTAACTGCGATTATTTTAAATAATTTTACACACTTAATTGACCAGATTAACAATGTTTATTCTGAGAGACAATTCCTGTATTGGTGTGCATTTTCAAGTGATAAGAATATGCAAAATGGACACAACAGAGTTTTGTACTTCAGTTATTACTCTGTAAATATATCAATATATTTTAGTGTAATATAGGATGTGCCTGTATACCTCTGGAAATGACATTTGCATCTATTGTCCAAAAGCCGTTCGGAAAAATTGTTTTAAGTTTGATCTTAGTCACATCTAGAGGGATTTTTTCTAATTCTTTCTTCCAGATGCTCCCTAGTTCTTCGATTTCTTCACGTGCAAATAAGGTTACAAAACGTCCATCGACTGTATACCACTCACACTATTAATGATAATAATATTGTACGTGTTGGAATTTAGACCATTAGGTGGTCTAAATTACAAAGTTGATTGCTGTACGTATTCTGAAAACCTTCCATTTGTTGTTTATTTAGTCTCATTAACAGTAACTTCAAATAGTTTGCTGGAGCTAAACGAGCACTGGCTATCCCCTTTGGAGAATAAAAGGCGTTAGAGGATGTATCTTTTAATTTATTTTTAATGGAGTCTAAGAAGATAATCAGTTCTTAGTGAATAATAGAAAACATCAGCATTACAAGGAATCGTGCTAATGTAGGGGCTCTTTACGAGGATTTGAATAGTCTAGAAAAGTGAGCAAATAAATTGGGTAGTTAGTGTAAATGTTTAAACTCTAGAATTCACAGATGGAAAGGTGCCTATTCTACAATTGGAATATAAATTAAAACGATTAGGTGCAAAACATGTGACGTGTTCGTTTGAATGGAGGTTATGTTTTTTGGACATATGACAACATTGTTTTTCCTTTCTATGTTTTTGCTTTCTTCCACCTACGAAAGTTAATTGGAGACCTATAGTATATTCTGTACTGTGGATGAACTAAGGATATAATTATATAATCATAAATCCTTTAGTCATGAATTTAAAACCTTAAATTCCTTACTGTATAGTAATTTAATTAAATTTTATTGTTGAATTGTTTCTGGATGGACGCAGGAGATTATCGGGCCCTTTTTATTCCATCAGACGACGTTCCTCATACGAATGAATTGCAGTTTCTTTCATCTAGAATGGTGTTATTATGCTGATTGCTTGGTTTAGATTTGTTATGTGTGATGATTAGTGACAATTAGACGCGTTACTGTTGGCATTAACGTTTTTTTAGAGTTTTTTTACGTCAACTGAGGCCTGCAAATAATAATTATTGAATAATCTCATTTTATTCTGTATTAAATTTCTCTTTCATTTATCGTGCTTATGACAGTCTAAGTTTAATTATGATAGCAGTGTGTAGAATAGATAACTTGTATGGGTAGCTTTATCTTGAAAAGTTCAACAACAAGCATTTAGTCTTTTGGCAATGTTTTTAATACTGATTTCTGGCATTTTGTCAATGTTTTTACATATAGAAGCAAGTCCATTTTAGGATTGATTCTGGTCTCCCAGTAGAACGTTTCTAGGCACTATATTTTTGCTTCCCGCCGACAAATTATTCGATATTTGATGCTCAAAAAGGCGTCATTTTTGTTTTACTTACATAAACTAGGTGCTTTAACTCTGCATTGAACTAAAATGAGTATTGAATTTAGACTGTTTGCGATATAATTAGTCTTTTGGCAATGTTTCTAATACTGATTTCTGGCATTTTGTGAATGTTTTTACATATAGAAGCAAGTCCATTTTAGGATTGATTCTGGTCTCCCAGTAGAACGTTTCTAGGCACTATATTTTTGCTTCCCGCTGACAAATTATTCGATATTTGATGCTCAAAAAGGCGTCATTTTTGTTTTACTTACATAAACTAGGTTCTTTAACTCTGCATTGAACTAAAATGACTATTGAATTTAGACTGTTTGCGATATAAATTATGATTAAACATTACGGGATCGCGGCAGTTGCACACCGTACGCCTTCCCCTGTGTTTCTAAGGTCATCAGTAGACACCATTTATTTAGATTTCATAATCTAATCTACTATTGTAATTTAATCGTAAGCTAGTGCTCTTCCATTGCTAAGGGAAAGCATCAACTTTTCTTCCCTCAATTTTCAACAGTGAATTAATTCCAAAACATCTTATCTTATTCCTTTTCAAAAAAAAAAAAAAAAAAAAGGTCCTAGATGATGCATTTTTATTTATATTTTATAAATTTCCGTTTTGAGTATCTCAAAAATTTGTAATGCTATGGATCAGTGTTAAATATTATTATAATGAGTCTTATTTGAAGTCAAGACTCACCTCAGAAGTTTATTTATTATTATTTCACACCTTCATGAAATATCAGACACAATACCTGACTAATTCACAAAAGTACAACTCTGCACCACCCTTTAAATATATTAGGTAGTCCTCTAATGCCTTTTATCATAAATTGAGTAGGCTATTTAGCCTTAACTAACATGTGAAGATATTTTTGCAGCCAATCTCCTTCTTAACCATCACACATATGTTGTAACGTTATTAGCTGCTACTTTTGTTCTTAACCATAACCCCATAGGTTATTGTCTGAAATATTATGAATTACACAGTCGTTTTTCTTGAGCTGTAGGATTGCAGTTCTCAGTTGCTGTATAAAACTAATACTTGGCGTACGAGAACTCCACTAACTCTGAACCTATACTAGGCGACTATAACCGTCGTCTATCTTCTGGCGACCTAGCATGGTGGATGCAATTGCAAAGAGATGCATAGACCTAAATAAATAAATATCAAAAATTCTGTGAACCCCTCCTATTTTCCGTAGAGTGTAGTAAGACGTTTTAGCCCTATCTTTTGGACACTGAGGGCAATCAATATCCACCGTTAGCCTATCAGAGGTTGCTGGACCAAGAATATTACTAATTTAATGGCAATGCCGCCTTCCCCTGTCCCCTAACATCAATATATTATTATTATTATCATAACGGGTTTCGCTATGGAGTCAGAAGACATCGCGGGAGCCCCTGCATTAACACGCTAGCCATTATTCACGCAATACCTGTCATACATCGTAAACTCATTCACAGACGAAGCACTCACAACCCCCCTTTGGCAACCCACGCCACAAATTCACTACCTTCAAATTATTGGTTACACAAACCCTGGAATCGGTCTATGATTTGTGATATTCTTCGGCCAGCTATCTATGATTTGATACCATTGGCGATTGAACTTCTCACTCACCTCCAAAAGTTGGATAGGGCTAAACTGGTCTCGCCTACTCTCTCTTTTAGGGAATAAAAGATGTTAGCTGATCTTTCTCCTTTTTTTATTGTGTATAATTTCAATCTGATTTGAGTTCGAATTTTCCTCTGCAAAATAGCAGAGAAAAAAAGTGAATCATTGTCTACTATTGTGTGAGACTAACTAATCTTTTCAAAATGCCTTACAAAATTTCCTGGTGTCATTCGAAATTCAGATCCACGCGTTGCCTATTCTACTGACTAATCCGACTTACTTTGATCTTCGTTAAATAAATATTGTCATTCTATTCACTTTAGAATTTAAAAACATTGTTAATTTCATTAACAATGTTTTTAACTCTATATGGCATTAATAAGGCCGCATTTGGACTATTGTGCACAGATCTGGTCGCCAGGATGTGATGCGAAAGTGGTAGAGAGGATTCAGAGGCGGTTACAAAGATTGTTGTAGGTCTGTGGGATGTTCCCTATGAGGATAGATTGATGATCTGTGGGCTCCAAAAACTAGCTGATAGACGTAGGAGAGGAGATATGATAGAGGTATTTAAATTGTTAAAGGGATTTTAGAGGATTGATACTGATGATATTCTTAAGACCAGTGCAGGATGTGAGAGAACGAGGGGCCATCCCTGGAGATTGTGTAAGAGTGTGGTTAACAAGGGTATTAGGACTAGATTTTTTACTTGGAGGGTTGTGAATGGGTGGAATGCTTTGCCAGAACTGGTTGTGAATGCTTCAACTGTGAATGAATTTAAGAAGAGGTATGACAGGTATTGTGTAAATAATGTTTAGTGTGTCAATGTCGGGTCTCCGGCGATGAGTCTTTTGACTCCATTGAGACACCATTAAAATAATAATAATAATAATAATAATAATAATAATAATAATAATAATAATTAAGCTTTTCCTAATTTTAAACTCTACCATATTTACTGTCCATCTAATTTATTATTTAATATTTAATGTTCGTGTAACCGATGTGTCCTTTGGTAGATGGCGTACTGAACACGTGTTGTATTTTAATATTTTCTATTTGCACGAGGCCATGGATTTTATGAAAACATTAATTACTTAAATTTGAGTCGTATGCTATTTTAAAAAGCTATTACAGTTTGAAAGGTTTAATGCTGCATTTACAGATGCAGTATTATATTACATCTTGAGGAATTTCAAGACGAAATATCAGCAATGGCAAGAAAGCCTAAGAAGAAGGTAAGCAGTCATAGTTTCTTGTAATGTGGATACTTGATGTGTAAGACTTCCAGTAGATGATGTTAATAAAACATGTAAAGCTCTCTCTCTCTAACACTAACAGCATTGACACCAGGCATATTCATCTATTATGGATCATTAGCTAAAATAAAGCCATATTCAATTACAGTACTTTTTTCTAGGAAATGTCTGACTGCTATGAAGTTCTGTGTAGAAAACCTAAGCGACAAGCGTCATTATACTGACCAATACTGAATGTGTTGTCTGGTTGGGTTAGAAGCTCACCAGAGCGCATTATCCAGTTACTAAAAGAAACCGAAGATCAAAAGGCCGAACTGCTGTATCGGAACTGACCAGGAATACGGAGAATTCATACCTGGAATATAACATAATTAACCTAAAAATCATAATATTCATATTTGTGCATTATTAGAGACAAAAAAAACGGCAAATTGACTTATTATTTTTTATGGGATTTCCACCCATGAAAGGTTGTAAACTTATAGTACATTGGTATTTTATGGCTTTTTTATATATTTATTTTATTTATTCAATCCAGGAACTCTGCCCTAGAGACTAATTTTGAAATTTTTTCAAGTCACCTGAGTTCATCAATAAGTGGAATGATGAACTCGCACCATATAATGCAATTCATCCTCCTCCTGAAGACATTAACAAACCTCCATGTCCATAAGGATGTGAATCAATAACCTATTGGTTGAAAAGTGGAGCTGCTATCCACTCAGCCAACATAGTGAGCGTGTGTTTAATTACATATTAACATATATAGTGCAGTAGAAAAAGCATCAAAGGGAGTTGAAAAATACATAAAAATATAAGAGAACAAGTGCAAAAATATCATTATATATCAAGTAGAATATTTCATTTAAAACTGAAGGAAGAATCAAAATGTATTAAATATTCTTAGTATATATATAGTCTGGAAGAAGAGAAACCAAACTGTAAAATAAAGGATATTATAACTAAGGTTTCTGATCTCTGGAATGTCGAATGAGGAAAGTTTGAGAAGATGCAAATTACAGAGTAGTGGATAGGAGGAAGGGGGTGATATGATAAGGACCTACAAGTTAGTAAGGGGTTGTTATAGGATCAATGTTGGAGAGGTTTTAGAGCAAATGGTGGGAGATCAGGGGAGAACCAGAGGACATCCCTGTAAGCTGTATAAGGAGGGTGTGACAAGCAGGTTTTTTGCATGCAGAGTTGTGAATGATTGGAATGCCTTTCCTGGAAGTGTGGGTGTCTGCAGAGAATTTGTGTTTAATGCATGGTATGATGAGCTGTGTGTATGACAAAAGAACCTCCTAGATGAGTCTTTGACTCCATGGAGGTCTTGGGATAATAATAATAATAATCTACAAAATATAATAGACAAAATAATTGTATGTGTGGAAATTTAAAGAATTGAACTTATGGCATATTCCTTGTATATGCCAAATATTTAATAGGGAAATAATGAAAGTAGAACAAATCTGTAGTCTGAGGTACAGTTTTATATGAATAATAATAAAATACAACATAAAGTAATATGGGAAAATACCAGAGGACAAATTTCTAACTGATCATATTATAACTAATAGTGAAATTATCCTATAAAAATGTTGATATAACAATTATAGCATCATTAATCTCAAATTTCAAAACCTTAGCTGTAAATCCCACTTTTCCAGCTTATTCAGATCCTCTTGAAGAACCAAAACATCAGCACTATTAATAACAACCTTCCCAGGTGTCACACATCTGCAAACAACTGAATATCTCACAGTCAAGTGTCCAGTATCATTGACATAAAGATTGAACAGTAATAGTCTCAGTACTGAATCCTGTGACTCTGCTCCACTAACTTCATATCCAGACCTATATATTGCAACTTAAATATCAACTTGTCATGTGTTACCCTGTCAAATACCTTTGAAAAACAAAGTACTTCTGCATGACAGCACATTCCTTAACCCTCATCCACTGCTCTTTCAAAAGAGCTTTAAGTAAGACTTTTAATGGGATTATATTAATCAAGTGCATATAATAAACAACTAAGTTATACCAACCAGTTTCACCAACTAAGGCTGTTGGCATCTTCAGGGTACATAACTGATGTAAGGCACTAAAAAGTAAAAAACTGTTACAAACTATAATCAACCGATTCCAATTATATTAAACAAAGAACAGAGCACGTACAATACATTCATACAGCGTGGATGATATCACTTGTTGTTATTTAGGAACGTTCTATAGTTGGCACTATAATTCAGTTCTGGTGAGTTGAAGGATCTGATAAGGGTCTTCCAGATCATGGGCAAGATTAGTCCTTGGTTCCTGTTAAGGTTTTGTATACAGCAGGCAACTGTTGTGGCCTCCTTAAAAATTCGGGAGCAGAAGTCCTCCATGTAAGGAATTCTGCTTCTATCCCACTCTATGGTATGGTTCGTTCTTGAGAAATGAAAAGCTAACCCCGATTTTTCTTCTCTGTTATTATTGACGTCACCTATGTGTTCTTTTTGCCTAATTTCAAGGCTCCTTGAAGTTTGGCCAATGTAATTCAAGCCGCATGAGCAGGGTATGTCCAGCATATTTGGAGAAAGGATGGCTATCTTTAGAGATCTTAAGAATTGTCTAAACGTTTCTGTGGGTTTAAAGGCCACTCTTATTTTATGTGGTCTAAGGAGTCTAGCAATCTTATTGGAAACTGTCCCTAAGTATGGAATGACGATGGTAGAAATATAACGTACATCATCTTGTTGTCTTTGTCGGGGTTCAGAGAAAAGTATCTTATGGACGAGTCTTCGAGAAAATCCATTCATGGTAAGGTTGGTGGATATCAGGGATAGTTCTTCCTGGAGGTCTCGTTGATCTGTTGTAAGGAGAGAGGCATGGTTCTTCAACATGTATACAATACTAAGTTTCTGAGAAATGTGGTGGCAGGAAGTGAAATGTAAATAACGTCCTGTATTGGTAGGTTTGCGGTAAAATGAGAGGTTGATACCACCATTCAGAAGCTTCTTAATTAAAGTGTCCAGAAATGATAATTGGTTATCTTTTTCAAGTTCTAGAGTGAATTTGATTGCGTGGTGTAGAGAGTTGATTTTGTTAAGAAAGTCGAACAGGTCCTTTTTTGTGTGGTTCCAAATGATAAAGATATCGTCTACGTATCTCCACCATACTGTGGGTTTAGGGTCTGTTTGAGTTAAGATTTTATTTCAAAATCCTCCATAAAGAGATCAGCACAAGATGGAGAGAGGGTTACCCATTGCAAGGCCAGTCAATTGCTGATATATGGTTTTATTCCATAAGAAAAAGTTTGATGTTAAACAATGACGGAACAGAGAAGTAATGTCTTGTGGGAGTAAACTTCCTAAAATGTTGATGACTTCCTCCACAGGGATGTTAGTGAATAGAGATGTAACATCCAGGCTGGCGAGTAAATCCGTATTGGAGATAGAGATGTTGTTCAGTTTCTCAACGAAATGTTGCGAATTTGTGGATGGAATCAATTCGCCAACTTATCTGTTATCTAAACACCTGGCAGGCCTCCTCAAACCACACATCCATAATTCGGATACTTATATACGAAATTCGCAACATTTCGTTGAGAAACTGAACAACATCTCTGGCAAACCGGCCCCGTGAACACACAGGATACAGCCATAGGATATAGTATGGCAAGGAAGGCAACGGGAAACCACTTTGCTCATAATCATCTTCCTAGTATGATAGCATATAGCTACCCCCCCAGCTGTATGGCAGAAGGAAATAGATAGATTTATTGCCGGCCTGGTTGGCCGAGTGGTTAGTGTATCTGCTCTCCACCCAAAAGGCTGCTGGTTCGAATCCCGCCATGGGCATGGATGTCTGCGATTGTCTGTAAAAATACTAGTGGTGGCGATGGGCGGTAGATGGCATTGGTGTATATGATGATGGTAGTTGCGGTTCATAGTAGTTGGTGGATTGAGTGGTGGAAACAGAGAGTTGTAGAGTAGGTGCCCTCCCTCGATGAGTCTTTGGACTCCCTGGAGGTGGCATGTAATAATAATAATATATTAATTAATTCAAGATATAGAAATGTAATAAAAAATGCAAAAACTTATCCTGGGGAGACTGCAATAGTGACCATAACCTGCTCACAATTAAAGTAAAAATCAGATTAAAAAGAATAAAAAAAAAGAAAATGCAACTAGAAAACTAAGAATTGATGGACTAAAAAAAAAAGATATCAGAGAGAAAAATCAAGCTGAACTAGAAAATAAGATCAGCAGTATTGATACTGATAGACCCCCTAGAAGTAATCTGGACTGATCTAAGAGAGAAAATCAAGGAATGTGCTAAGTCTTCTGGGTGAAGCAGAGAGGAGAGGAAGGAAGTCCTAGATTACTGAGAAGGTAACTCCTCAGTAATCCAAGTAATATCTTACAAATGAAATTTTTGATAAAATTCCAGAGTATGTTAAAAGAAGAATTTGAATGGTTGGATGTTGATAACACCTTGAAGTGGTGGCTACAATGACAGTGTCAGGAATATGTCAAGCTGCTTGCGATGAGAACTTTAAACTAATAGAAGAAAGTGAATCTAATTCAAGTATAGAACAAATTTTAGAAGCTCCTCCAATCAATGCAAGAAGCTCTACGAATACTTCGTCGCGGTGTGCAACATAGAGCAACAAACTTCGAAAGGCATTACGAGTATGAGCAATTTATTCATGAACTACTATATTCAAAGACACAACAGACAACACTAGATAAATGTTTTTAAAATAAATTTTATGTTGTAGTTTATTAAAAAGTTGTTTATAACAATAAATTGAAATAAATGATGCAATTTTTTATATCCTTTGCTTAATGTTATCAGCCGGTTATTGTTATCGAAAAGTGATCACAATAAGCGGCATTTACTGTGTGTGTACACAGGTATCCCTTGATTAACGCACTTAATTAATCCCTTGATTAACGCACTTAATTAATCCCTTGAGGTTACCGTAGATATCAAAATCGCGTTAATCAAATCTAATAATCAATGGTAAAAATTACAATTCGTCCATGATCGATTACTGTATTAATAATTCGTTTCATATGGTACTCTTTTAGGAAAGATAAAAAATGAATGCAAAGTAAATGTTTAATAAATGGTTTTATCTACATTAGTTAATGCATTTTTTTTTTATCAAAAAAAAGTTATCAAGAGTCGTTTGAAGAGTTTTAGTTTTTTACTTATCAGCATAAATTCTACGATAGCAAGCAAAATGACTCTAGACATCAGCAAAAAAGCATTCTGCGATTAACATCTGGATCCATATCCATTACTTGCTGCTTAAGCAATTCTAAACTGCGAAATATTCCATTTAGTTTTTTGATTGTTATCTCCTTTGGAACCTCATCTTCACATTCTATTTGTTCGTTGTCTTCGTATGCATGTTGTTGTTCAATTTCAAGAAGATCATTGTCACTGAAATCTTTTTGAATTTGAATCCAATAATTCTTTAACATCTTCTGCATCAACACTATCAAAATCAAGGTCTTCACCAATGCAAAGATTTCTTCAACCATGTTGTTCACAGGATTTTGAAAACTACTTAAGTCATTAGCGCATTCTGCAAAAGGTTTTTCCAAACAGCTCTCATGCAGCTAGAAGACAAGTGTCTTCTAACTCCTATGAGTCATGAATGTTTTCAATTGCATGCTTAATGTTAAAATTTTTCCAAAATTCTTGGAGCATAATCGCATTTTCTCCTGTTGTTGTTTCTACTGCCTTTGAGAATGCCTTTTTAAGAAAATAGGCTTTGAAAAGTTGCAGTGATGCCCGTGTCCATGGGATGCAGCAATGATGTCGTATTTGGTGGAAAAAAATAAACCGTTCGCATTCTCACACAGATCGTTAAGAGAATTTGGATTAAAAAATTAGTAAATTTTTTGGATGAAAAATTATCTAAGAACATAATTTGTAAATACAGCAGAACAATTGGAGCTTGTAATACATCCGCTCTTAATGCTTAATGGAAGGAATGACGTCATCATGCTCATGACTTTCTTTCTCTCAGCCAGGAAACACTCCTCGAGGCTTGCATGTTTTTGCTTGGTAAATTCAAAGGCGGGTTAATTAAAACTTGTCACGTATATAAAGGGATTGTCACAATTAATTTTGCTGCGTTAATCAAATCTCCTGTTAAGCAAGGGTGTATGTGTGTGTGTATATATATATAGTAATATAATAATAATATAAGAAGAAAAAAATTTATTAGTTTATAAGTATATGCTTAGATATATAAACATTTTATTATATACATTTTTTTAGGGAGAAAGTGGTGCAGCTGCCACTTATATCAGCAGGAAACAGGCATTAAAAAAACTTCAGCTATCACTTAAAGACTTTAGGTTAGTTTTTTTTCTCCTCTTGTTTCCTTTTTTTTTTTTTTGTTAAAAAAAAACCTTGATTATACCTTTCTTAGTAGAAAATAAAAGCATATTTTTTAAAAACTTTTTAACTTTAGAAAATACTGCTATTTATTTTTCTTAATATAAAGAGTTATATTTCTTATTGTTTATATATAAATGCTTTAAACTTGATTTTTTAAATAAGAACTTGAATAATTCAGTGATTTATATTTATTTATTTTTAAATAGCATAAAGTGTTCTGTATTAAAAATCAACCTGGTGCTAGGAGATAATTTTGCTAATTAACTGTAGAAGGTATGGTGTCCATTAGCATTCTAAGTTGTGTGAGTTAGAGATTATTCTCTCTTATTTTTCTTTATTCATGTCCAGCACATTCACTGGATCTGAGTAGCTTACTTAAGAAATTGACTGTATCACTGTTGTCTATTCGGTATCTTTTCTGTTATCTATTTTTAAATACTTTTACTCTAATAGTTCTGAGTGGTTGGTGATCTTTCTTGTTAATAATAATAATAATAATAATATATATACAGGGGGTCCTCGACATGCGTCATTTCAACTTTATGGCGGTAATCCCATAAATAATTTAAAAAATAAATTTTGACTTGAAGCAGCACGACATAAAATTCAAACGTCGTGGGCAAACTTGTTTGTGAGCATAGCGGAAGAATAGGGCGTTACGCAGCGTTTGTTTGGGAGAGGTGGTGTCACTTGGATACCACGTGCTTTGTTTACATCCGCTCTCTCACTTTTGCGTTCGTGTTTTTTTTGTGACTTTTTACCCTTCAGTATGGCTCCCAAACATAAGGCGGACTCTTCCGATGGCAGTGTGTCGAAGAAAAGGAAAGCCATTACATTAGAAGTGAAATTAGACATTATTAAAAGGACAAAAAAAGGGAGAAATGGCAATGAACATCGGCCATGCGTTGAACTTAAGTTGTCCCACAGTCAGGACTATTATCAAGGATAGAATTCGCATCCTTGAACACGTGAAAGGATTGGTGCCCATAAAATTGACTGTGATTATGAAAAACGTAGTAGGCTCATGATTGAGATGGAAAGGGGCTTCTTGTTCTTTGGCTGGAAGACCAGCATCAATGCTGTATCCCAATTAGCCTCATGTTAATTCAAGTAAAGGCGAAAAGATTGTTTGAGGCATTGAAAAGTGAAAGGGGGGGAAACAAGTGCAGGTGAAGAGCTTAATGCTAGTAAAGGTTGGTTTATGCGGTTTAAGGCTCGGGGCAATTTACATAGCCTTAAGGTGTAAGGTGATGCTGTTAGTGGTGATGATAAAGTAGCTGGTGAGTTTCCTGAGAGGTTGGCTGAGATAATAAGGGGCTACAGTGCTCAACAAGTGTTTAATGTGTATGAGATAGGCCTATTTTGGAAACATATGCCTAATCGTTAGGTAAGTAACTTGGGCTATGGTAATTCCGACTTGCATCGAAAATAACCTTATGTCGGTCCTTAGGAATGGATCTCCGACATAACTCGAGGACCCCATGTATATATTTATGAGCCTCCATAGCTCTGTCAGTATAGATGAAGCCCTTTGGTCCAAAAGACCTGGGTTCAATTCCCATCAGTGATGCGAGGAACCTTTATCAAGTCTCTTTCGATGAAAAGTGAGTTAGCCATACACAGGTAAGGTTTTTTTTTAACCTGGAAGCTTGGGTTTTTCATCCCCCAGAACAGGCAAACTGGCCCCATGAATGCACACATCTACAGACATAGGACACACCAGGAGGCATAGGGCTAACCACCTTATCCTCAAGTTACATTTGTGGTTGCGAAGTCCAAGAATATTTGGAAAAGTCGTGGGCACTTAAGTGCCTGTTAGAACCAGATAGGGTATATATACACACACACACATATATATATATATATATATATATTTATTATTATTATTAAGAGAGACCTCCAGGGAGTCAGGGGCTCATCGAGGGAGGCCACATACCACACGCACCAGCTATTATACTTATTCTTGCATTCATTCACACTGCTTGCACACACAACATTCAATGGCAATCCATTCTGATCACTTACCACCCTATGAGAGAAAAATCTAGCCCTCACCCCGTTTTTTAGTGACGTTCATTCTCAGTTTCCAAGGATGCCCTCTTGTCCTTTTCCTACCCTCCATAAAATGAAAAATTCCATCAGCTAAAATCCTTTATTACCCTTTTAGAAGTTTGTAAGTTTCAATCATATCACCCCTCTTTCTCCTGTTTGCTAGTGTCTGCAGTCTACAAATTCTCAATCTGTCTTCATAATCAGTATTCAATAATCTGGTATCATTATTAACACTCGCCTTTGCATTCTCTCCAATATATCAGAATCACAACAGAAACCAGTAGACCAGACCTGCACATAATAGTCCAAGTGAAGTCTGCAAATACTACATATCAGCAGCATTCCTCATTAACCTACCTATCTTTGCATCATCAGCAAATAGTTGTATGTTGCCTGTCAAATCCTTCAATATCATTAATGTATATATTGAAAAAAAGGACCAAGGACTGATCTTTGTGGTACACTACTAGTTACCTTAAATCTTGCAGACTGGCATCCCCTGTATACCACTTTTTGATATCTGTTAGTCAGATATCCTCATATTATTATTATTATTATGTGACACCTCCAGGACGTCCAAAGACTCATCGAGGGAGAGCACCTACTCTACAACTCTGTCTCCACCACTCAATTCACCAACTACAACGAACAGCAATTACCATCATTATCTGCCGAAAAGTCTCATTCAAATAATGCCACTCAATGCTTTGTTGGTACTACTACTAATATAAATGTGAATGAATGTAGAAATAATTCGAGTGGTTTCTCTAAAGAAAGTAAAGTAATACAGGGATTAACTTTACCTATTGAGAAACTTTTAGGTGCAGCAATTGCTCAGAAGTCTTCAAAATTAAGTTCATTTACTTTGTACATGTAACTATAATGTTCAGATTTCTGTACAAAGGGGTATGTAGAATTTGTCCATAGCAGATGCTTTGAAAACAGACCCATATTTAATAACCACTCATAGATTGGAAACTGTTGATCAAGGAATATTGATTGATTCCCTCCAAAGTTGTTTATGGTTAGATTCAAAATCGTCTTTAAAGGAGATTGTTGTTCAAACATATGAAACAGAACAAAGCAAAAATGCCATACATAGTATTTTTGAAAGAGAAACACCATTATACCTTGAGAAAAAGTCTGAAAATCTTTTGATACCTGAACAAAATGAAACTGCAGCTCAACAAAAGATAGTTTTAGAACACCCAAAAAGTGAAAACAATTCATTATTTATTATTCAAACAGTTGATATTGAATCACATTTTCATGTCCATGCTAATATTTTGTAATCCAAACTCCTATTCTCCAATTAATGCAACAGTCCTCCATGTTGTATTCTGTAATGCCTTAGCAAAATCCAAAAGTATCTTGGTGTATCCATTCCCCTTGTCTAACTTGATGGTAATATTGTTATAGAATGTGAGCAAGTTGCTAAAACATGACCTTCCCTTTGTTGCTCATTGCAAAGTAGAGATTCACTGTCAGCCTATTTCTGAATGTGAGCCCTGACCAATGTTTCCAAAATCTTCACCACCACTCCTGAGATACCGATTGGTCAATAGTTGGATATATCGATCTTTGCACCACTCTTGTGCAATGGGATTACCATATATTCTTTGCATTTCTGTGGAATCTTTCCTGCTCTGAGACTCAAAATATATAGCCTGGTCAAAGGAATAGCCAGTTCAGCTGAACACTTTTAGCACCTGTGCTGATATCTCACCAGTCCCTATTGCTGAATTCTTATGTTTGTGCTCTAATACTTCCTCTTTATACACCTGAGTTTCTTCATTCAGTGAAGAGGTAGCAATGAGCTCATTAGTTGAATAACCTCTTCATCTGTCACCCTCAGACTATATGCATTCATTAGATTTATTCTGTCATATTCATTCTTTCTTTAGCTTGCAGAGCTAATTTCTTTTCTCATAATTTTCATACCGGACATCATCCTTATGCACACAGTATTCTTTCAGCATCATCTGTTTCTTATGAATCTTTTGCTTAATAAGATTATACATCCATTTGACTTCTATCCTATTTATTCTTCAAACTCTTGGGATGCATTCTGATATTGCATCATTTTAGTATTTTTTTAAATGCCTCATGCACTGTTGATGTTCTTCCCATCCAGCGACCGATGTCATTCCATTGAATTCAGTATACTCCTTTAATTTTTTTTTTTTTTTAGTAGGCATATTTAAATAAATTATAATACTGGAATAAACTCACATAAAATATTTTATTAGTATAATTTTTGTCTAAGTATCAAAAGCATCTTCAGGAGATGTAAAAAGCTAATCGAGCAATAACCGACAATTCCGAAAGGTGTTACCTAAGTAGCTAATGTAAGATAATTAAAAACTAAACTCACTCATATCCAAAAAGTCGCATCCATTTCTCCTGCACAGCCTACACATCGAATCATTTGCCATCATAGTCTATTTTCTTAATTCATTTTTATCATATCAAGGTGATATACTTGCTATTTTCACTTTCTCACTCTTCACTCACATCTTCCAACAACCCTTTCATATCCCCTCTCAGTGTGTGTTATTTTATTTTAATGACAAAACTATCTCGATTTTCGATGATGTTATGTACACTAATCATAATGTTTGATTATATTTTATATTATTGTAATAAAGTGTACTATAAACTATGTAATTTATTTTTTTTTTAGTGACAACATGTGCAAACCTATAATATGATGTGCCATAAATGAAATAAAAAAAAAAAAGCATAGATATAAAAATTATACACATTTTTTTTCATTGCCATCCTTTATTTTTGAGGGGTTTCAAGTTTTTGATCTACTGTTCTAATTAGCACCTTTTGGTATACTCTGTTAATAAATATCCACTTCTTTCATTGAATGAGGACTGAGAGTTTAAGGATTGCTTTTCGTGACCCATTCAGAAGCTTAATACTAGTGATGAATTCAGAAGGCAATCATCTTTTCTAACAAATGATTTAAAAAAATGTGAATTTTCAGTTAAATATATCAAAAACACTTACTCATATGTATTTTTTTAATTAAAAAAAATTTAAATTTTGAAATAAATATCATCAGTGAAAGATTGTCTAAATCTTTTTTATTCTGTCTAAGATCTTAATTTCCCTGTTTGCTAACTATTCATCTAAAACTAGTCTAGATCTAATTCATCTTAAGTTTTATCATGCTAAATAACACCGAGAGCAAACTAAATATTAAGTAGCTTATAAACCACCATCTTCAGACTGCAAAAATCTCAAGTAATTACTATTAACAGAGACCCCAAGGGAGTTGGGGGCTCATTCAGGATGGCCATATATACCTGCACCAGTTGTCATCTCTCTCTCCACTGTATCAGAATCGCAATGGAAACTAGGAGACCAAACCTGCACACAATAGTCCAGATCTTATCACAGCCTTGTAAAGAGGCAAAATGACTTCCTTACATGTGAAAGTTCATTTCAGCATTGCAGTTATTCTCTAAGTTGTATTTGCAATCTTTGCTATATCCCCCCTCCAACTGTTGTTGGAAATTATTCAAATTGTAATGAACAAAATAATTAAGTGAGAAATCCATAATAACTTGGCCTTGTAAGAACCATGTAACTTAGCTTTATATGAACTTAATTAATGCTTTTAAAAGGGAAGTTCATTCTATTTGCATAGTCTGTTGTGTATTTTCTGGCCAGTTTGCTTTGCAGAATGAAAAAATCGAGTTTCTGGGATG
Source organism: Typopeltis vanoorti (assembly GCF_054136105.1). NCBI lineage: Eukaryota > Metazoa > Arthropoda > Arachnida > Uropygi > Thelyphonidae > Typopeltis > Typopeltis vanoorti. The sequence continues at coordinate 91,245,544 of NC_143568.1, forward strand.
AAACCTTTCCATTTCTGTATGAAACCCAGCTAACTCACCTTCAGCTAAAAAGACCTTATAAAGTTCTTCACATCCTATATAGCAGGGGTGGCCACAACATGATGTGCATCACACAGCTCTTCACAATTTACCAGGAAAAAATAAACAAAAAGAGAAGAGGAAGAAAATAGAGAAGAGAGAGAAAAAAACAGGATTAATAAAAATTACTGCAATTAAAAAGTTTAATTTGAAACACATTAAATGAAGTTTACTTTGAACTATTAAAATAATTTTAAAGTTGAAACAATAATTTTAGTTAGTTATTTACTAGTAGAGGCCTTGTATGTATTTTCTTAATAAGCTCCTTAAAATTAGGTGTGTAATTAGTCAAAGCAGTTCTTACAAGCTCATTACAATCTCGCCATGTGCACGCTCACTTACTCCCATACCATCGCATCGGTCAAAGGATGCGGCTCTTTTAAATCTTAATGGAATTATTTTGGCTCCAAAAGTATGCATATTTGGCCACCCCTGCTATATAGGATTTGAAACCAAGTCAACTTTCTTATCAGAGAACATGTTTATTGCTGCTGATGTATGGAAGCCTTTGTTAAAGACATTGCTTAATCTTTTTGCAGTTACATTTCTACAGCATCACCACCCACTTTTCACTATCAATCCTGTAAGTGAGAAAGCCATGATAACTTATGGCTTAGTACCTATGATGATAAATTTATGACCGCAATCTCACTGAAGTTGTGATTGGAGCGTAGTACACTTGTGATATTGTAGGATTTCAAATTTCTTCAATTGCTTGTTTTTAACTTTTGTTAATAATATAACTACTTTGCCTTCATAGAGTCGAAAATCTCATCATATAAGTGCAACCTAGCTATTAATACACCTTCTTGATATTCTTTAAATTCATTTGAGATCAATGCACTCTCTATGGCAAAGCATTCTACTCACTCAGCATTACTGAAAATGCCTTTCAACTGCCTTCCTGCTCTGCTATGAAAAATATTGTGCAGATCAGCAAGTCATGCATTAAACTAATATAACTTCAGTTATGAAATAAAATTATTAGTTTGACATTTGTGAAAATGTTATCAAAGATAAAATTTAATACAAAATATTTTCTGCTGTAAAAGTATCTTCCCTTGATTTGATAAGCATATCTGCATGCTTATGATTAATTTTCACTAATAAATATAATCAATACAAAGTGAAGATGGAATTACTGGTTGTTTAGGTTATGCGAGTATATTCTATATAAAAACTATTGGCTTTGACTAGCCTGCATGTTACACAGGAGGATAAATCTGTGATTCTGAGAAGAAAATCATGTTACCTCTATGTGAAATCAATTAATTACGAAAGAAGGCACTATTTGGTATAGATAGGGTCATGCTCATTTATACTCAGCTACATTTAACACTTTTTTTGTGAATTCAACACAGAATACATAAAATCTGTTTTACATTATTGCATTCAATACTTGTTGGTGGATGTAATAATACTTGACTGATAAAATGATGTAAGCAGTGTTTAATATGTAGCGATTACTAACTAGTATGTATAGATGAAAACTACATCTAATTGTACGAGGTGGTATCAAAAAGTTTCGAGACTAGCTCTGTTTACGAAAAATTACTTTATTTATCTATGTTTACACACTATCACCTTCAAAATAGTCCCCTTGCATAGATACACCACTCCCAGCGTTCCTGCAACTTCTGGAATGGGTCCTGGAAGTCTTCTTTTCGAAGTGTGTCAAGCACCTTCTGCGATTCGTGCTGGATTTCCACAATGGTGTCAAAACAGTGACCTTTAAGCTGGATCTTCATCTTTGGGAAGAGGGCGAAGTCCGCAGGAGCCAAATCCTTCAAGTAGAGTGGGTGCAGAAGTTAGATCATGTTGTTTCCGGCGAGAAACTCACGTGTGGGAAGAGCTTGGTGATATGGTGCATTGTCATCGTGGAGCATCCAGTTTTTCGCACGCCACAGATCCGGTCATTTTCGCCGAATGTCCTCCCTCGGATGCCTTAAAACCTAGCAGTAGAACTCACTATTGATGGTCTGGTCTCTGGGGACGAATTATCGATGCACTTGGTTGAGCTGCAGCCCTGCCTCGCCTTTTTTGGTTGTGGAGATGATGGGCTCTTCCATTGTGAAGACTGTTGCTTCATCTCAGAGTTGTACCCGTACACCCAAGTTTCGTCACCAGTAATGATCCTTGACATGAAGGATGGGTCATCCATGGCACGCTAACGGAGTTCTTGCCAGACTTCAAAGTGGTGTTCCTTCTGTTTCTGGATCAGCAGCCTGGGGACGAACTTGGCAGCAACACAGCGCATATTCAAATCACACGTGAGGATTGCCTGAACTGTTCTGTATGACACACACAATGGCAGCAATGTTGTGGAGTGTTCTCCGACGATCCTCATGTGCAAGTTGCCGAATGGTTTTGACATTTTCAGGGATTGAGCTCGTTGAAGGTCTTCCTGATCTCTCGTCGTCTTCCAGTGATGTTCTTCCACTCTTGAAGCACGTGTGCCACCCAAAACACCTGGAACGACTCATTGCAGCATCGCCTTAAACTTGCCAAATTATGTCAGATGTCTCTGTGGCAGATTTGCCCAGTTTCACGCAGAATTTCACGTTCACTCTTTGTTCTAACTTGCTGTCCATGATGAAATCGCAGTTGTTGTAATGCACGTGGTCAGAATAGCACCAGTTGCACAGCTCCTGATGTACACAGGATGATGTCTTTTGGCACACTGACTTATGAAGGTCAATGCTTCCTGTGACTGTGCGTGCAGCCTTTTGCTGCTATCTGTTGATGTGTTACAAAACTAGTCGCGAAACGTTTTGATGATTAGGAAGCCAGTTCAGCAGAACAGCACCATGAAAATGTCTACAGAAAAAACAGAGACAGATTGGCAACAGGAAAGTGATCATAGTGAGCTTTTAAGAGAGGGAGTTAACAGTTATTAAACAGATTGCTTCTGGATGAAATCAAGAACTGTTAGAGATTTTTTGATCCACTACCTGAAATGTGAAAACAATGTTCTAAAGCTGGGCAGATTTAGGATATGTATAGGGTTAGCAGTTATAAAGTGAAAAGCAGTTCCTTGAATCAAAAAAACACCCAATTTTTTTTTATAATTCATGAATATTCAACTTAATGATTGAAGAGTTCTGAAGAATTAGATATGATATGGTATCTATTTCTAAATAGTAAATGCAATAATCTTCTTAGGAAATCTATTAGTAAAGTAGAAAATATGAAGTATATTTGAAAGTAGAAGATAAAAATTGCAAAACTGAAAAGAAACACTGCACATATCGGTGTTTGTTTGTAGTGCTACTATTATAAACCATTATGGAGAGATATCTGAAAATAATCCTTGTAGTGGAATAGTAAAAGCAAATTATTTTCATGTACTAGCTGTTTTAATGAATGGAAAAAGTCTATGAAACAGAAGTAGGATGCAAACTGGCAGAAATGAGCAGATGATAAAATATGGAGGGAAAATTGTTGATGTTAGAAGAATTAATTCCAGGAGTATTTCTGATATACATCAGGGCAGACAAATCTAGGTGAGAAAGAATGTATAAGTGGAACTCATGCTAATGAAAGTATTTCTAATAAACAGAACCTTACCTCCAACCTGCTCTCACTTACTTCTATTAGCAGTAAAATTATTTATGAAAATTACAAACAGCACTGCCCATAAAAATGTTACTTGAATATGTCTTGACTGGAGCAAGGTGCAAATACTGAAAACCAACAAATGTAAGAATGAAAAAAATTCTGAAGCATTCATACTGGCTAATTTAGAGTCTTAGCAGTTATATTATTAACAAAAGTTAAAAGCAAGCACTTAAAGAAATTTGAAATCCTACGACAGTGCAAATGTACTACGCTCCAGTCACAACTTCAGCGAGATTGCATAGTCGTCAATTTATCGTCACAGGTGCTTACAGAAGAAACTAAGAATGCTTCATAACACTTTCATTCATGATCATAACTTTGCTGTTACACCTAAACAAGTTCCAAAACTAGAAATTATGATGAACATAGAGCAGGATATCTATAGTCATCCGCCTTCAATAGCCAATAATTTAGGAATAGCTAGCATCCTGATCAAATCTAACTCACTTAAAAGTAATATACCACAGAATGAAATAGTTGCTTTAAAAAAGTTATATAAGAATAAAAATATTGTGATTACTAAAGCTGATAAGTGAAATGCTACAGTTATCATCAATTAAGAGGATTACAACAGAAAAAAAAAAAAGAAATGCACAATCTCCTAGTTGACAGGAAATTACAACACAGACAACTGTATTAACTAAAATAAATTTAATTAATACTTCCAGTATTTCAGCAGTCAAATTGTCATCAATAGGAAATAAAATAAAAAAAAAAATAAAAAATACAAGAGCTGTGCAAGTCCTAAATAGTGTCTTCTAGTATGCCAACTTGGATGTCCTTGGCTGTTGGGCTGAAGTGTAGAGGATGAGAGCTTCCCAAATTTGGTACAGTTTCATAAAGCAGAAGCAGATTCAAGGAAAAGCTTTTCATATTTATATTTGCTGTAATGGAATAGAGTGGCTTTCTTCCAGTGTATTCTAAAGCAGGGTCAGCAAGTCCTGAGTGGCTGTAGTGATGAAAATGGACATAGTCCTTATGTTCAGCAATTCTGATGTTGGCTCTCCTGCCTGTTTGCCCATATTAGGATAGTTTACTACTATAAGGAACCTGATAAAAACCTGGTAGGTCTAAAGACTGAGGCTGGTCTTTAGTGGAATGGATAAAGGATGATAATTTTTTATATGGTCTGTATGTGGTTGAAAGGGTGTGCTTTTTTAAGATTTTTGTTAGTTTTTGGATGTTCTCTGGATATGTGGAATAGTGATAACTTTGATGTAGTCTGCTGTGGAGAGAGACCTACCACCAGACTTACCAAATTATTATTTGAGGCACCACTATGTCTCAAAAGAAAAGTCCATAAATTATTGAAAAACATGTCTTCTTGGCCCAAAGAAATCATCAACAAAATAAAACCTGTTTGTGTTGAACCATTCCATATTTATGGAGTATACCTAAACACCACAAATCTAATATTCCCCTATGCCCTATAATTTATAGCATAAGTGGTTCTACTTATAAACTTGCTCAACAGTTAGCTAAGTTTGTTCCCTCCCCGTTTACTGGCAACTTCTCTACTTTTATTTTTTTTTTAAAAAGTCCATTTCAAATTACTAGTCAGAAATCGTATCCTTAAAAATTCAGACATAATAGTTAGTTTTAATGTCATGTCTTGATTTACTCTAATATACCACTCTTGATTTAATAACATCTAAAAATCTCTCCCAATATCTTTGAATTATTCAAATTTACTATTATGCATGCAGATTACTTTGCATGGCAAGAAAAATGTATAGACTAATGGTACTGCCATTGTTTCCCCCCCATCCCCCCAAACATACAAGATCAAAACATCACTATTCCCTATGTCCATGGTACATCTGAAAAGATTGTCAAAGTATTAATAAAATATGACCTTCACACCACATGTTAAATTAGCAACTCTGATCTGCTCTCCCAAGGATAAACTCCACTCCCTGGTATATCCTGTAGTGTATGAAGTTTCATGTGAGTGACTATGATTTGACATACTGTGGACAGACTAGAAGATCTGTTAACATCCACCTTAGAGAACATTAAAAAAATACATTCACTACCATTATTTTGGCTAGTCTAGACTGGCAGATCATGCTTTTGGACACCCTTGCAAACAAGATTAGATGAAAGAAAACAAATGTACTATGTAAAAGTTCATTACAGGCCAGAAAGATTATTTTTAGAGTCAGTCATGGCTATGAAGTATTCTCGTAGCCTGAACAAGTATGGTTGCATTAATTTGTTAAGAATTTGGGGTGCTTGTGATAAACTCCAACATGGCTGTAATACTTCTTTTTTACAAAATTAGAGGGCACCAAATGAGTAGTTTAGATCTTTTGTCCATTACAATTTGAATTGTTTCATTTACCCATTGTTGCATATTAACTGTAACATGTAGTGTGCTTTAAAGATGCTGGTTTGAAATCCAGTGAAACATAATCCAATTGATAAACATTTTATATATATATATATATATATATATAATTTAGTTCATTTGTTTATGTAATACCATTAAAATAAGTTATGCATTTTAAAAGATATTTGTAATATAAATTATTTCATTTTTACAGACGATTGTGTATACTGAAAGGGATTTATCCTGTTGAACCAAGACACAAGTCTAAAGCTAACAAAGGAAGTTCCACAAATAAAACATATTACTATTTAAAGGACATTCAGTTTCTTGCTCATGAGCCACTTATTGAAAAATTCAGAGCTTTGAAGGTAATATATAATTTAAAATAATATGCTAAATCTTGAATTCATTTTAAAGTAAAAATACCATCATTTCAGTATGCAGAATATCTTTATTTATTGTTTATTCTTATGAAACTCATCAGGTGTTTTGAGAATAGAAGCACATCTGCTGAAAATTAAAACTTTGCATGCATTTTCTATTCAGAATTATTAAAAAGATGGGTTTTATTATTTCTAATTAAAGCCAGTAAGTTTGTTAAACAGAATTGTTTGAAAAACTAAATGACTGTTGCTTGCTGTTTCATATTTTCTGTACGTGCTTTTATTCAGAACCAATCTGAAGATGTCACAATTAACAATCACACAGTCATACTTTTTTTTCTTGTGTTTCTCCATGTGAATTTATGTGTTCTTTCCGTCTGAATTTATGCACATCTTTATGTTGGAATATGTTGTTAGTGATGACTAATTCGTGATACTTATTAGGAATCCTTTTCATCAAATTTTCCCATGACTCTTTGAATGGGATTTGTTTTTATCAGGTAACCAAAAAAAAATTCATGTGGTTTTTTAATAAAAATTAAACAAGTGCAGAAATTTTCATAAGATGTTTTATTCATTAAAATAAGCACCTTCACAATCTACAACTCTTTTCCAGTGAGATACAAGTTTGTAAATTCCACTTTTATAAAAACGTTTTATCTTTAGAAGTAATAAACCTAGCAACCTTCGCTTCAATCTCTGTTTTATTGTGGAACTGTATTTCGCATGTGACTGTCTAGCATCAAAAAAAGATAATCGCTTGGAGAAATATCAGAAAAATATGGAGGATGAGGGAATATCTCCCAACCTAAAGCATAAATATTTTCACGGGGTAAGTTTTGCATTATAAGGTTTTGTGTTATCCTGTAGGAATAGCACTTTCTGTCGATTAACTAGTCTTGGCTGTTTCTGAAGTAATGCATCCTGCACACACACACACACACACACACACACACACACACACACACACACACACACACACACACACACACACACACACTTGAGTTGCATCGAATAGATCTCAGCCATAATTTTTTGGCCTGCAGCGAGAAACTTGTAGTGGACAATACTGGCTCCAGTCCACCACAAGCAAAGCATAATCTTCTGGGGATGAAGTGGTGCCTTTTATAGCTTAGTACTAGATCGTTTGGTGACATCGAATGATAACTTTGCTTCCTGTTAGAGTACAAGATCCTTTTTTCATCACAAGTGAGCAAGTAAATCAAAAATGACTCATTTTTATGACGTGAACAAAATGGGAACAATGAGACTTATTTGTAGCTGCAGTCCCACAGAGAGTTCTAGTAGAGAAGTAAAAAAAATTTTCAAATCAACAGCCAGTTCAATTGATATGAACAAAATAGGAAAAATCAGTTATTTTTGGACACCTAAACAGCAGAGTATTAGGTAACCAAAAAAGTTTGTGAGGTTTTTCGTAGAGTTCACTGTAATGATTTTATTTTATTTTGTAGTGGTTTGCAGAGTGCAATTTTTTATGTTCAATTTGTCTTCGCTTTCACATAATTGATAGCCTTTGAAGTTTGTCATCTAATAATGCATGTGGGACCCATTTGCTTAGCTTCCATGATTTCCCCAGTTGATGCAAGTGTAAACAAATTATTTCACCACTCACTTTAAACATTTGTGAAAATTTTTGACATGTTAATCTTGAATTATTTTCAACAGTAGCACATAATTTTTCATTATCAATAATGGAGGGTCTTCTTGAACATGGTGTATCTTCAAGTGATTCATCACCAGAAACCAATCTTTTAAACCATTTCTGCACAGTACATTATGCTACGGCATCGTTTCCAAACTACAATTATATTAATGGACACTTCTGAAGCCTTCGAACCAAGTTTAAATTTGTAAAGCAGAAAAGCCCAAATTACACCAGGTTCAACTGACATTTTAAATGGGTTCAAAGTCACAGCAAAAGAGTACATTCTAAGTTAGAGCACACTGATTGACTGACACATATCTGCCTTACAGCGCACATAAAAAATTGCACTACAACCGCTACTAAATAAAAACAAATCATTGCAGTGAACTCTATTGAAAACCTCACGAACTTTTTTGGTTACCTGATACTCTGCTGTTTAGGTGTCCAAAGATAATTGATTTTTCCTATTTTGTTCATATCAATTGAACTGGCTGCTGATTTGAAAATTTTTTTTTACTTCTCTACTAGAACCCTCTGTGGGACTGTGGCAACAAAACCTCTGTGGGACTGTGGCAACAAATAATGTCATTGTTCCCATTTTGAAACTTGCTCACATCACTACTTGAATATGGAAATATGACTTCTGCATTACTTCAACTTTGGTATCACTTCTGGGTCTGTGGCTCCCACTGAGACCTCAATAAAGGTCGAAACTGGTCTGGGTAGTGGCCCTTTTCATAATACATTGCATTATATGAGGTGATCTGAAAAGTTCTTGGCCTCGATCATAGATGGCAACACTATTGGCAAGATTTTTTTTTTCTAAATTGGTATGTCATAAGGCATCCATGTAAAATTGCAAGTCATTCTATCAAGTAATTTGGTTTATACAGTTGTCTGAAGCAAAAGTGTTGTCTGTATCCCTTGAAATGGATAAAATTGAGTATCGTGCAGTTATAAAATTCTTCGAAGTTCATAAAAGTTTATAGGCACTCTTCTCCTTTGTTTTCGACAATTAAGAAATGGGCTGCCGAGTTTAAACGTGGCCGTACCAGCCTTGAAGATGATCCACATGAAGGACATCCAAAAAGTGTAACAACACCAGAAATCATTGACCAAGTGCATGATATGGTATTGGATGACCGGTGAGTGAAATTGCTGAGACTATAGGCATTTCAAAAGAACGTGTAGGATATGTTTTGCATGAAGAATTGCAAATCAAAAAGCTTTGTGCAAGATGGGTACCGTGCTTGCTCACAGCAGATCAAAAACACACTCGCATGAAAATCTCTGAACAGTGCTTGGAGCGTTTTAACAAGAATAAAACTGATTTTGTGCATCGATTTTTTACTATGGATGAGACTTGGATTCACCATTACATGCCAGAATCCAAACAGCAGTCAAATCAGTAAACAGAATCTGGTTGTTCAGCACCAAAAAAGACAATGTCGATTCCATCAGCAGGAAAGGTCATGGCATCGGTGTTTTGGGATGCTAAAGGCATTTTGTTTATTAATTATCTTGAAAAGGGTAAAACAATAACTGGGGAATATTAATCCGATCTTTTAACCAGACTAGACGAAAAGATTCGTGAGAAAAGATCCGGTTTGTGGAAGAAAAAAATCATCTTTCATCAGGACAATCCATCTCCGCACAAAGATGTTTTGGCAATGGGAAAATTAAGGGATCTGCACTATGAATTGTTGGAACATCCACCCTATTCCCCAGACTTCCTTCGAATCAAGACGTGATTGCAGCTGTGGTGGGGTATTTTGTAGGTCTTACTGAGAACCACTACAGGGACGGGATAATGGCACCGGAGCATCTCTTGGATAAATGTAGTAGTCTTAAGGGAGATTATGTTGAAAAATAAAAATAATTTTTGAAATTATAAATTTGTTTTTTCATTATTAGGACAAGAACTTTTCGGCCACCCTCATAAATGTCCATAAGGATATTTGTGTTGCATTATGGGATACTAAGGCAATTGATGTTGAATATTATAGCTACATTTTTCTTTTCACAATCATTGTTGTCTGAGTATAACATCTTATAAGTATTATAAATTTCTCACGTACTTTGTTCTTTGTCTTAGTACATTGGTTACTTAACTTGGTATTTTTGTATTTCTTCTGCAAACTCCACATCTTCCATTGATGCCTCTTTTGTAGTTGGTGGCATCTATCTTCATTTCTGTTGAGTTTGAGTGTGTTTCAGAACTGACTTTTCATTGTTTATAGATAGAAACAACTTGGGTCTGTTTAAGTAGGCAATGCCCTATCCTCGTTATTCATTATTCAGTTATAACAGATACCTAATAACAGACCACTAGAAGGTGTGCAGATTGGACATTGGATCTGAAGTTCCCATCACGTCTCTTTTCTGTACAGACTGCACCCTATTCCTTTATAGGTTAGGTCTTTTCCGGAGTTATTATTTTCTCAGGCAGTTCCATAGAATCCGACTGACTGCTGCAAGCCTGCTCTATTGTTCACACAGTTCAAATCACTTCTTGAACTCATTCACTGATGCACTCACAACTGCTTTTGCAACACAATTCCAGTCATATGGTACCTTCTAATCAAAAAAATTAGTCCTAATACTCTTGCTAAGTTTCACAATTTCCAGAAGTGACCCCTTCTTTCTCCCTGCCATGTATCAAAAAAAATCTTCATTGACAATCCTATAAAACTCATTTGATATATATTCTTCTATCACGTCTCCTTTTTTGCCTATTATCTAGTTTTTGGAGTCCACAGACCTTCAATCTATTCTGGGATTGAGGAAGTGATGGAAAGGATCCAGAGGTAAGTGACCTGCTACAATTTTGGTCACTTACCACTGGATCCTTTCCACCACTTCCTCACTCCCATAGATTCCAGATGCCCAGATCTGCATGCAGTAATTGTCCAGATGTGACCTTATAAAGAGGAATAATAACCGTCCTATCCCTGCTTGTCAGTGTGTGTTCAACAACCATGTACCTTTGAATTATGCATTCTATACTTCAACTACAATACCCCCCCTCCTCCAAAAAAAAAAAAAAAAAAAAAATTCTGGCCTCATCAGTTTTCTGCAGATCTGTTCCATCAATCCCAACGTGCATAAATTTATACTTGATCATGTTAAACGGGTAGTCATGATCCTTTGCCCATACTGCCAGTATTTAAGTCATCCTGCAAAATCTCTACATCATCTCTTTATTGACTATGGTTATTCCTAGTATTGCATCATCAGCAGACAAACTGAATATTTCCATTAAATCATTTCCTATATCATTGATTTATGAAATAAACAGTAGATGGTTGAGGCCTACAGTTTACCACTAGTCACTTGGCCTTCTCCTGAGTATGCTACTATTTGATATGTAACAATCAATCACCCTTTATCCATATGACCTGCTTTGTATTCTTTCCCATTTGCTCCAGTTTTTTTTATGCAGTAGAGTTCCTGTCATTTGCAAAGTCTAGCAGTATTGTATAGTCATTTCCTTTATCCAGCTTAATTTATACAAAATAGGTAAGTAAAAAAGTAAGCATATTACTAAGGTAAGACTTATATAGAGTATCATATTCCTGTCCATCTAGTCTTGAATTCTTTTCTTAACTTTTACAACTACTCCTGAGATTGGCCAGTAATTTATAACTTCTATCTTGGAGCCATCTTTATGCATAGGAACCATTTTACCCTCTTTCTTCTGTTTTGGAAACTTCTTAGAGCTGAGGCTTAAATTAAACTGCTTGGTCAGTGTAACTGTCAGATCTCTTGGGCATTCTCATAATACACTGGCTGATATCCCATCTAATACCTTGGCCATATTTGCATTAAGGTTCTGCAATGTCATAAGCACTTCCAATATGTCTGTTCTCACATCTAGCTGGAATATTTCCACTCTTGGATGGTTATACACTTGCAAAATGATCTCAGTAAACTCAACTCTTTTGTTTGCTGCTGTTATATCCTTAACATCACCAGTCATTAAAATCATCCTTCTGTAGTCATTCTTCCTCCACATAGCAAAATAACTCTTTGAGAAATTTTTTTTGGCTTCATCTCATAATGTGCTTTAGCCTTCCTTCCTGTGGCATAATCACTTGTCCTAATCACCTGCTTTGTAGTTCCCTATGTGACTGAAAATTCTGCATGTCTGCAATCCCCTGGGTTAGGACTGCATGATCACAATTTCCCAATTGGAGTATGGCTATCTTGGTTACTGCTAAGTTCTCTGATATTCTTTCCAGATCAAGCACATGTTCCCTCGGATGAAATTCCATTTCTTTCTGTAACTATTCCTCCTTCCAGTCTGTGTCCCCTTGATTGAATTCCCCATTATAATTACTTGTCCTGCACTCAGTGCTAATTTTCCAATTCATGCCATCTACATTCTCACTCTCATACTCCTGGCCTATATCAACAACCAACTGTATATTTTATTCTGTTAGCTTCTATCTCACACCAGATAGCCTCAATTGAACTGCCCTCTGCATCTCTATTATCATGATGCTCTCCTCTCTTTGGCTCATTTCTGTTCTGCTATCATTAGCAAAACTCTTCCCCAATCCTGTTTCCTATGAAAATACTGTACCTACCCCATGCTTTCTGTTCCTTTGTCTATATCATCTTCTATCAACTAAGTCTTATTAATGCCTAACTTTTTGGTCTTATTGAACCCATCAATGCCAAAAACACCTCTCCTTTATTCTAAAAACTTTTGGCAATAGCATACATCAACTGCAATACCTTCCCTCCCCTTTCATCCTGCAACCGTCTTCACACCTTGTGTTAATTATCCTACTAAAGTTAAGAGTCTGGGAGCTACATTCAGCAACATGTGATCACTCTGCCTCTAGGTTGCCTGGACTCACACTTACCTGCACCCCCCCCCCCAAAAAAAACCTAGTTTACCTGACTGTGCTGGTGAACTCTCACTTAACAACACTTCTCAAGGCACCAACTCTGAAACCATTCAAATGTAAGCCATCTGCATTGCATAAGTTCTTTCAGCTACTCTTTCATATTTTTACATACTGCACTTATCACCTGATAGCTCATTTGCAACTGTGAAAATAATAATCTCTTTTCCTTTCTCTCTGCATCCTTAACTTTGCCGGGTAATATAATCTCATCAATCTGTCCTCAAGCATTCAACCTATCATGCAATCTCCATACAAAACTATCCTTGTCCTCCCCCTCTTTTGCTCTTTCATATCAATGTTTATCATGTTTATCAATGTTTGCTGCAAGCCCCCCCCCCCCCCCCCCAGAATCTTTTTTTGCTATCCAGTTTAAGAACTGTTATTCTGTATAATTTGCCAATTCACTTTAATGATGAATTCACATTATAAAATACATTCAGATTTATTCAGCATGTTTTTCATGTCAGTCAGCCAGTAATAACTAATTATTTAATAATTAATTTATAGGAGAGGTATAAATTTATTTTAGCTTTGTCCTTTATTAAACAGCTGTGCTTTCATTATTTATACAAATTCAGCACAGTTATTGAAGAAAAGGTATCAGAAAAGTTGTATATTCTGCAAGGTTTTGCTTATGAATGATTTATATATTATTTATACTGTACATTCCAAGCTTTTTTTTTATCTGTAGGTTTTTATTAAAAGATTACGAAAAGCAGTTGGCAAGAAAGATTCAGAAGCAGCAACAAGGGTCAGAAATAATCAGCCCACTTATAAACTTGATCACATTGTTAAAGAAAGGTAAATTATATGTGCAATATTTTTAGATGCTGTATCTATAAAACTTGCAGTTGTAATGTGGTAGAATTTTCATTTTTTAATTTACTTCACTGTAAAGAAGTGCAGTAAATATTTTCTATCCTATAGGGATTAGACATCAGAAAAAGTGCAGTAGTATGAAAATGACTTCATTTTGAAAATAGCTTATGGGTTGAATTTTCAAGAGAAAAATTATTTAAATTACTGTATTGGTTCACTTTATTCCAGTAGTTTACAATAACAATGCCATTTGGTTGGATAGTGCTCCTGAGTTTGAATGCCATTTAAGATGTGAAGAACCTTTACATAAGGTCTTTTCAGCTGAAAGTAGGTTAGTTGATGTTGCAGAGCTGGCAGGGTTTCCAGAAGTGGAAATCCCCAGCTCCACATCAGCTGTTTTTCATCCCACAGAAATAGACAAGTTGGTCTTAGAATATATGCATTTGACATACATGGTAGACTGCTTAAATTAGATGAACCACCATGTCTGAACATTACTTAGGATTATATACTCAATGGACAAAACATTAAGGATAGGGGTGATGTGAAGTTGACACGGTCATTCCCCTAGCAGAGTGAAACATACTTAAACTGAACACAGATGGTAAATAGGCAGACATTGGGGCTTCCCAACGGTGTATCGCATTCAATGAACATGGTAAATGTGGCAACTTTGATTATGGACATTTTATCAGCACAAGACTGATGAATCATTATATTGCCCAGATTCTGTATCAAGAATCTATTGCAAGTATACCATCAATTGATGTATCAGCACTCAGTGAGCAAGTGGTAGCTGACCACATGCCATTGATGACCAGGGTAGACGTAGACTGTTCAGACTTATACAGACCACAGGGTAATGGCTTCACAAATCACATTCAGTTTCAATGTTGGAGATCCAAGCAGCATCAGCGAGCAAACGATATGGCATACCATGGGCTACAGGACTGACATTCTAATCATGTACCACTGTTGGCAGCTCTTCATCAGGCATTGTGCCTTGCCTGGTGTTGGAACATCAAACTGAACCTCTGCAGAGTAAACCAGAGTTGTGTGGTCTGATGAATCTTGTTATCGGTTGTACTGAGCTGATGGGAGGGTGTGGCGTTGACAGCATGAGGTCATTGCCCACATCGGCTTTATTCAGAAGACGGCTCTGTGATGGTTTGGGGAGCCTTCTCATGTGACACATTAGGTCCCTTAGTGTGTGTGTGTGTGTGTGTGGAGAGGTCTTTAAACACTGTGAGCTACCAGAATGTGCTGGATGATCACCTACACACTTTCTTGGCCTTTGTGCATCCTGCAGCCAATGGTCTGTTTCAGCAGGACAATGTGTTGCCTCACTGGGCAACAACCACTCAAGGCTTGAGGAAAATTCATCTGAATTTGTGACCATCCAGTGGCCCCAAGATATGATTTAATCTGATTGAATCTCTCGGATGCCATAGAGCAAAATATCAGATCCCCGTTTCAGGGACCGACGTCTAAAGTGCAGTTGTAGACACTGCTGTAACAGTTGTGGCTGGAATTGCCTCCGGCATCTGGTGGAGTCAATGCCTCGGAGAGTACAGGTTGTTATTTGCTTTAAAGGAGAACTAACATGCTATTATTTAAGTATCTGCAATGTTTTGTTCATTTAGTGTATTAAGCTAAGTTACTTGGTCTGATAGGCCATTGAACCAACATATTAAGGTGAATGAAATAGTAAAGCAAAGCTTTCTTAAAAGGAGACACTAAGTAAGGATTTCTGTGCCTCTTGCTTATGCTTTGCCTGCCTCTGAATATCAAACACCATGGAGATCTGAAGAAAAGCATGTCATTGCTACGTTTGACATTTTGATTAGAAAGGTAACATTGTAATTATCTCAATAAACAGGTGTTGTCTGGTCTTTTTTAATTCTTGTGTCTCCTTATTTATATAACAATGACTGTTTCTCCCATCTCAAATCCAATCCATACCTTTGATGAAAGTGAACTTCCTCTTTCTCATTTATCAAATAGTGCTTAAGGCTTGAGAACTACCACTTCTGTCTCACTTCTGGTATTAATGTTCTCTACATTTCCCAAAACATTCTGGGATATGTCAAACAAAAAAAAAAGTTTAAGAAGCTATTATTAAACAAGCTATATCTTGCTTTCTTGCTCCTGCTGGGGAAAAGGAGAGAGAAAAAAAATCACTTCACCTCTCCTTTCCTTTGATAATACCCATTTCCTGAGATAAGGTCAGATTTCTCTTCTCAGGTTGTCATTTACCTCCAGCATTTCTTGACACGATCACATCGTTAACTTTCTCAGGATCCAAAATCACTTCCCCCCCCCTTCTGCTTAAGCATTGCTTCTTTCCTGTACATCTAACTTTTCATGAATCCTTGATTTCCATTTCTGTAGAATACTGTTCATATACAAAAAGATCTTCCCTGAACCTGAACTGCTTTATAGGCTCACTCTGGCTTTCAGGTAGCCTGATTCTGTTATTCTGCAGGTATGGCCATGGAAACTGTTCTGCTAAACTAGCATTTGTGCATCATCCCTTTTTGCAGGTTTATCTCTAAGTCATCAGGAGATAGTGTCTGTAGTCCAAGTTTGTAATCTTTCAAACAGCTGTTTTGATGTTCTAGGATTACAATCTGCAACTGCTTGAGAAGAATATTGGTAAGTTTCCTCTGAACCTACAGTTATTAGCTCACACACAGTATTAATGACCATAGGTGCTACAGCCTTTCATAAGTGGGGTTAATATTTTTTTTAAAAAACAAAGTTAATAAAAATCAATCAATCCTTGAATGCCTTTTCATTTTCCAAAGGCAGTTGTTGGCATCCTTTAAACTTCCACTTTTGGGAAGTGGAAGTTTAATTATTTCCACACCACTAGATGATGGGATGATGTTCCTAATCCGGGCTAGTATTTATATGTACTTGTCTAGTCTACAGTTGATTTTGTTGAATTGCAGTATATTGAAAAGATGTTTACTTCCTGTATCATGTTGTTTATTATTTATGTATTGCTAATTTCCTCATATGAATTTGTTACTTTACCAAGTACTTGTATTTTTGAAGGTATCCAACATTTATTGATGCCCTTCGTGATCTTGATGATGCTGTTTCTGCCTGTTTTTTATTTGCAACATTTCCAAAAAACAGGCTTTTGAAAGTTGAGCTAATTCATTTGTGTCGGAGATTAACAGGTAAGTTCATTTATGCTTTCTGCAGACTTTTGCAGTATATTTTATAATTGCATACTTTTAGTATAAATTACTGTATTAAATATTTGGTAAGTGCCCAACACATGGAATCCCAAATGAGCACACACACACAAAAACTTTCTTTGTTATCATTAAAATAATTATGGTAATTCTTAATTCTCTCATTATTTGAACCTAAAATGGAGCTAGATATTCTTCTTGAGATAGCCAAGATAAAATGCATATGCATGGCATCTGTATTAAATTTCAGAAGTCTTAAAAACTGTTTTAGTTACCACATTTTGAATATATATTAAATTTGGAGTATGTGTAACAACCAAATGATCTGCCTAATTAACATTAATGAGCCTGTTAGTCACCTGCACATCAAGCGGACATTAAGATGTCTGGGAGTGAACCACCATAGGTAAGGGTTAACGTGTGGTTCCCCTCAGAAGGCAAGCCACCATGGTGCAGGAGACATGCACTACAGCAAATACCACTATAACAAACTCTGGAAAAATTCAAGCTTAAGTTCCATAGAACCAAAGTTGATATAAACTCATTGCAAAAATAATGAAGACTCAAAAGCTTTATGATAGTAAAGTGAATTTCATAACAGATGGCATCGCAATCCATGTCCAAAAATTTTCATTCACTAAACAAGATGTTGTGGTGTGGGTCTATCCATAAGCATAAAATAAGAAGGAAAGAAGAAAACAAGATACCTTTTAACTTTAACCTAGAACATCGATGTGCAATATTTGCATTGGTGTGGCAATAAGCATGAAAGGGGATCATGTGTTTACGGGGGGGGGTAACTATGCATAATGTGTGGATTGATTGCTGAAAACCAGCAGCTGTTGTGAATAATGCTATGGGAAGAACTACTACATAAAATTTATTAGCATTTTGGGTTTAATGTAGAAAGTGTATTGACAGAAACTAAATTTAAAGTCATATCATGAATCATCTGTAAGCTGGTTGTTTTTATTTTTGTCTTCAGTTATAGCACAACAAGAAAAAATAAACTAAGGAGAGATAAGTTGCTATTTTGATTACCACAGTGCACAACTGGTACTTAAGAATTAAAAAGAAAGGTTAATAAATATTTAATAGGTAAGACAACATCATTTTCTTCTGAAAAGAGAAGTGAGATTATTTCGATGAGAAATCTGTGGTGAGAAGCAGAACATGAATGAAATCATACATACATAAAGTACAAGGTGACAACATAAAAAAAGTGCAAATTCCAACAGTAATGGCAAACATATAAGATAGAAAAAGGAGGATAACCAGAGTAAGAAATTATAAAAATGAAAATTCAGAATTATCATCATCAAATTCCTGATATGTAGCCTCAGGTGGAATATTATGCTATTGTTACATGAAAAAAGTTGCATCATTACTAAACTTCTTATTGGCAATTTTCCTTAAAAGTAATCTTTTGTGTCAAGAGTCCAAATAATCAGATCTCATATATCTCAATGGGGTGCTTAAGGGTTACAGCTGGATAACTGGGAGGAGACCTCCGCATAGCCTTTTAAAGAATATGGAGAATTCTTTAAAAGACTATGCAAATTCTGACCTATCTACCGCCTAATCCTCATCTCGTGCACCCTGTTTAGTATCTGCTTGGATACTGAATGAATGAGGATGGGCTAGCAATTTGGGATTTAGCAGACCAAATTAATTATTAATTTTTTTTTTTGCTTGAACTATAATGTAAAGCGATGGCACAACATGACAGAATTTCATGCCAGTTGGGGCATTGTTCAATTATACAACTTGATTCCCCTTTTTTTTTCATCAGGAAAAAGGGTGAACAGCGAAAAGTCAGCTACTGGAACAAATCTCAACTCACCATCAGAAGAGTTCAAGATGAGCACCATCAACACAAGAAACATCAATGGAAAAGAAATGGAACTAGTGAAATATTTGGGAAAAATTAAATGAAAAGTACAGTTCAAAATACAAAGTCCAGTACAAAGATCTGGTTAATTCAAATGAAGTAAATATAAAAACGTGTTCTAAAACAAAAGGTTTTAAATTTCAGTGGTTACAAAGACATTCTTCAAATTGCAGATAGAATGACACATGATGAGAACTAATATTAAAATTAATAATCATTAATAAATAATAAAAAAACATATGGGGGTGTTTAACGGTAAAAGCTGAATTACAGAGAGAGAACTCCACATAGCCTTTTAAGGAATGTGGGGAACCGACCACTGCTTCTGACCTAATGTCCAATCCTAACCTCGTGGAGCACAGTGTTAGATATTTACCTTTATACTGAACTAATGAAGGTGGGCTAGGAATTTGGGATTTAGCCAGCCAAATTTTATTCTTATTGGCTTAAACCATGATGCAAAATGATTGTACAACATAACAGAATTTCATGCTCGCTGGGACTTCTACCAGCTAAACAAGGCACCAGTTGTTTTCGTCATGGAACCAGAATAGAGAACCAGGGATCACTCCTTGAAGCTGTGTAAATGTGGTTAGTAACAATGTGCTAACTAGTTTTTTTTTCTTGGAGAGTGATGAATAAGGTAGAATCATTGCCAGAAACAGATGTGAATGCCATGACAGTGGATGAATTTAAGGAGAGATATGATAGGTGGTGTGTGTATAAAGGTTAGTATGGATCTCCTTTGAGTCTCTTCAATCAGCAGAGATAACTGTATAATAATAGTGTTTGCCATTAATGCTCTGCGTATATCAACTTACTATTGAATGGTTTGATCTATGATTGGAGAAATAATTTTAAAAAACTTCACCACAAAATGCTTGTCATAATTTACTGTCTCTGAATGGAAAACATATTACATATGTTCTCGCAAGATAGATTCCCACTGCATTAAGTGCATTCATGCTATGTATGTGAAACATTTTTAAAAAAAAAAGTGAAAAAAAAATAAGGATTATGTTTTTATGAAATGAAAATAATAAATTCAGAAGTTTGAAGAAAGTTTTTCTTTTAATATAACTTTTCAGTAATAATTTTGATAAGCATTAAGTATTGATACATCATATCAGTGTTGGAGGGTTAATGAAGGAAGAAAGAATAAGAATAGGGATAAAAGTAGAAAATGACATAAGGACATCTAAAAAAATTGAAAAGCATAATAGGGTTGCCATTTTAAATGCAGAGTGAAGAGTAATGAAAATAGAGCAAAGTGAAAAATTGCCTTTTCACTCGAATGAAAAGCAAAGGGAAGAAGAAAAAAAAATTGCATTTTCTGCCTTCTTCCTTTATTTTTGTGGTTTATTGTTCTTGTTCTCTGATGGTGTCTGTGGGAGCAGCTAAATATTGGATCCATAATTAAACCAAAAAGTGAGTACTGTTGTTTCCTTCCTTTTTCAATGGAACTGTATTTTTCTTTCAATGTTATTGTAATATTTTAGAAATTTGACTCAATGATGTTACTATCATCGAGCCAATTAGTCCGGGTAATCGGTTCACCGATATCCCGGACTAATCGAGGAACTAAATGCATACAAAAAATGATAATGGGTTCCAAAAAAAAATATTCTTCCTGTCTTTCAATAAATAAAACGAGATTCATAAATTCAAATATCTTTATCAAAAATAATTAAACAAAAAATACATGTTTTCGTAATTCATTTTTTATTCTCTAAAAATTGCAATATCGGTGTCTGCACATTTTTCTTCTTTGGTTTTTTCTCTTCATACATTTCTTTGTAGCAACGAATTGCATTGTTTATTGTTCGGCGAATTGTAAGGCTACGTTCAACTTCCATAATATGCTTGACAAGGTTTCAACCATTCCAATAATTTTTGATAGCTGTTAATTCTTGTGCAGGCACTTCAACACAGTCGTCGTTGTCTAAGTTGTCCTCCCGCTCTTCATAAGCTCGTTGTTCATCCATGTTAATAAGTGTTTCATTATCCAGTTCATTAGTGTTTGATTCAATGCACTCAATTACGCTGACGGAAAATCTAACTCTTTGAAATCAAGTTGCTGTCCGATTTCCATTATGTTATTAGTGACGTCAGCAAAATGAGTTTCAAAACCAATGAAATCATTTGCACAATGTGGTATGATATGTTTCCATACTGCTCTCATATGGCTTGCCATTAATTCATGCCATGCTTTGGCTATATTTTCGATAATGTTTCTGATGTTGTAGCTATTCCAAAAATTCCGTTAAAGTAGGCGCATTTTCTCCTGTTGTAGCTTTTATGGCTTGCGAAAAAGTGCGGCGTAAATAATAGGCCTTAAATGTCGCAATGATACCGTGATCCATTGGTTGGATCATCACCGACGTCGTATTTGGTGGAAGAAAAGTTATTTGTACATTTTCATTTAAATCACAAAGACCAGTCGAATAACCAGAGACATTATCTAAGATTAATAAAATCTTAAAATCTAATCCTTTTTGTCTGCAATAACGTTCTGTTGTAGAGCAAAAATAGTTGGTGAACCAATCTTCAAATAAAACTCTTGTGACCCATGCTTTCTTATTTGAATGCCACAACACTGGGAGATTATTTTTTGATACATTTTTAAGAGCTCTAGGATTTTCTGCATGGTACACAAGCATCGGCTTTAATTTGAAATCCCCTGCTGCATTTCCACCTAATAACAGTGTGAGACGGTCTTTTGAAATTTTATATAAAGGGCATGACTTTTCATTGGCTGCTATAAAAGTGCGTGATGGTAACTTTCTCCAGAATAATCCCGTTTCATCAACGTTAAATATTTGTTCATCTTTGTAGCCACCTTTTTGTATGATTTCACTCAATTCCTTCGGATATCTTAAAGCAGCCTCTTTATCTGCACTGGCAGATTTGCCAACAATACGAACATTGTGAATACCAGTTCGTTGCTTAAAATGAAAAAACCACCCACGACTTGCCGTAAAATTTTCACTAGTTCCCTGAACTTCGTTTTCTATGTCATCAATATAGTATGCCTACAAATTCGAAATCCTTCAACACTTCTGTGCATGTCAACAGGAGGAGAATCCATTCCGATAATAGGGTAATCAGTCCCTATTGTGGGATGAGTTGTTTATTATTATACGTCAGAAAATTAACTTTTCTTTTATGATCATTGTAGTTAACTATGTTGCTTGTATAACAGTTGGAAAATTTTACATATAAAGCACGTGATTTCGCATGTTGGTGACCAATTCGTATGTCTTTCATTTCTTTCTCCCCTTCAGCATGAATCGACTATTCTTGGCAAGGTACCAAGCAGAGATCTACAAACTGTGGGCAAACTATAGTCTTCAAGTCATTGTAAAGACTTAATGCTTTGGCTTGAATTTCCATTTGACTAAGCGGAACTCGCTTTTGAGTTAAGTCTTCGATTCATATGGATAATAGCCGCTCCATATTTACCATTCGAGTGCTTCTGGTTTTAGTCACTATTTTTGATAAATAAGAAGCCATAGCCATACCTTGCGATTTGTATTGATCTTTTTTTTTGATAAGTTTTCAAAATGATGACTCGTCCATTTCTTTTTCATGGCCTATTTTAGCAAAGGATGCACCTTCTTCATGAAGCTTGATTATATCGAGGCTTTTGTTCTAAAGTGAGCCATTTACGTTTCTCGGTGACAGAATCACTTTCACGTTTTCTTTGTGCACTTGTTATGTAGTTTTTTTTAAATGGGATTAAAATTTAATTATCTCAAATCAACTTTACCGTAGATTTGCGCATCGAAACCTGATAGACATAAAAATTAATTCAACATTAAAGTTCACAAACTTCCACTGCTTACTCGTACTATACATTGCTTACACATTAAGATGTTGAACACAATGCTGCGTTTACATTCTCACCGAGTCTAGGTACATACATATACAACGGGGAACCTCCAAAAAATTGAAATATCGTATCGCATAACTTTAAAACCGCACAAAAAGAGACTTGACTGTATAAAGGGAAAAAAGCGAACATTTATGTATAAAAAAATAATTTTGTGTTCTAATTTTTTAGGATTTAAAACCAGACTGATCGAAGCTGGACTATGATTTGAATTAACTGCATAAAACTGTATTTTCCATTAGTCTTTTTGCTTATATATAAATAAATATTTATATACACATAAGCTTGGAAACCCAAGATTTTAGTCTATTGCTAATGTAGTATTGAGAATTAGTTATACAAATTGATAGTGGCTAAAGCTGAAGTTTTTTTATTTATTTCCAGTTGAATTCTTGCACTATGTTATACAGTCTAGATCATTGAGAAAGGTATTTGTATCAATTAAGGGTTACTATTACCAAGCAGATATTATGGGTCAGACTATAACATGGATTGTCCCACATCCATTTAGCTATCAGGTAAATTTTGTTTTTCTGATTTTTATAACTTTTCAACTGGCAGTTTAATACTTTCAAAAATTTCATAGCTGAATTTTTTTTAAAAGCTTTTTGAGAATTGGCTGACAACATCACAGTTGCTGACACAGTGCCTAAGGCTACACTATCTCCCAAACACTGATGGAATGTGTAAAGTGCTGGTCCCAGAAACCATGAATAAAGGACAGCACTGACACGTGTTAACTTCATCACATAAAATATTGTCTTTTAGCTATTATAAGGTTTGCTGCCTGAAGCACTAAAATGGTATTTCTTTGATCAGTTACAAATCAACTTGTTGCAAAAAATTCATGTACAATATTTTTGCAGGTGGAAATCACCTTTTCATTTTACATTTAATGAGCAGTTTTAATTTATTCTTCACAGATGGATGCAGCAGTTTCCATCATGTCTTCGAACTATTTTTGTAAGGGGCAATTTAAGTTACTGCATTTATATTGTTTACTTTAACTTTGGCATTTTATAAAATGGTGAAAAATAAAATGTTTAAATTGCAGTAGTGCTAAAGTAATCCTGCCTCATAACGATATCATAATGTATAAACATTGGTCTGATATTAGAGATCAGCTACTGATTTTATATTCAACTTCCATTATGGAAGTCTACTTCACTTAATAGATTTATAAAATAAGTTACTCCAGATATCTGGAATAACTTTGGCTTCAATCTGTCACCTTTATGAACTGTGATTCCTTTTGTGGTGTACCATCTCCATTTCTAAAGTTTCTTGTGGAAGATGTTGACTGAAGAAAGCCATGCTAGTAAAATCGCAAGTGTTGATGCAAAGAGTATATGTATCTATTTTTATACAAGCTCCCTGCGTATTCACTTGTTTTGATAATAATCATAATTTTAATAATGACATTTATTTCACAATTTCTCTGAATTGAAAGTATTGATTTGAAGGAAAATTATGAGGACCAAATGAGAGATAATAACTTTTAATATGTGGGATATCTGAATATTCTAAACATATGGGATTTAACTCATATATTTTATTAGAATGATAAACTTCTACATGTTTCACTGTATTATAACTAATAACATCTTCAGGATGTTAACGAGATTAGAAAAAGTGTAAAAAAAAAAAGGTTCAATGAACTCCTAACACAATATATTTTGGTATTTTGGAAAATATAACACTGTAGTATGAAGTACCCACATGAAACATCTGGCATATTAGGTGTAAGCTTCATCGTTGCAAATAACTTTCAGATGGTTGCTAGCATAGTAGAGATTCTGATATGTTATATATGAGAAACTTTCATTTGTTATAGAATGACATCTTGATTTCTGTTCAAGGTGATTTGAGAAAATATAACTTGAGTTGATTCCTTAGAAGTCCTTAATGGAATGTCTTCTAAGTGTAGCACATGGAAGTGGGCCAATTCATTTCTTGGTATTCTGTAAAGATGTGGGAAGTGCAACCAGTTTTTTATCTATCTCTCCTATTGCATTCACTGTTACTCATTTTATATTTTAAAACTTCCAGTTTGATATGTTTAGGCTTTTACCACAAGAACAAAAAATCTCATTATACACCAGGGCCTTTTAGGAATGAAATGTTATCTTTTTTTTTAGAGAATGTAGGAAATTTTGTAAGAGCCAAATGGTTCTTAAACCAGCCCTCAAACCTGTTGTAAAGCTTGAGATGCACCTGTATCCAATATCCAGTAAGGAAATGGAATTTTTGTATTTCATTTCGGTGAGTGCTCGTATAAGTTTCTCAGAGGAACAATAATTTGTTTAAAACTTCTTTCGAATAGCCATTTTAAAGAAATTGTTGAAAAAAAAAAAGTAGTTCATTTTTCTTTTTATTTTCATCATCTTTACTGAAGCTTGAAACTTTAAGATTATGATAATTCTCAACTCTGTCAACTCCATTTGCTATTCATAATGAGTGAATAAACTTCTTAAGACTGGCTACATGCTGGCAAGTTCTCACAACAAGTCTTAAATATAAACTATATATGAAGGGTGTTTGAAAAGTTTGGTAAATTTCTAATAGATGGTAACACAATTTGTTCATTCATACCAGTGTTGGCACGTATCATCTTTTTCATGACCCCTTGCAAAGTTTTAGTCACGTGCGATGCATAGTTCTTGTTTGGCAAACATTTAAAATGACCGTGTTCACATTTTTCATAAAAATGGAGAAAAACGAGTTTCGTGCAGTAATAAAACACTTTTATTTTAAGCAGTGGACGGCTGTGCAGATCAAAGCCAAATTAGATGCAGTTCATGGGGACTGTACCAGAACTAAAAGCTATTTTTGGATAAATGAGTTTAAACGTGGTCATAAGTTCATCGAAGATGTAGCACGCTCCGAGGTCACTACGAAGGAAATGATTGACAAAATCCATGGTATCGTTATGGAAGACCACTGAGTGAAAGTGCGCGAGATTGATGAGATTGTAGGCATTTCAACTGAACGAGTGTATAATATCCTGCACGAAAAATTGCTCATGAAAAAGCTGTGTGCATGATGGGTGCCATGATTGTTGACTGTCGATCAAAAATACATGCGAAAATACATTTCAATGCAGTGTTTGGCTATGTTTAGTTGCAATTTACAGGATTTTTTGCGTCGATTCATGACTATAGATGAAACTTGGATCCACCACTACACACCTAAGTGTTCAAGCAGTAGTCAAAACAGTGGACAATGCCTGGTGAAAGAGCAAGCACTAAAAAAAGCGAAGACCGTTTTGTCAGCTGGGAAGGTGATGGCCACTGTTTTTGGGATTCCCAAGGAATTATCATGATCGACTATTTGGAAAAAGGTAAGACAATAACAAGAGTCTATTATGCGTCATTGTTGGACCGTTTAAAAAAAAGAACTGAATAAAAAACAGCCAACATTGGCACACAAAAAAGTGCTCTTTCATCAGGACAATGCACCTTCTAACACATCGGCCATCACAATGGCAAAATTGCACGAATTGGTTCCACATCCACTGTATTCTCCGAACTTGGTCCGTGTGACTCCTTGTTCCCAAACTTAAAAATTTGGCTTGGTGGGAAAAATTTTCTTTGAACGAGGATGCCATCAAGGCTGTCAATGACTATTTTGTACAATTTGGCAAATCCTACTTTTTAAATGGGATTTAAAATGGGAAATAAAAGTGATTTTTTCCAAAAAACGTGTTCAACTTATTTTTTTATCAAACTTTTCAAACAGTTGTGGAAGAAAAGCTTAGTGAAAAACAAGCTGAATTCAGGCCAAATAGATGCTGTCAGGATCAGATCTTCACTTTATGGCAAATAGTTGAGAAAGCATTAGAATATAACAAAGATCTGTATTTAAGTTTTGTCGATTTGGAAAAGGCATATGACAAGGTGCCAAGAGAGAAGCTATTCAATAATACGCTGCAGTTATATGGTGTCAGTGGGGCATTACACATCAAGCAATACTTAGTCTTTATTTGAGTTGTAAGTCAGCAGTTAGAATTGAAGGTAGTACAGGAAGATGGTTTAATGTTAAATCTGGTGTGAGACAAGGATGTACATTATCCCATCTGTTATTCATTATCTATATGATCACATTATGAAGGAAAGTGGTATTAAACATGATATCAAAATTGGAGATGTTAATGTCAGCTCTTTGCTTTATGCGGACGATGTACTTCTAAATAAATCTGCTACAAGTCTGCAAGATTCTCTGACTAAATTGAATAGCTGTTGTAATAGATATGGTATGAAGGTCAGCAATAAAAAGACAAAGACAATGAAAATAGGCAGAATCATTGAAAATGTCAACTGTGTTGTGAATGGAGAACCTGTGGAACAAGTAAAACATTTCAGCTACTTAGGCACGATTTTTAGTGAAGATGGTAAATTAAATATGGAGACAGACAACAGAATCAACAAAGCTGGTATGGTAGGAATTCAATTGAATAAATTCATATGGAATAAGAGAAAAATTAGTTGGAACACTAAATTAGCTGAGATTCAACACTGTATACAAGACAGTGTTGAAACCTGTTTTAACTTATGGATCTGAGAGCTGGGTCAGAAATAAAACACTTGACCAAAGACTAGAGACCACAGATATGAGAGTCCTGAGAAAGATTAGATGCATTAACAGATGGCATGAATGGCAATATCGTATTAAAAACGAAGATATTAGGAAAGAAGTTGACATTGTCAATATCCAGTAATGTGTTAGCAGAGCTAATCTCAGGTGGTATGGTCACTTAAACAGAATGGGAGAGGAAAGATTAGCAAAACAAGTGTTCTCTGCCAGGTTGGCAGGAAAACGACCGAGAGGAAGACCAAAATATAGGTGGATCGATACGGTACAATGTGCCTTGGACGATAGAAATATAAGATCTGATAATGTTGGAGTCTTGACAAGTGACAGACTGATTTGGAGAAAAATTGTAGATACGAAGTTAGTAATGATGTAAATTTTTCATGTAGTACTATCATATCCTGTACACTCCTTGAGGGTACATGTCAGGAATTTGATGACTTTTCAAACAACCCTCATGCTGTATATAATGTCCCATTTAGACTGTATTAGCATTTGTTTCTAACATTTGTATGATTTTCCAACTGTTTGTTGCATAGTAAAAATCTGATCATGAAAATTCCTATTATCCCCAAATCCAGCTTGTTCTTCCCCAAATTTCTCTTCATCGATTTTTCTTAGCTTCTTTAGGATGCTTACAATCTTACCTGGAGTAATCAATAAGGAAATTCTTCTGTAATTCTCACATTGTTGTATATCCCTTTTTTTTTTAATAGATGCTCTGAGAATCAATTCCAATAATTTTGAATGTGGTTTTCTGAATTATTCACTATAGTAACTGCATAATTTTTTTCACCTCCATATTTGAACATTTCTGGTCATATGCCTTGTATTCAAGTCGCCTTTCCACATTTGATATTTGTGATGGGCTTTTCTGCCTTTTCCTGACTGTATTTCTGTTGAATATTTCCTATTGCTGCTCTGTTACTATTTGTTTCACTTAAATCTTTCAAAGTAATTTGAAGTGACTGGAAAAAAAGTTCAATTTTTTATCTCTAGAGCAGAGTTTTCAGACTATGTAAATAAATAAATAAATATTAACATATAAAATTAATTAAAAAAGTAGGGAAAAAACCTTTTACTAAAAGTTTACTAAAACCTTGTGTGGGTATGATCCACAATTAAAAAAAAATTTTTTTTTAGTTACCCATATATCTAGAATATCTTTAGTTTTCATGTCACTTTGATCATCTCTGCTCCTTTTGTACTCTTTCTTTGCTTTTAAGATAGTCAGCAAAAATTTTCTCAACTTATGATATTTATTTTCTATATTATACAAGCATTCTTGTGGAATTTTTTTTTTTTTTTAAGAGCATTAGCTAGCTAACTTTTCAGGAACTTGCAATCTGATTTCCTCTGTCTGTCTCTCTCCCTCTTTTTCATGACTACCATTTCTTGTGTTCACCATATTCTGATTTTTTTATCTTTGTAGACAGTTCCACCTTCATGCCTCCCTGGCAGACTCATTCTTTCTTCAGATTTTTGTTTGCCACTGAGTGTCAGAGGTTTGATTCTTGTTTTCACTCTTTCATTTTTCTTGAAAAATATTTTTAAATTTGAGTAGAGTTCATCTCTGAAAGTTGCTTGATTTTGAAGAACTTTTATATAATTTGTTTTTTTTTATGATATTTGTTTGCATCCAACTACTATCATTAACACCATGTTGAAACATGGTGCTAGTGATGATTTGCATAGGAATATATTGGTTTTACATGCACAAAATGTAGAATGACTAATAAATATATCATTAGCACTCTACATAGGTTCATGCTTTAATAAAAATTAATAATAATTTTTCTAAAATCAATTTTCACATTCAGATATAACATTCATTATTAATACTGTCTATGATTATTAAAATTATCCCTATGTTAATCACTACTAAAATTTTAAACTATAAAATTTTAAAGTTTCTTACTGGCTGTTTGTCTCAGAAAGTACTTAATAAATGTGTCTCTCTACTTCTTCTCTTCTGTCTAAGATGGGTTGAGTCTTCTCTTGAGCAGGATCTTCCAGTCTTCTCTATTCCTTGTGTTCAAAAAAGTTCCTTATAAGTTCTGCATCCCAAGATGGTCTTTATTAATTTCAGCCAGGTAATTCTTGGTCTTCCAGGTCTTCTTTTTTCAGTTGGAAAAGTGTTGATTAGACGTTAGGAAGTCTGTCTGCATCCATGCGTACAGTGTGTCCAAACCATCTCAGTTGTTGTTTTCTAATTTTTTCTATTATTGTCTTTTTATACAATAGTTCTTGTCTGACTGTGATGTTTGTTTTCTTTTCTATCCAACTTATTCTATTTATTTTTCTTAAGCATTTCATTTCAAATGCCAGCAGTTTCTTCTCCTCTCTTTTTTTAACTGTCCACACTTCTGCTCCATAGATGACTGTTGGTATAATTATTGCTTCATATAATTTGATTTTGGCTTGTTTAGATATCTTATTTGTTTTCCAGATTTTCTGTAATTTTCCCATGGTGGTCCATCCTATCGCTATTCTGTGTTTGATTGTTTTGAGTTCATCTATTGTTTCTGTTAGTTTTGATCCAAGGTATATGAAGTTGTCTACTTCTATTTGTTCTCCGTTTAGGGTGGCTGAGATGGTAGTTTTTGTTCCTCCCTATTTTCATCACTTTTGTCTTTTGTATATTTATTGTCATGTCATATGTTTTACAGGTTTCGTTTAGCTTGTTGATCAGCTTTTGTAGTTCATTTGGGGTTCTTGCAAGAAGGACGAGATCATCTGCATATTTGATATTATTTATGTTTAAACCATTGACATTGATTCCAGACTCATTGTCTATTGCTTTCTTTACAACTTCTAGATATATGTTGAATAGGCATGGGGATAATGGGCATCCTTGCATTACTCCTTTTTGGATCTCTATGGGTTCTGTTGTGAGTGTGTCCTTTTTAATTATTGCATTTGTCTTAGAGTAATATTTTATCAGAAACTGTATTATATATTTGTCTATTGCTTTTTCTAGTAGAATTTTAAGATGGATTTCTCTGTTGATGTTATCAAAAGCTTGTTTAAAGTCCACAAAACAACAATATAGTTCTTTATGGTCTTCCCAGCTGAGCTCTGCTAGTTGGTGCAATGTGAAAATTTGGTCTATTGTTGAATAGTTTCCTCGGAAACCAGCTTGTTCTATGCCTATCATTTCTTTGTAGGTGTTTTTTAATCTATTTTGTATAATTCTTATAAATATTTTATAGGTGTGAGAGAGTAAATTGATTGGTCTGTAATTTCTGCAGTCTCTTTTGTCTCCTTTCTTGTATATTGGGATGATCTTTCCAGTTCTCCAGTCATCTGGGATCTCTCCTGTTTGTAGTATTTTATTGAATAGGGTTGTTAAATATTCTATTGATATACTGCCTCCATATGACCACAGTTCAGTAGGGATAGTATCAATGCCTGGTGCTTTATTGTTTTTCATCTGTTTTATTGCGTATCTAACTTCTTGTAAAATTTTTGGGTGATCATTATTTTCTTCTTTTGTTGGCATTGTAGTTTTGTTTCCTTGGTGGAAGATAGTCTTAAAATGGTTTGACCAGATTTTTCTTATATGTTCAATATTCCTGGTTTCAGCCATCTTGTTGTTTATCATTGTTACTGCTTTTGCTGAGAATTCCTTTGTAATTTCTCTTACAGTATCATGGAAAACTTTTAGATTGTTTTGTTGGTATGCTTCTTGGCATTTCTTAGCTTTTTCTTTGGCTTTTTTGCATAGGTTGTCAACTTTATTTTTTAGTGCTCTGTATTTTTCTCTATTCTCTTCATTGTTTTGTTGGTTTACAAATATCTTGGCTTCTCTTTTCTCTTCTATGGTAACTATGATTTCTTGGGTTATCCACGGTTTGTTTATTTTGGGTTTGGAACCTAGAGTGTCTTTTGTGATTGATAACACTGTTTCTTTTCCTTCTTCCCAGTATTTTCCGCTGTTCTGTAAGATGGAGGGTTTTAATTTCAAGCACATCTGTTCTAAAAATCGACTTCTGTTTAAGCTGTCTTTTAGTTTTGATCGGCTGATAATTTCTTCTTTTCTGATATTATTTTTCCTGTTGAATTTTATCTTTACTTTGGCAATTAATATTTCGTGGTCAGTGTCAAAATCAAAACTTCTTAATGTTCGTACATTATTTACTGATCTTTTCCATTGTTTGTTTATGATGATATAGTCTATGCAGTTCTTTATATTACCATCTGGAGATGTCCATGTATATTTATTATTAGGGCGTTGATAGAACAATGTGTTTGTAATCATTAGATCGTTTGCTTTACAGAAGTGGAGTAATTGTTCTCCTCTGTCGTTAAGCTCTCCGTATCCAAATTTCCCCATCACATCTTTTTTGTCTGCTGTGAACTGTCCTATTTTAGCATTAAATCTCCCATCACTATCATGAGTTCTCTAGTTTTGGGATTATCTATTTCCTGTTGTAGTTCTTCATAGAAATTTTCTATTTTTTCTTCTGAATGGTTACTGTCTGGTGCATATATTTGGATTATTTTAATTGTTTGACCTTTTTCTTTTGCATGAAGTTTGGCTGTTATTATTCTAGGAGACAGTGGGTTTATTTCAATTACTGAGTGTGTAAGTTTCTTCTCTGTGTATGTTATCTTTTCTTCCTGAGAAGTACAGTCTTCCTTCTGGTAAATCCATGAATCCATCTCTGCACCAGTGTGTCTCTGATAAACCTAAAATACTCCATCTCAGTCTTTTTAAATTTTCCTGGACTAATTGTAATTTTCCAGGTCGGTATAATGATCTTATGTTGAGGGTGGCTACATGTTTCACATCCTTGGCTGACCACATTGCTGATTTCTCACCTACTCTATGTGGTCTTTGAGTAGGCGCGTCGGTTGTCCTGTACGCAGTAGCACTATCTCGGTTTGTAGACTTTCTCCTGCTCATGAAAGTTACTGGCATAATAATGTAGCCAGCTTGCCATGCCTCTGCTACATCCTTTGGTCCACGGCTCTTTATTCTTTATTCAGAGCAACCCATTTGGGTTTCCCCCCATCTGCCACCCGGGGATGCGCCTGGTAGGAGTGCCCCCCCCCCCCCCCCAAGAATGTGTCTCTACACATGAAATAAATTATTATTATTATTATGGGCTACTCCAAACAGTCCTTAGACTCATCGAGGAAGGCTCCATATATGATGTTAAGAACTATTCAATATTTGTGCAGTATCTCTCTAATACTTTGCTTTGAACTTATTCACAGTCATGGCATCCACAACAGACTCTGGCAACCTATTCCATTCATTCGCTACTCTCCAAATAAAAAAAAACTTAGTTCTAACACCCTTGCTAACTATACTCTTACTCTGTTGCCATGGAGGGCCCCTAGTTCTCCCACCACCAGACCTGTTCTGAAAAATTTCCTCTGAATTAATATTGTAAAAACACCTCATTAATTTGTAGGTCACAATCATATCATCCCTTTTCTGCCTCTCAGCCATTTCTGTAACCCACAAATTTTCAACCTGTCATAAATTTCATTCCACAGATTTGCTACAATCTTGGTCACTCGCCTATGGTTCTCCTCTTCATTCCCCAAGAAACCCAGGTGACTAGATCTGCACGTAGTAGTCAAGATGGGGCCTTATCAGGACTCAGTAAAGAGAAACAATAACCTGCTTGTCTCTGCTCTTCAAAGTATTCTTCAAGTAATATGAGCTGCTTTAGCCACTTTTGCTATGTGCCCTCTAAACTTTAACTCATTATCCACTAACAATCACAGTCATCAATTTCCTGGAGTACAGTTACAGCTGGTAATGTTTTCATCCCAAAATGCATAACCTTACACTTTGTCACATTAAACCAACATCCATTCTCCTTTGCCCAATCTATTCAAGTCATTCTGCAAAATTTTGACATAATCAGCATCTGTATTAACCATTGCTCTACCCAACTTTGCATCATCAGCAAACAACTGACTCCCAGATCCTTTCCTATATCGTTAACGTACAAATTAAACAGTAGCAGTCCAAGAACAGAACCATGCTGCATGCCACTACTCACAGACCTTCTTTTGGACTCTACTCCTGAATAACTACTCTCTGATATTATTATTATTATTATTTGTCACCTCCAGTTAATAGTAAAACAGAGGAGGGAAAAAAAGCAGTATAAAGACTTCAGTAGGGAAATACAAAGAGAGAGAGATAAGATGGAAAAAGGAAGAGTGGTTAGATGAAATAGGTAAAGATACAACAGCAAAGGCAGAAAGAAAGGACATAAAAGGTGTTTATAAAAACATTAATATGATGACAGGAAGGAGAAAGATGCTAAAGACTGGAGCAATCAAGAATGAAAGAGGTGAAATTCTGATAGAAAAAGAGAAGATGTTACAGAGATGGGAAGAACATGTAAGTAAACTTTATAAAGACAGGGAAAGAGGAGAAAATCAAAGGAAAGAACATAGGGCAGAGACTGTGCATCATGAGGGAGGAATTGAATCTAGCAATTCAAAAGATGAAAGAAGGAAAATCGCCTGGAATAGATGGTATACAGATAGAACTTATAAGGAATATAGGTGAAAAAGGTATGGAAGTGTTATGGCAAATTATTAATGGAATTTATAAGGACAAGAATTACCAGAGTAGTTTAGAAGATCAATTTTTATCCCCATTCCAAAAAAATATGGGAGTTTTAGACTGTAACAATTTTAGAACGATAAATCTTATAACTCACATAGCAAAAATTCTGATGCAAATAATTTTAGAGAGAATTAGGAATAAAATAGAAAAAGAAATGAATGAGGAACAGTTTGATTCAGAACCAACAAAGGAACTAGAGAGGCTATAACTTGTCTAAGAATTATTGGGGAGAAAACACTAAACCATGGTGGAAAGTTGTTTTTGGGATTTCTAGATTTTGAAAAGGCATATGATACAGTGAAACATGAAAGGCTTTCTGACATTCTAGAAAATACTGATATTGACTCTCATGACTTGGAAATTTTAAAGAGATTATATTGGTCACAAATAGCGTCAGTATGTGCAAATAGAGAGGAAACAGGAGAATTCCCGGTGGAGAGAGGAGTCAGACAAGGATGCAAGTTAACACCATTATTGTTTAACTTTTATAGTGAACAAATGTTTAGAGAGGCACTTGAGGATGTAGAAGAAGGAAAATAAATGGAAGAACCATTAATAACTTAAGCGGATGATGTAGTGGTGATGGCAGAAAGTGAAAATGGGTTACAACAAATTATTCAAAGAATTGAAAACTCTTGTAAAGAGTATGGACTAAGAATTAACACAAAAAAGACCAAGATAATGATAATGGGTAGAAAAATAGGAGATAATGTAAAAAGAAGATGTGGAGGAAAGATTTCAATATTTAGGTAGCTGGATCTCAGAGAAAAGAACTTCAGAGTTGGACATTAGAAATAGAATAGGCTAAGCTAAATCGGCATTTATGGAAATGAAGAGAATTTTAATAAACAAGAACACTAAAATAGCCATTAGAATTGGAATAGTTAAAGCAACAGTTTGGAGTATTGCAAGTTATGGAAGTGAGTCATGGATACTCAGAAAGAGAGATATGGAATGAATTAATGGATTGGAAATGTGGTGTTATAGAAAGATGGAAAAGATTAGCTATACAGAAAGAATATCAAATCAAGAAGTTTTAAAACGAGTTGGGATGGAAAGAACACTGCTAAAGAATATTATGCAAAGAAAGACCAGATTTGTAGGCCATTTGAGAGGTTCTTTGGGACACCTGACAAGAACTATATTACAAGGGAAAGTTGAGGGGAAGAGAAGACGAGGAAGACCAACTAGAGAGTGGTTTAATGACATCGTGGAATGGACTGGTTTAAGAATGATGGAAGCAACAGACAGAGAGAAATGGAGAAGAGCTGCTCATCTGCTGCAACCCTCTTGCTAGAGGATGCTACCGGACAACGATGTCACCTCCAGAGAGTCCAAAGACTCATCAAGGGAGGGTATCCACTCTAAACTCTGCTTCCACCACTCACAATCCACCAACTGACTGCAACTACACCAACACCATCTACCGCCAACCACCACCACTAGTATTTCCACAGACAATCACAAACATCCATGCCCACGTCGGGATTCGAACCCGCAGCCTCTTGACTGGAGAATCGACGCGCTAACTACTCACCCAGCCAGGCTGGCTTTCCCTCAGTCACCCTCCTATTCACCTCACCAACCCTACATCCATCCCCATGTGCTGCTGTTTTCTGATTAGAATTCCATGTGGTATCCTGTCAAAGGCCTTTGCAAATTCCAGCACTATCACTATAAACCCATTACCTTTATTCAACTCAGCTGCCACTGTATTATAAAATCCTTCACAAAATCATGCTGCCCCTTCCCATACAGTATCCCATTTCCATCTATCCATTCCTGTTATTTGCTTTTGACCAACTTCTCCAATACTTTGACAACTCCTAATATGCTGATGGGTTGGTAATTTGCTACATCATTCTTGGAGCCTCCTTTATTCAATGGAACTATTTTCCCTTCTTTCTGGACTTGGGACTAACCCAGAGCAGAGATGTAGATTAAACAATATGGTCAAGGGAACTGACAATTCCTTTGCCGCTTCATGTAAGACTCGAGCTGTTATACCATCCATTCCCCACAGCTGTATTCACATTTAGGTTCTGTAATATGCTATGCACCTTCATTTCATTTACTTCTGTTCCCATGTAAGCCTTTGCTACTCTCATTCCTGCAATATCACCACCTGGATGATATACTCTTTGAAAAGTGTTCACTTAGTAATTCTACTATTTTGGCTGATTCAGTTACCTCCCTACCATCAGCATTCATTAAAATCATTCTGCCATATACATTCTTTCTTTTACTTGCAGCATATCGAAAGAACTATTTGGGATTATCTTTAGCCTGCATTGCTAATTTCCTTTTATACTCTGCTTTTGCCTTTCTTACCATACTAGTTACCCACCTAGGTAACTTGTGTCGTAAGCATGGTTATCAATCTGCACCATTAAAAGTTTTTACATTTGGCAATAAGATTGTCACAGTTTATGGATAACTATATTGTTAAGTAGTGTGACACTTGTCACTTCACTTAGGATTATCTTTGTTTTTTAATAACTGTAGCAACAGTAGTGAGGTAAGTTTAGCCTGCTGCCTGTCTCAGTGTTCTATTTGATCATGGACTCAAACATTAAATTTAATCATTTCAATGTTAGTATCTAATCTAATAGATTTACAGATCTTTTTTTCAGTGGAAGCAACAGCACTTTTACTTTGATTTTTTTTACTATGTTCTATTTTTTATTAATTATATCTATATATATATATATCCGTACACTGTAGGTAAAGGGCACTATGTCCATTTTTTTATGCATCCGAAGTAAACAGCTACTTGTCCACTTAGTGCTCTTTACCTTGTGATACCATGATGGCACATAGTGCCCTTTCCAACTGGCTAATCTACTTTTTATTACACACAGGAGATAGTGCTTTGCACAACTGAAAAGAGCACGAAACAAAATATTAAAATATACCTAAAACTCAATTCCGTAAAAAAAAAAAAAAAAAAAAAAAAAATATATATATATATGTATATATAGACATAGTGCCCTTTACCTCCGGTGTACAGATATATATATATATATATATAATTCACCTATTTGGGTAGCATACAACATGGATGGCCAGTCTGTGTTGCATGCTACCCAACAAACATGATATTAAAGCAACTATTGGCCTTCAAGATGAAGTGTTACAGAAAACTTTGGAAGAATCCATATACTGCACATGTAACAAATGACAAGGTTATAAGGAAAATCTGCTCTATTTCCAGAACACAAGAAAATATCATCACTAAAATGCATTAGAAACAGCTCCAGTGGCTAGGCTGAGTGGTTAAATCAGATATTTTACCTAAAAAAAAGCACTAGAGGGCCTGACTTCTGATTAAAAAAAAAAAAAAAACTGGGAATGACCTAGAATCACTTCTGGATAGATAATATTAGAAAATGAACAAATTTTTATTCTCCACCTTGTTAAGGAGATCCTAAGACAGAAAAAGAAGGGGGAAAGAGAGAATATGTTTGGACTCTCACCTTTATATTGCCCCAACAGTCTACATAGTCCAGAGACCCAGCTCTCAAGACCAAACATGGAACTTTTTCAAGCCACTTCAGGCCTTCATTAAGTGGGGCAGTGATCTCACACCAGGTTATGAATTTTATCTCCTGCCTAAAGATATTCACAAACATCCATGCCATGAGACAATTTGGACTGCAATCCATCATGATGAACTGACACTACTCTTAAAAAATAATTCACCATAACATTAAAATTCTCAACACTTAATGAAGTTTGATTAAAGGGTAAGCAATGTATGGTCTACCTTTAATTCTAGTTCTTGGCTGTAACAAAACACCAGGGAAGCTTTGTTTAACTAATGACATCACAGCTTGTATTACATTTGATCATCGTACCATCCAATTTGTGTATGGTTTTAACCAATACAGGATACAGTTTTATCAGCAAAGCCCTAAATTGCCAGCTCTTCCCATTCATTCATTAACTAGGTATGAAGAGGTTCAATCTTCACCACATTGAGGTGAAGATTGAACACATGGACTAAAGCACTGGTTGGTTGGCTGTATTTCATATAAGCTATATGGAGGTCTTCTCCCAGTTATCTAGAGTTATCCCATAAGTATTCCAGAGAAATGACAAGAAATATAAAGACTGTACTAATTATGCAAAGATGACATAAGACATGAACCTGAGAATGCATCATTATATCTCATGATATTCCACTTCTGTATCGATCCTAAAATCTTTCCAAACATTTGTGTAGCTACTTTTAGAAAATAACTTAGCTTGTCTACATTTTTTTTCTATAATCTTAGCCAGGAGCTTTATGATTTCTTTGTTTCTTGAACTGCTAATGTGAATATGAAGCAGTGTTGCATTGATTTTCTTATAAAAGAAAACGGCTTAAGTTTATTTTAAAATACTGTATTAAAGTGAATTTTAAGTTTGCATTGATGATACGCTGTATATGAGAGAGATTTTTTTAGATTAAATAGTAATCAGTGCTTCTTGTGATAGATTTTAATAGTTTTTAGGTTAATTTTCTAATATTGTTTGAGTTACAGTGTATGTGTAAATTAATGTATTTATATTATTTTATTTTTTTAACTTTTTCTCTGACTTGAACTTGTATTTTGTAGGATGATTAACAAGTTGATTATGTTGAAATATAAACCTAGATCAAGGTTTATATAAAGTTTACTTTTAATAACGTATAAAGTGAATATTGA
Organism: Typopeltis vanoorti; assembly: GCF_054136105.1. NCBI lineage: Eukaryota > Metazoa > Arthropoda > Arachnida > Uropygi > Thelyphonidae > Typopeltis > Typopeltis vanoorti. The sequence continues at coordinate 91,284,227 of NC_143568.1, forward strand.
ATGTACAGTCATACCCCAACTTATGCGAATCCGGAGTTACACGGTTTTTTATATGTACATATTCCCGTCCCGCTTCACGCCTCACCACTAATCGTATCTTTCCGGCGCCAGCCGCATTCGGCAGTGTCGCACATGCTGTGAACAAGCACTGACGTGTTTCGTGCAGTCTCCATTTATACACGATTTTTATAGTCTACAAACCTTGCGATTGTTTAATGCTATGTTCTTGGTAAATATTTTATCACATAAAAAATAATAATGTCGTCCAAAAGAAGCAAGTCCGATTCTTCTACAGCTACTAAGAAAAGAAAAACATTAACTTTGGAAACAAAACTCAACATTATTAAGGATTTTGAAGGCAGAATGAAAATTTGTTTGCTAGCAAAGAAGTTCTACAGGAATCGACAGTAAGAACAATCATAAAAGAAAGGTTTTCAGATTTTGGAGGACATAGATTCTAACGAGGAACGAATTGTAGCCACAAGGCAAGGAATAAAAAAATCATTAGCTTGCTATGAAGAAATTTTGCATGACATGAAAAAGACATAATGCTGTCAGACGAATCTATTGGATTTTAGGAAACCATCAACATCGAAATAACTTTCTTTTTTTTTTTTTTTTGTGTACGAAAAAACTACAATTATAATTATATTTCTTAAAAAATATAGGTGTTTTTGTTAACCTTTGGTCCCTATTAACTAATATTTTGTATGTTTGTATATATAAATTACATGCAAAATTATATCCTGAGTTACGCGAATTCGACTTACGTGCCTTTTGTTGGTCCCACCTACTGTGTCACTTCATTGTATGACTGTATTTGAATCTAGATGCATATAGTTTATGTGAATTTCACCCATTAAATGTTTTAAATTGATGTATGTTAGTATTATGGGCACACTGAGTTGGATAATCTGCTCTGGAGACCAAATCTAGAATTTATTTGTAGCCACTTCTATTCATGTAAATGAAGTGGTAATCTTATACTAAGTGATGAAATTTATCTTATTGGATTTATTTTAAAATCGTATTGAAACTACTCAATACAACATGATGCAGTTTTAGAAAACATATATGTAAATTATGGTATACTTTATTCAGTTGAATATGTTGACTGCAAAAATGTTGTTTTTATGTACTGTATAAAAATTCTGCATTATTTTATTCTTAAATTTTGATTTATATTTATATAGCATCCTTCAGAAGTTGATTTCAAGATAATGGTCACCTTCACAGAATTCTATGCAACATTATTTGGTTTTGTGAATTTCAGATTGTATCATTCTTTGAATCTGTTTTATCCTCCCAAGGTATGTTTCCTTTTCAGCAGTATTTTACAAGTACTGTAAATAAGAGGGATGGGGGGGGGGGGGGCTGAGAAGTTCTGATAAACACCTGGAACAAAAATATTTTCTGATGAGGCTTTTTTCTCAGAAGATTGCAAATAATGCAGCAGCACTGTAAGAAGTGTATCGCATTTCATGAGGAATATGTAAAATAATGTGTAAGTTACACAGTTCTTCCTGAATTCTTTCATGGTGATTATCAGAATTTCTCAGCCTCCCCCCCCCTCTTATTTATCATATTTATGACTTGCATAATATTTAATAAAAACCAGGTACCTTCTGGTGGTTTGACAAATAATGTAATATACCCACTTTCTGTTAATGATGTAATCAACCATCTTATAAGTAGTGTAGTGCCTTTATAGTGAAAAAAGTTTTTCCTTGCAATGAATTTGTGTTATTCACTTGTTTCCCTTAAAACGTATTATTTATTATATTAGACTGTATTATTTTAAATTATGCTACACATGCTGTATTTATTTTAAGTTTTTTTGAACTTTATCTGTGACTTGATTCTTGAACTTATATTTTTCAAGAAGATTAACCAATTAATTATGTGTTGGATAGTAAACGTGGATAAAGTTCAGTTTTAATGTGGTTATTGAATCTGAATAAATATACTTTATGCAAATTCCCATTAGGTGTTTTAAACCTGTGTCCGTTTAAAAGGAGAAAATAAGATATTTCACCTTCTCCTTAAAGTATTAGGCTTATTGTGTCAAGACCATAAATTGGTTTCATATAAACCTCTTTTAAAGTCCATTAACATCTCTTTTCTTCTGAAGGGAGCAGGCGTGATTGTTCTAACCCTATCTAACCTCTGGAGACTGAAGAGCAGTCAGTCTTCACCCTTAGCCAATCAGAGATAGCTGACCCAAGACTATCACTAATTTTAAATGGCAGACATGTTCTTCCATCTCATGGTCCCTTACTTTAGCACAGTGTGTTATTGACTGAAATACTGTACAGCCACAGAAGCGAGAGCTGTTGCTGGCAGATTTCTAAGAAGAGTTGTTCATGTTGAAGGGGAGAAAGGAATAAAGCAATATATGAATGCATCACCAACATGCGAAATCACGTGCTTAAACGTAAAATTTTCCTAAAAGAAAAGATAATTTTCTGACGTATAATAATAAACACTCATCCCATGAAACGCACATTGATTACCCTATTATCGGAATGGATTTGCCTTCTTCTGCCATGCGCAGAAGTGTCGAGGGGTCTCGCATCTGTGGTCACACTATAGTGTGGGTTATACTCGTACAGTCAATTGTTTTGAGTTTCAGGATTATAAACCAGATTCTGGGAGGGGGAAACCCTATGTGCTTGTGCCAGAGATTGACTAACTCTGGAACCGGTTTGAAGAAAAGCTTAGAAAAAGCTCCCCTAGTTGGCAACTTGAATTGAACTTTGAACACTCTTTCTTCAGTCAGTCTGGTGCTGTGGATGCAAACACCATTTTCCACAGAGCGACACAGGCCTCTTTTCTGTTTTCTAAGAAGAATGTTCTTTTATTCAATAATGATTGTTATGATTAGTGTATACTTTTTTCTTTTTTTTTTTTTTTTTACATAGTGATAAATCCTGGACATGCTAATATTTCGTTGGATATCACTAGACACATTTGTTTTCTCATAAAACATAGGAAGATTCATTTTTATTTATAGGAATAAATGAAATATTACTCACTGTATCTGTTCTTTCTGAAGACTGGAAATGGAAAGAAATTCCTTGTATAGTGAAAAACATCCCCTTCACAAACACCATATTGCATAGATATAAGAAAAACAGATAGGAATATGATTGCTGTCTCTGCACCTCTTCAAAAAAAAAAGAAAAAAAAAAGCCAATCGATCAAAAGTGAAACACCTAAGTGCAGCTTGTTTCTTTGTATGTGTATGCTCCAGATGATGACCTTAATGTGAAGGTCGAAATGTCGAGTGATTATTTTGGTTTATGTTAAACTGAAGTTTTACTCTAACATGATAATCTCCATAATTTTTATGATGAATTCTGATCACTGTGTAACCATGAAGGAAAGCATATTAACTTCAGATTTGAAGACCTGTAGATTGATCTTTAGTAAATGCACAACAGGAAAGATTGTTTCAATTTGTTTTGTAGGTTTTAGCTTTGAAATTGTGTGGTATTATAGTAAAGGCAACTAAAGGTGTGAAGCTAGTGTATTACAAATGGAAAATCTGAGTTTCCAGGAGGAAAAACTTACATGATAGTTGGACAGGTTCAGATGTAAAGTAACATCTAGAACATGATGGGGAGGTGGGGGGGAGAAAGCCTAATTTTTCTTGGTTGTTGAGGAGGAGATATGCAAAGAAGAGAAATTCTATCTTGTCCAGAAATTTGGATCTTGTGAAAAATAAGAAAAGGTTCATTTTCCCACAAGAAATAAGATAGGGGTGAGTTTTATTAGCATTGAAACAGAATCCCACTGAAGATTGATTTAGAAATTAGAATTTAGGGTTGTAGAAATAGATATTCTAGGGATTGCATGATTTAAATAGTGCAAGGTTTGTCAAATAAGAAAGAGTATAGTATATTATCTTCAGCAAAGATACTGGATTGGATTCACAGCAAACTGGAGAAATTCACATTTCCATGAAAGGTCATGAATTATAGTACAAGTACACTAAACACTAGATAACCTGGTATCCCTATGCTAGAGACTTGTGATGGTAGCTTCACACTGAATAACAAAATTCATCTACTACATTACGTATCCTAAATATTGATGACTGTTTATTAGTTGTTTCCAGGTAGCATGGAATTTTCCATTACTCTAAGGAATTGAGTAATGGAAAAGTGAGTAATTGGGTGGTAATTTGATAATAAAGATTTGTCACCCTTTTAGGAATAGGTTGAATGTGGACGATTTTCAAACTATAATTAAAACTTTTTTAAATAACGAAACCTATGGTGAGATCATAATTAAAAGAAACACACGTATCAGCCACAGTGAAAATTGTTTACTTATAAAGATTTCATCCTAAGTATCTTAGGACATTGTCAGTAGAGTAGTTTAAACAATAATAGGAATAACATATAGTTCGGGCGCATGATTACAATAGAATCTCATTAAACGTGCGTAACATGTTACAGAAGTAAAATAAAAAAAAACAAACTAATAATAATTATTTTACACAATTTTGTATGACAGTTTCCCATACTTTAGGAATAGTAAGAACGTCGTTGCAGTTTAAATTTGATCTGTGTGGTAGGGCTTCAGAACTTTCTTTATATAAACATGAATGTTTATATAAAGATCTATGTAAAATTTTAGACTTTTCCCAATGGATCCTATGGCTTGGATTTTCAATTCCGTGTTGAAAGAGGCCAGATTTCTGCAGTTTAAAAAGACAAATGTGGTCTTGATGTTCTTTGGACAGACCTACCTGTCTGTCCAAAGTAAGACAATTTGCATGAGCATGGAATCTCATAAATGCCAGGCAACATCAAAGGTGAGAGTTTGTCCTTAGGAGAAGGTAACAAGTTGTAAATTTGGTTGATAGGTTTGTAAGTAGTGGCAAAATTGTATTTCTTCATAATTTTAGAAAGACATTCGGAGATGTCTTTGATGTAAGGCATGGGAATCCTATCATCTTCTTCCTGCCTGGTTTGATGTGTGGAGAAGTGACTGATGATTTTTTGAGTTGTTTTAGGATTATATCCATTTAGGATGGCTGTATTTTTGATGACTTCTAATTCTTGGTTTAGAGATTCTTCAGAGAAGCAGAATTTGTGTACTCTGGAAACTAGTGATTTAATAATGCCAGATTTCTGAGATGGATGATGAATGGAAGAATTGTGAATGTAGTGACCTGAGAATGTAAGCTTGCGAAAGACAGATGTAGCGATGGAACCATCTTCTTTTCTTTGAATGTGTAATCTCTTTTTGTATCCAAAAAGGAGCTACCCTGTGAAGATTCTTTTTCTAACGTTAAGTTGATGCGATGATGAAGAAGGTTAATTTTATCTATAGTATTAATTTCAAACTATAGTATGAAAAGGCAAAACAAGTTGGCAACTTTTTAGTATGCATAAATTAAAGACTTAATTCGGTATCTTAGTCAAGTAAATAATTGTTTAATATCCGACATGTTTCACTGACTAATATCTGTCAGCATTTTCAGGGATACACTGGTAAACAATGGAAAGTAACAAAAACTAGGAAACTAACAGACAATTCTAAAAATTATATAAAGTTATCACTGTGCGTGATACAACACGCGTGTCGCAAGTACAACCTTTTATTTGTTAAGATATTTATTGTAATTTTCATGAAAGTTCATTTCTTTTTGGTTGAATGATCTAATTAGAGTTTTTCATATATCTGGTAGGATTAGGCCTTGATTCTTATTTAGGTTACCTGTTGAACGGGCAGCTTCTTTGAATGTTCTGGAATGGTAGTTTTCTTCTATGTAGGGCATATGACTCATATCCCATTCAATATTATGGTTGGTAGAAGCAAAGTGGGAAGAAAGGTCTGATATATCTTGTCTGTTATTCCTTACATAGCCTATGTTCTTTCTTTCTTGTTTCAAAACTTCTAGATGTGGCTATCTTTCGGGGATCTTATAAACTTTTGAATGGTCTCAATAGGTTTGAAGGTTACTCTGATATTATATGGTTGTAGAAGAAGAAGAGCTAATTTTTTGGATATGGTACTAACAAATGGAATTGTTATAGAGCTGATGTATTGGGTTTCATCTCGTTGTCTTTCTGGTATGTCATTAAAGAGAGTCTTGTAGGGTAGCCATTTAGGGATAGATCTCTGGATATTTTCATTAATTCTTTTTGTAAGTTGCCAGGGTCTGTGGTATACTGTATAGCTCTTTTTTTAAGCATATGGATAATTCTGAGTTTCTGAGATATGTGGTGAGAGATGAGTCGAAATGGAGGTAGCGTCCAGTGTTGGTAGGTTTACTATATACTGACAGGTTGATGCTATTGTCAGTTTGTGTCTTAATAAGGATGTCTAGGAATGGAAGTTTATTATCTTTTTCTAGTTCCAATGTGAACTTGATAGTGTTGTGGAAGCAATTAATTTTGTTTAGATAATCCTTTAGTTCTTCTTTTTTGTGATTCCAAATGATGAAGATATTGTCAACATACCTATACCATGTGATTGGTTTAGGGGTAATTTGGGATAAAATTTGAGTTTCTGAATTGTCTAAGAATAGGTTGGCACAAGAAGGAGAGAGAGCTACCCATGGCTAATCCAGTAAGTTGTTTGTGGTAGGTTTTTTGCCATGTAAAATAATTTGGAAAGATGTCGATGACTTCTGAAACAGGAATATTTGTGAATAGAGATGTAACAATATTATCTTCAGAGATACGGGTGTTTTTTTAATTTCTCCAAGAAATGTTGTGAGTTCTTGATATAAGAATCCGTGTTGTGAATGTGTTCTTGTAACATTTTGGCTAGATATTTTGATAGTTTGTAAGTAGGGGAATGGATACCATCTACTATTGGACGTAGTGGTGTACCTTTTTTTTTATGAATTTTGGGAACACCATATAGTCTTGGAGTTAACAGATGTATAGATTTTAGTTTTTGATTTAGTCCACAGGCCAGTTGGTCATATCATGTAATAGTTCATTGGTATCAAGATGGTTTTTGTGAGTAGGATCTGTGTTAAGAACATCATAGACAGATGTGTCCAATAACAGATTATTGATCTTTTCTTCATATTCCTTAGTATTTAAGATGACAGTGTTGTTGCCCTTGTCTGCTCTCAGTATAATGAATTCTTTGTTGTTCTTTAATTTGAGTAGTACTTTTCTTTCCATACTGCTAGAGTTGGTGTGAGAATATCTAGCAGGAGCAGAGAGGATTAAGCTGCTTTTTAATCATAGGTCATTGGCTATTGTGTGTGGAAGTAATGAGAAGGCTTTCTCTAAGTTGCAGATAAAGTCCATTTTTGGAATAGTAGTTGGTTTTAAGGCGAAGTTGAATCCTTTTTTGAGAATAGAAATCTCTGGTTTTGTTAAGATGTGATTAGATTGGTTCACAATGACTTGGTTGTCTGGTAGGGAATGTTTAGAGTTGATGTGATTATATTATAGTGCATTAAATTTTTTAATTTGTGTCTTTTTACTTAGATTGAAAGTTTTTGTATAACTTTTGTGAATCATGTTGTCCAAAAGTTGCCAAGTTTCCTCATCTAGGTTATTAGAAACGTCTGTGAATAAGTCATAGCATTGAGAGTCTATTTGGTTGAGTATGTATCTCAAATGACAAATTATTTCTCTAAGTAGAACGAATGCTGTATTGTGGTAAATGATATTAGCTTTTTTTGACTTAAAAAGTTGTTTTTGGTAAAGAAATTTTGGGATAATGTTGTTGTCATGACACCTTTTTAAGAATGTCAAATGGTTCAAATACCTAGCCTTTTTACTTTTTAAACTTTCAAGATTGCATACCTTTCGTTTTGTGATTTTGTCAATTCTATTTATATTATGACCTTTTTTCTTGACCACTAGTATTATTAAGAAACAAACTGACAATAGCATCAACCTGTCGGTATATAGAAAACCTACCAACACTGGATGCTACCTCCATTTTGACTCGTATGATGATATTTTCTCTCAGCTAACTAATGCATTACTGTTTGTATACTTTTTTGTACCTGTATGTTAGAAGCTGACATCCAAATACTAATCTTTATGATAAAAAAATTTATCTTTACTTGATGAAATAAATTGTAAGTAATGTTGTATCATTGCCATTAAAATACAACATAAAAATGTATGGAGTAAAATGCATTATTTCTTTTTCATGTTTTTATAATTCAGTAAATTGATTATGTAAAATTTATTTATTTAACAGCTAGATTTGGATGCTGATTCAAAAGACCATTTAACAGAGGCTGGTGAGAAAGGTGATGTTACAGAGGTAAGTCAAAATGTATATAATAAGCTAGCTTCTTTAAGTGCTACTGCTGTATACATATTTGAATGCTAACTGAACAGGTTGTCAGGCACTCTCTCTCTCTCTCTCTCTCTCTCTCTGTGTGTGTGTGTGTGTGTGTTATTTCCACAAGAAAGTGGAGCACTGTAAGTTTCTGATTATCTTCTAAACAGAAGTTTAGATGATTATCAGAAACATAAGAATTGGAGCCAAAACAGAGAACCATAAAAGATGAAACAGGTGATGATCTTTGAATGCAGAAGCAGTATCTTGTCCATCTCCTATATGAATGTCTCCTATATAAGAGATAGGCAAGGCACTGCTTGGAGTTATATAAAACATAGGAGTTGCTGAGGTCCAAAAGAGGTTAATTGATGAACTGAAGGAAATATCCCACCAAGAACATACTGAGAGAGGAATTTGTAAAGGCAGTGGAGCATCTGAAGAACCATAAAAACCACAGGAATGAGATCAATATGATGACAAACTATGCTAGTTGTGTAACATCGCATCAGATGAAGGGGAAAAAATTGATAAGATCAATTTTAACACCCATTCACAAAAAAGAAAAAAATTAAACCAAATGGACTGCAGAAATTACAGAAAAGTCACCCTAACAAGTCACGTGGAAAAAGTACTTATAATGATATCGTTGCCATCATGCTAAACAAATGAATCTGGATTAGGCTGCTTTTCAGGAGAGCAAAAAAAAATTTCATTCTCGAATTAAAAATCAACACCTAGTGTTACAAGTCTCAAATTGTACTCTTTGATGATGTCTCAGTGACTGAGATGAAATATTGGAAGAATTAAATATTATTTTTAATCATTTCTGAGTGCATTTCACTCCACTAAGCCTCTAACATGAGGTTCTGGAAAATGAGAGGCATAAGACCCAACATCTCTGAGCTTTTTTTTTTTATCTTGCTTTTGGAAAGAACAATGAATATTATAAAGGACAATATAAGGGGAATTTGAGCTCAAGATTTGCAGAGATTAAGAAAAACTAGGAACAACGTGCTGAAGTTAAGTGAGGAAAGAAAGAATTTGATTGATAATAAACATTAAAAAAACTAAAACTGTAATATTTATAGCAAAGATGATGAAGCAGCAAATAAAAGTCAAGAAACATGAGCTAGAAAAGGTAAATCATTTATAATATACATTTTTAAGTATTTTTCTGAAATGATAAAAATTACAGAAAGTCAATTCTAAGCACATCCACATAGCTGTCATCAGCCCTTCAAGTTTGCAACAACAGACCTTAAAACAACTATGGGAAGAAGCGGCATTTTTAAGTATCATTTCAAACAGTCAGAATCTGATTCCTCTATCAGGTAGGTATGCTCTCCAGATACATTCTGAACTGCCACCAAGATATGCATTTAGGCTTAAGTGCTGAGATTGATATCATGATTTAATTGAATGAAAGCACCACAAGGAATGAATTAAATAACTTTAATGGTTCCAACATTTTGCTTCTGTCATTGCTCAGTTTATCTCTATCATACCATTGCAACAACAGGTAACTCTTAAAACAGCCAGCTGAAATGGAAAACTGGAGTTGATTAGTGATTCCTCAACTGAATCTTCCAATATATTTCTAGTTTCATCTTTCTTTCTTGAGCAGATGTCCTGTTATCCCTGTGATTATCCTTAACTTACTGTTGTTTTTTCTCTCTCTCTCTCTCTCTGTCATTACACTCATAATTACAATCTCTTAATTGATTGTAAGCATACATGCTTTCATGAAACCACTCAAACATATCTAGTTTTCTTAACTACTCACATTCATTCTTTCAATGAAGAACATCCTCAAACACCTAGCACCAAATTCATTCAGATATCCTGCATCTGCAAGTACAGAGCCTTCTGACCATCTAAATTATGCCATACATCAACATACTGCACACCATTTTCTTCTATAGTCTTCTCACTAAATCACCTCTCCACCTCAGTTCACTTCTGTCATAAATGTAAGAAACTATTAATCCTGATGCTTTTTTTCCCTTCCTCAACCGTTTCATCTTGCATCAAATTTGTCACCTCTCAAACTATTCATTCCAACTACATCATCATCCACTCATTCTACTTACTAGCTTTGGTTGTAAATCTTTGCTTTCCAAAAACATGTTCTCATAGCTTGTTTGTTCAGCACACTCCTAATCACAGAATCACCAATTACAATATATAATTTTTCTTCCATATCTGTTTTATCATATCTTTGTCTACTTCTTTTATGTTAATGCATTTCATTCTTTCTCTTGAATATTTCTACCACTATCATTTGTTTCATTTGCAATCTTTCAAAATAATCTTTATTTTTCAGTTTTCATGTCATCTTTATTATTTCTGATTCTTTTCAATGAACTCTTTCCTTCTTTTCTAAGCTTTTTCAGTAGCTTCTGAACATATTTCCACTTTTCTGATTTTTATCTTCTATGTTCTTCCAACATCTTCCCATGACTTTTGTTTAGCTGCTTTTACACATTGCTTCACTTTCAGCACATGGTCTCTATATGCTCAGAGTGTATGCTGACTTATTTCATACGAACTTTTAATATGCTTTTTTCTTTTCCATGATTATTTTCTTAACTTCCTCATTCCACCATGAAGGTTTGATTTTTTTCTATCCTTGGAGGCAGCTTCTCCACATTCAGTTAGTGTTTTCTTCAGAGTCTATCGCGTTCAGAGGTTAGTTCTTATTTACAAATTCTTACCTTTTTCCTCAGTAATATTTGAGTATACACTTCACCTCTCATAGCTGATCAACTTGGATTTTTTTCAAAAACCTTACTTTTCTTTTCAATATCGCATTCAGTTTTATCCTACTCAAAACTAAATGGTGATCATTTCCCGTTTCTTGTATCTGTTGTCTTCTGTCATTGTGAATTTGTGCACATCTTTATGCTGAAAAACATGGTGTTAATGACTTTCGTGTCCTGAACAGAAATCTAGCAGGTACTTTCCATTATTATTAGCAGGGGCGAATATTCCAGATGTGCTAGGGTGCAGTGCACACCCACAAAACAACAGTATCATTGATATTATATTTTTGCATTTATTCCTGTTAAAGACTCCCCTAATTGTTTCCTGGCTTTGTGTGATTCCTAAAATTAAACACAAGATACTTATGCTTAATGAAGAGGACACTTTTTTGACACATAAACATTGCTTTACATTCACGTTAATAGCCCGGGTTTGCACTCACAAATACAAACACCTTAGAACCCTTTTAAGCAGATGTGCAGATGGCACAGCATGCCAAATTCTTAACATTCCATTGGCTTTAAACAGCCCAGAAGGCGAGGCAGGATTTGTGCCAAGACAATAGCACCCAGAAGTCATTAGTGGCTGTGATTGGTTATTGTGTGAAGCAATCCAATTGGACATTGTTATTTGACATCAGTTGCTGTTTTTGTTTTCTGACTTTCATCTGTTTTACATGAAGTGTGAACTCAAGTGTTTATGACACTGATATAGACAAGTTTTTAATATATATTTATAATTGCTATAAATAATTTATAACTTTTTTGCCCATATTTACAATGGGAAACAGTGTTGATGATGTACTGAATGTCCTGTTTTCTGCCAGAGCTTTCACGGATTGTATGTTTATAGTCAAATGAGGTTGGAACCTGTGTATAATAAGTAAAACAAGTTATTTTGGCCTGCCTCTGGTTCAATCTGGTTCTGGAAAAATAAATAATTTTTCTAAGTGATTACTGTTTTCCAATTTCTGTGCATATTATATGGCTGCATTTAAAAATCATATCAAAATTCAAATTATCTGTCTCACTTTAGTATTTGCCAATGATAATCTAATCTCACCATGAAGCATAAACCTTTTGCATCTCACATAAATGGTGCGTGTGAAGCATAGCTATTGTTCATTTGACCTTTATGCTTTCCATATTTAAAATTATATTAATTGATAAATTAAAATATTCAAAGTTATCCTACACTTAATTGCATTGAACCAATTAAGATGAGCATTGATGTGCAATGCACTCTTACAACTTTCATGCATCAATAAAAAATGCAATCGTACTGTTAAATTGACATGAATTTTGTAGCACACATTGCATAAGCCACACAACAGCACACCCACCTTAAATGGGCATGCAACATCACAGACTTTGCTCTTTTCTCCAGAATTTCTCAAAACATTTCTAAATGTTACTCTAGTAATCATCTCCAAAGAACCAACTTTTCATTTTTCTTTGTATAAGCTACTTCCTCCATTGCCTCAAATGAATTCCTCAGTAGTCTCACTCTCCAATTCCACGTCACTCTACTTGATATTATTTAGAGAGTTTACAAATCCATCATAATGAATTTATTTATTCATTTGTATGGAACCCCCCCTCCCAAAGGGAGGGGGGGGTTAAGCCCTCCTAATGAGGGATTAGGTGTATATATATATTTTATGACTGTAAATCTGCTGTGTTCATGGGGGCCCGGTTTGCCTGTTTTGAGGGATGAAAAACCAGAGTTTCCAGGTGGAAAAAACCCTCTATCTCCATGTGAGACATCTTGCCACAGTTTGTCCAGATATCCACATACTTGATTACATTTTGCTGTTATAAACAAAGAACTGTCTTCATCCTCCATGGTAGAGCGAGGACAACCTCTTAGCAAACGTCTGCAACACATTTCATTGGTTTGAAATGCTGGCCAGAGGCTGGATACAATGCTGTTTGAGATTCCAAAGTCTCTGGCAGCATCAATAATTCTGTGCCTTCTTCAAGCTTTCCAATAATTCTTCCCAACATGAAATCATCTAGGTGATGTCTTTGAGATATTACAAGACATACAAGTTTGCAACTTTATTCCTTCACCAAAAGAGCTTTCTTCAAACACAATTTGCTTAGTGCAGCTTTTTGTCCTTTATCCTGTTCAGTGCTAACGTGTGACCTCTTTGCATGCAATTCAAAAATTTGAACATATACCTGCTTTCTACATGAAATAGTTATACAAATTGCCACAAGCTGATTCGTCTGAATTTGTGGTTGTAATCTTCAGAAATAGTGTTTGTCCTTAGGTTTTGGACACGGTGTACATATGAAGTACACTTGTTTTTAGAAAACATGGAATATTTGAATTAGATGACATTAGCAAGAAATGATCATCCCAATTCCCAGTTCTTTAAATATTTAACGAATCTTGTGAAGATATTCTGCACCATCCAAACCTGAACAAGGCTGGTGTTATGTTGTGTTCTTGTCTTTCAGAGATAGTTATCAGAAAGATGAATATCTCATTTATTGTTTCTTAAAATATGTATTTTATCGTGTTAAATCTGGAGTCAAATTTGTACTTTTTTTTTTTTTTTTTTTTGAGTTATCAAATAAGATTACATGTGAAAAGTAAAAACTAAAATAATTCAGTTGTTTTTTTGAAATTATTGATTTAGCTTCAAATCACTTGTGGTCCACCAAAATTTAATAAGTCTTGATGTATGCTGCAGGCTGCTATTGGATGCATTTCTCCTTTGGATTGTGTTGTTTAAGTAGTACAAGGTCATACTGAAGGTTGTGTATGCTTTGTAAATAAACTTTTATTTATTTGTGTAAATGTCAGTTTGCCAAATTAATAATTAAAAAGAAGTAAATATTTTATTCTCATGTAAAAAAAAAAAATTAATGGTTTTACATTTTGGCTTATGATACTAAATGCATTAAGAATTTCCTTAAATTTTTAAATCTATGTTCTTTAGATGAAATTCACTAAGCAGAATGATGAAATGTTATTAACATTCATGATAGATTTGGTGTTTTTTAATATAGTATTTGGAAGCTTTGAATCTGAGTTTGAAAAATGTAAGAAGCAATGTTGAAGATTGTGAGCCTCAACTTGATGAATTTCCAGAGGTAAGACAAATTTGATTAATTGCTTATTATACTTTTGATACTTACAGTCAATAAAGTAGCTGTACATTGTGCTGAACACTGTTATTATGAAATGAAAAGGCATTGGTTTGAACTATTGAAAAGTTCCGGCCACGGTCTCTAACAATGCTAGACCATGATACTAAACCAATGGGTAGTAGTGCTATTTTTAACTTGATATTGCAAATGAGAAGTCAAAATTATCAAACTGATTTATTAACAGATATCAGAGTCCACAGATAGATGAAATTTTCATTAACTTCACACAAATACATTTACTTTTAATTAATCCACCCAGATCATCAACTGTTCAGTGTGACAGCAGATAAGATAAGGTCATCATACTTTAGATGCAAGCTCAACTCCATGCTACATTAATTGGCTAATGCTTCAGCAACCCTCTTCTTTTCAGCCATTTTCTGTCCACTGCTGGACAAAGGCCTCCTCCAGTTCTTTCTACCTTTCTCTGTTCTTGGCAATGGTTGACCAACTTTCCCCAACAAAATTTGACAATTCATCACTCCACCTTCTTTTAGGATGTCCTCGTTTCCCTTCTTTGGTATCCAGTTCATTAGTATGTTGGTCCATCGCTCATCTTCTCTTCTGGATAGATGTCCAGCCCATTTCCATTTTAGTTGCTTATGGTGAAAAATGATGTCATTGATGTCAGTCTGGCTTCTTATCCAGGTGTTTCGCTTCTTATCCTTTAATGTGATACCTAGCATCAACCTCTCCATTTTTCTTTGAGTTGTTGTTAATTTATTTGCCAGTGCTTTTGTTAGCGACCAAGTTTCACAACCATATGAGATGATTAAAAATTCAAAGTTTCTGATAACAAATGGGCATAATTATTTAAGATGTTCATTTTTCAGATATTCTTGTTGGAGTGTAGAAATATCTTGCAAGATTCTTTGAACAGTTTTGCAAACTGAAAAAAAATTTTGATAACTATAATTTCCTGCTGTTTAATATGGGGGGGGGGGCTAAGCTATGGTCTCCTAATCTTGATTGTTCACATTGTGCTCAAGGAGCAAAGATGCTCCATGAATGCAATGTGAATATAGCATTAAAGTGGTTTTTTGTACCATTGCATAAAATCTCCCAGATTCTTACATCCACTAAAATCTCCACATCATCCAAAAAAAAAAAAGCATTTATAGGATTCATTGCTCTTGTGGCATTTGCCAGATAGGAAGATAAGGGGAGATTCACATGTGTGAACATGTAAGAAACATTGAAAAAAGAAGACAGCATAAATCAGGTTTGTATCCTATACAATTACCATAGGCCATCCAATTGGAGCAGCAAACAAAAATGCATTATATTGATCATAATTGTTTTTCAAGAAAGTCCAAGGAAATCTGAAATGCTGTATATCCCTGCAAAATCAAGGCTTAATCATACATCAATAGGATTTTAATTTCATCAAAAATTTTAACTGTTGCAGACCTAGGATACAACACATACGATGCTACAGAACATGACAGCAGCAACTAGCATTGTTCCAACCTGTACACAGTAATAATTTAATGTTTTTATTCTGGTTGTTTATTTATATGTACAAATTGTGAAGTTCTGATGACATCTAATATTTGTTATTGTTTCTAGTCTGTTTTCTGTACAACTTTTGCCAGTACTCCTGACAATGTAAGTCTGCCTTATGAAACTTGCAGGATTATATTTTATTAAACTCGTTATTTATCTTAAAACATGTGGTCTCAATACCAGAACTGTCTGCAAAAGAGTAAGTTTTCTTGCATGATACCACAGGAAGAAAGAAACAAAGAACTAGTTTCATATATGAAAATAATTATTCTTGGACAGCAGTCGTCTGCCATCTGTTGTTTTAAACATCATCATTAGTAGGTTATAATGCAGTGCAAGAAAACTGGTATATAGAAGTTGTTTGAAATATCCAGTCAAGGACATAAAATGATAAAAAAAAAAAAAATCCGTGTCAGTTTGTTTATCTTTCATTTCATAGTTTTCTCTTCACAAGACAATTTCAGAAATGTTTTTCTTCTTGTAGGGAACAGTTTTTAAAAGTAAACAAAAGTGAATTTAGAATATAATTTTTGTTATATTGAACTTAAATATAGAATCAGCAAACAGCTGGTCTGATGAAAGAGTCAGTTTTTTATGTGAATCCCACTCATGAAAGGTTATAATTGTAAATCTATCATGTTTTAGTACCATTGGGTGGACTAAGGGTTAGATAATGGTTTGCCTGCATGGAGACTAGATGTGTACATTTTTACTCTCAAAACATTTTTCTTCACAGATTCATTAATTTCTTGATATGACAGCAGATTCTGCTGTCATACCAAGAAATTAATGAAGATCCCTTCAGTCACTAGTTTTACTAGTGAAGAATTTAGTCAGATGCAGTCTATTAATCCATTCAACTTGCTGTATCCCATCTGATCTTGATCAGCCTGTTTGGCTCCATCAGTGGTATATGAATCCCTGTGATCATAAGTTCTAAAACACCATAAAAAAGTACCTATTGATCATCATTTACCTGGGGAGGGATACATATTTTCATATTCCTTTACTACATAATATGACAAATTTTACTAGGTTTACGAAGACAAAAAAAGATCGGTTAAGTGTTAAGGAAGAAGTTGCATGATAAACAATTAAATATGTTGCAGGTTTCATTCATTTCCCATTCTTCTCAGTTCCTCTTTTTTTCATTGCAAACAACAAAAGTATGTCAATTTTTTTCTCATGCAACTTACATTGAAACTCTGTTTTCACTTTTTTATTTCTTGGATATACTGGACACATGCATGTACAGTACAAGATTTTTTTTATTCACTTGTTTTTGCATTATCTGTTCCACATTGTATTTTATTTTGTTACATTTTTAATGGTGTGATTGTTAAAAGCAACATTCAGTCACCACTAAAAATCGATTTTTAATTATTTTGTGTGCATGAGCATATATGCACATCTGAAAAAAATAAACCAGTCTCATGTTTATGAAATAAACAATAAAATTGATTAATTGAAGTCCATGTCTTTTGTTATGAAATACTTAATTTGATAAAGGATCAATGAATATAGATTAAGAAAAACATGTTGTGCTATTACACTAACTAAAGTTATTATAAAAAATGCCATTTGTTACATGTTTTATTGTTATGGTTTGTTGTTTCATGAAATTTACTTTACAGGCAGAAGATCATGACAAATTAGAAGAAATAAGGAAAGCAGAAGAAAAAATTAAAAAACTGCAAAATCTATTTAATGGTTTAAAGTTTTTCTTAAATAGAGAAGTACCTAGAGAGTCTCTAGTATTTATAATCAGGTAAAGTTTTTGGTATACTTTCTGCATGCGTGCTGCATTAATAAAAGTATTTGTATTTTCTGTTGCCATCACCAAGTGAGTCAAGTCATTTAGTACTGTGGGTGGGCAAGTTATCTTAGGCCTCCAATGTAGATAATCACTAGGCTCTGCATGTATCTCAAATATGTAACTGAATTCAAGAGGGCATATATCAGAATTTCATTTACCTCTATAGTTACATATAGAAATATGTAACTGTGTAGTGAAAATTACGTAAATTTGTGGCAAGCAAAAGGTAGAATATGTGTTAATTCAGAATGATTGGCTATGGACATTTGATGGTTTGTAAAGTGCAGCTGTGTTTATATACTCTTAAAGAGATGGTTTGGCATCAGCCTTATATCTACACATGCAAGGTATGTATGTGTGGTGCAGTATGAATATAATAGTTCAGATTTCTGTTTCTTTTTTATGTGAATCCCACACACAAAAGGTTATAAACATATAGTACATCAGTACTGTGATTGGAATAAATGGTTTTCTTCTTCCAAAACCAGAAGATAAACCCAAACATTTTTTTAACATATCTTAACCAACACCTTACCTTTTGTTTTGTCATAAAGAAAAACAAGTCTCAACCCCCTCCCTTTCCTTGCACTCTAGTTACTCATTTACTTTATGCAGTTTTTACATTTCCTAACAGATCTTTCTCTTTCATTAAGAAACTTGCCCACACCAATGGGTATGTCAATCATCTTTCGTATCATCTCTCCCAGCATATGCTGGATTAGTAAAAATTATCCGATGGTAGAACCATCTGCTCAGATCATCATCATCATCATCATCAAATTATTGCCATGTACCCTCAAGGGGTGTACAGGATATGACAGTACTACATGAAAAAATTACATCATTACTAACTTCCTACCTACAATTTTCCTCCAAATCAGTCTGTTACTTGTCAAGACTCCAACATTATCAGATCTTATATTTCTATCGTCTAAGGCACTTTGTATCGTATAAATCCACCTATATCTTGGTCTTCCTCTGGGTCGTTTTCCTGCAAACCTGACAGAGAACACTTGTTTTGCTAATCTTTCCTCTCCCATTCTATTTAAGTGACCATACCACCTGAGATTAGCTCTGCTAAAGCATTCCTGGATGCTGACAATGTCAAGTTCTTTCCTAATATCCTCATTTTTAATATGATATTGCCATTGATGCCATCTGTTCACGCCTCGAATCTTTCTCAGGACTCTCATATCTGCGGTCTCTAGTCTTTGGTCAAGTGTTTTACTTCTGACCCAGCTCTCAGATCCATAAGTTAAAATTGGTTTGAACACAGTCTTGTATACAGCTAATTTAGTGTTCCGACTAATTTCTTTCTTATTCCATATGAATTTATTCAATTGACTTCCCACGATACCAGCTTTGCTGATTCTGTTGTCTATTTCTATATTTAGTTTACCATCTTCAGTAAAAATTGTGCCTAAGTAGCTGAAATGTTTTACTTGTTCCACAGGTTCTCCATTCACAACATTTTCAATGATTCTGCCTATTTTCATTGTCTTTGTCTTTTTATTGCTGACCTTCATACCATATCTATTACAACAGCTATTCAATTTAGTCAGAGAATCTTGCAGACTTGTAGCGGATTTATTTAGAAGTATAACATCATCCGCATAAAGCAAAGAGCTGACATTAACATCTCCAATTTTGATATCAGGTTTAATACCACATTCCTTCATAATGTGATCCATATAGATAATGAATAACAGAGGGGATAATGTACATCCTTGTCTCACACCAGATTTAACATTAAACCATCTTCCTGTACTTCCTTCAATTCTAACTGCTAACTCACAACTCAAATAAACACTAAGTATTGCTTGATATAATGCCCCATTGACACCATATAACTGCAGTGTATTGAATAGCTTCTCTCTTGGCACCTTGTCATATGCCTTTTCCAAATCGACAAAACTTAAATACAGATCTTTGTTATATTTCCATGCTTTCTCGACTATTTGTCGTAAAGTGAAGATCTGATCCTGACAGCCTCTATTTGGCCTGAATCCAGCTTGTTCTTCACCAAGCTTTTCTTCCACAATTCTTCTCAACCGTTTCTCAAGTATACTTGCATAGATCTTGCCAGGAACACTCAGTAGGGAAATAAATCTGTAATTCTCACATTCAGTTTTATTTCCCTTTTTATATATGGGTACTATGATAGCTCTACTCCAATCATCGGGAATTCGTCCCTCTGTCCAGGCTTTTTGAACTATGCAGTGCAGCAACTGTAAGACTCTTATACCACCATACTTCAGCATTTCTGGTCGAATATCATCTACTCCTGCTGCCTTTCCACATTTCAAACCTTTGATGGCTTTTTCTACTTCAAGTATGGATATGTATTCCTGACTGCATGCCTGGTCAGTGTTTTTTTATCACTGTGCTGTCATCACTGCTTGTTTCATTTAGCAGTTTTTCAAAGTAATTACTCCATACTTCAAGGATATCTTTTTCTCCTGTTTTCATTTCACCTTTATCATCTCTAATTCCTTTTACAGCACTCTTTCCTCCATTCCTAAGCCTCTTCAACAACCTCCAGAAAATTTTGCCACCTTCTTGATATTTATTTTCTATATTCTTGCCAAAGTCCTCCCATGACTTTTGTTTAGCTAGTTTTACACACTGTTTAGCTTTCTTACATTTGTCTCTGTATTCTGTAAGAGTAAAAGCTGACTTATTTGCCAGCAACTTTTGATATGCTTTCTTCTTTTCCTTCACTGCCTCTTTAACTTCCTGTGTCCACCAGGGAGTTCTGATTTTTTTATCCTTGCACACAACCTCACCACATGCCTCTCTGGCAGAATCAATCAATGTTTCCTTCAGAGTTTGCCACTGAATCTCCAAGGTTTGATTCCTGTTCTCAAACTCTTTCATTTTCTTTTCAATAATATTTCTGTATTTTAGTCTACAGTTCACATCTGAGAGCTGCTCAACTTTTATTCGCTTTAAAACTCTCTTACATGTTATTCTTTTCTATATGAAATTCAATTTTATCCTGCTCAAGACTAAATAGTGATCACTTCCAATTTCAAATCCTCTGAACACTCTGGTGTCCTGCACCAGGGAGAAAACATCACTATCAACAATAACATAGTCAATGAGACTTTTCTTATTCCTAGCCTCTTCTCTCTTCTCTCCATGTGAATTTGTGCACATTTTTATGTTGGAACATGGTGTTAGTAATAACCAGTCCATGTCCTGAGCAGAAATCCAACAGATATTTGCCATTATTATTAGCTTTGCTCTTTTCTCCAAATTTTCCCAAAATATTTTTGTATGTCTCACAATCATTTCCTACTCTACTATTTAGATCCCCAACAAGGACCAACTTTTCCTTTTTCATTGTGTCAGTTGCTTTTTCTAAAGCGTCAAAAAATTCCTCCACTTCTACCTTAGTAGAACCTTCTGTGGGACCATAGGCACAAATAAGTCTCATTGTCCAGTTCCCCATTCTCATATTTGCCCACATTACTCTACTTGAGACTGACTGCCATTCAAGAAGATTAGCCTCGTATTTTGTGTTGAATACTATGGCTACTCCTTCTTTTCCTTGATTGTCATTGCCTGAATATAACATTTTGTATTTATTGCTCAGAAAGATCTCGCCAGTTTTGGTCTTTTTTTGTTTCAGTCACCCCTATTATGTCGATCTGGTACTTATCTAATTCCTCAGCTAGCTCCATTTCTTTGCCATTCAGGCTTCTTACGTTGATAGTACCGATCTTTAACTCTGGTGATGTTGAGTTGGGGTTTGTTTTCAGATTTGTTCCAGTAGCTGACTTTTCGCTGTTCGCCCTGGTTCCCTGGCGAAAACAACGGGGGCCTTGTTTAACCGGGCGACGCCCAAGCCGGCATGAAATTTTGTCATGTTGTACCATCATTTTTTATTTTGGTTTAACCAATAAGAATACAATTTGGTCGGCTAAATCCCAAATTGCCAGCATATCCTCGTTCGTTCAGTATCAAAGTATATACCCAACAGGGTGCACCACGAGAAGGTGAGGATTGGACATTAGGTCAGAAGCCCTGGTCGGTTCTCCGCATTCCTTTAAAGGCTATGTGGAGGTCTCCTCTCAGTTATACAGCTTTGACCCTTAAGCACCCCTGACCCTTAAGCACCCCCAGCCTAACTACTAAAATCAACATCTATGGCACCTTGTTAGTCAATGCCTCCCACTAGTGAAATCAACAAAGTTATGCTCTTCACCCAAAATCCAAATCATAAGATTGTAGTCTGAGCTGCCAAGAGAAGAATAGACATCTGCAGTGTATTATTTGATATTCTTTGATAGTTGGACTGTTTATGTTATGTCATTGCTAATAGCAAATACCTCAGCATTCCTATCAGTAATTGGTGAAGAGAAGCTAGTTTGTGTTGTGGATGTTGAGACTCCACAGGAAGAGCACCTCACTGTTTGGGTATTGGGGTAGAAAATCAAATATTAGATAGGGTAATCAAATAGGTCAAAGTGGTTATCAAAATATATTTAGAAAGTGATAAAGGATATGATCTGAAGCTCTGCTTTAGAGACCAAACATGGAACTTGTTCATACCACATCACATCCAGTGAACACTAGGTCACCTGAGGTTCTTTTGTAATAACATATTTTACCACGAGAGGAGGAAGTTGGTATTTGAGTGAGAGAGCTAAACCAGATCAGGAACATTGGGATTCTCTAAATGCTTTCCACCAGTTTCTTATCCTATTTGGTCATCATCATCATCATCAAATTCCTGCCATGTACTCTCAAGGGGTGTACAGGATATGACAGTACTACATGAAAAAATTACATCATTACTAACTTCCTATCTACAATTTTCCTCCAAATCAGTCTGTTACTTGTCAAGACTCCAACATTATCAGATCTTATATTTCTATCGTTTAAGGCACTTTGTACCGTATCAATCCACCTATATCTTGGTCTTCCTCTGGGTCGTTTTCCTGCCAACCTGGCAGAGAACACTTGTTTTGCTAATCTTTCCTCTTCCAATCTATTTAAGTGACCATACCACCTGAGATTAGCTCTGCTAACACATTCCTGGATGCTGACAATGTCAAGTTCTTTCCTAATATCCTCATTTTTAATATGATATTGCCATTGATGCCATCTGTTCACGCCTCTAATCTTTCTCAGGACTCTCATATCTGCTGTCTCTAGTCTTTGGTCAAGTGTTTTACTTCTGACCCACCTCTCAGATCCATAAGTTAAAACTGGTTTGAACACTGTCTTGTATACAGCTAATTTAGTGTTCAGACTAATTTCTCTCTTATTCCATATGAATTTATTCAATTGACTTCAAACCATACCAGTTTTGCTGATTCTGTTGTCTATTTCTATATTTAATTTACCATTTTCACTAAAATTCGTGCCTAAGTAGCTGAAATATTTTACTTGTTCCACAGGATCTCCATTCACCACAGTTGACATTTTCAATGATTCTGCCTATTTTCATTGTCTTTGTCTTTTTAATGCTGACCTTCATACCATATATGTTACAACAGCTATTCAATTTAGTCAGAGAATCTTGCAGACTTGAAGCGGATTTATTTAGAAGTATAACATCATCCGCATAAAGCAAAGAGCTGACATTAACATCTCCAATTTTGATATCAGGTTTAATACCACATTTCTTCATAATGTGATCCATATAGATAATGAGTAACAGAGGGGATAATGTACATCCTTGTCTCGCACCAGATTTAACATTAAACCATCTTCCTGTACTTCCTTCAATTCTGACTTACAACTCAAATACAGACTAAGTATTGCTTGATATAATGCCCCATTGACACCATATAACTGCAGCGTATTGAATAGCTTCTCTCTTGGCACCTTGTCATATGCCTTTTCCAAATCGACAAAACTTAAATAGAGATCTCTGTTATATTCCCATATTTTCTCGACTATTTGTCGTAAAGTGAAGATCTGATCCTGACAGCCTCTATTTGGTCTGATCCAGCATGTTCTTCACCAAGCTTTTCTTCCACAATTCTTCTCAACCGTTTCTCAAGTATACTTGCATAGATCTTGCCAGGAACACTCAGTAGGGAAATACCTCTGTAATTCTCACATTCAGTTTTATTTCCCTTTTTATATATGGGTACTATGAGAGCTCTACTCCAATCATCGGGAATTCGTCCCTCTGTCCAGGCTTTCTGAACTATGCAGTGCAGCCACTGTAAGACTTTTATACCACCATACTTCAGCATTTCTAGTTGAATATCATCTACTCCTGCTGCCTTTCCACATTTCAAACCTTTGATGGCTTTTTCTACTTCAAGTATGGATATGTATTCCTGACTGCATGCCTGGTCACTGTTTTTTATCACTGTGCTGTCGTCACTGCTTGTTTCATTTAGCAGTTTTTCAAAGTAATTACTCCACACTTCAAGGATATCTTTTTCTCCTGTTTTTATGTCACCTTTATCATCTCTAACTCCTTATACAGCACTCTTTCCTTTCCTAAGCTTCTTCAACAACCACCAGAATATTTTGCCACCTTCTTGATATTTATTTTCTATATTCTTGCCAAAGTCCTCCCATGACTTTTGTTTAGCTAGTTTTACACACTGTTTAGCTTTCTTACATTTGTCTCTGTATTCTGTAAGAGTAAAAGCTGACTTATTTGCCAGGAACTTTTGATATGCTTTCTTCTTTTCCTTCACTGTCTCTTTAACTTCCTGTGTCCACCAGGGAGTTCTGATTTTTTTTATCCTTGCACACAACCTCACCACATGCCTCTCTGGCAGAATCAATCAATGTTTTCTTCAGAGTTTGCCACTGAATCTCCAAGGTTTGATTCCTGTTCTCAAACTCTTTCATTTTCTTTTCAATAATCTTTCTGTATTTTAGTCTACAGTTCACACCTGAGAGCTGCTCAACTTTTATTCGCTTTAAAACTTTCTTACATGTTATTCTTTTCAATATGAAATTCAATTTTATCCTGCTCAAGACTAAATAGTGATCACTTCCAATATCAAATCCTCTGTACACTCTGGTGTCCTGCACCAGGGAGAAAACATCACTATCAACAATAACATAGTCAATGAGACTTTTCTTATTCCTAGCCTCTTCTCTCCATGTGAATTTGTGCACATTTTTATGTTGGAACATGGTGTTAGTAATAACCAGTCCATGTCCTGAGCAGAAATCCAACAGATATTTGCCATTATTCTTAGCTTTGCTCTTTTCTCCAAATTTTCCCAAAATATTTTTGTATGTCTCACAATCATTTCCTACTCTGCTATTTAGATCCCCAACAAGGACCAACTTTTCCTTTTTCATTGTGTCAGTTGCTTTTTCTGAAGCCTCAAAAAATTACTCCACTTCTATCTTAGTAGAACCTTCTGTGGGATCATAGGCACAAATTAGTCTCATTGTCCAGTTCCCCATTCTCATATTTGCCCACATTACTCTATTTGAGACTGACTGCCATTCAAGAAGATTAGCCTCATATTTTGTGTTGAATACTATGGCTACTCCTTCTTTTCCTTTATTGTCATTGCCTGAATATAACATTTTGTATTTATTGCTCAGAAAGATCTCACCAGTTTTGGTCTTTTTTGTTTCAGTCACCCCTATTATGTCGATCTGGTACTTATCTAATTCCTCAGCTAGCTCCATTTCTTTGCCATTCAGGCTTCTTATGTTGATAGTACGGATCTTTAACTCTGGTGGTGTTGAGTTGAGGTTTATTTTCAGATTTGTTCCAGTAGCTGACTTTTCGCTTTTTTCGCTTTTCGCTCATTTTTTATTTTGGTTTAACCAATAAGAATACAATTTGGTCGGCTAAATCCCACATTGCCAGCCCATCCTCGTTCGTTCAGTATCAAAGTAGATAACCAACAGAGTGCACCATGAGAAGATGAGGATTGGACATTATGTCAGAAGCCCTGGTTGGTTCTCCGCATTCCTTTAAAGGCTATGTGGAGGTCTCCTCTCAGTTATACAGCTTTGATCCTTAAGCTCCCCATCCTATTTGGTTTTGGTCTTAATTCAGCAAACCTGCCCACACCTGTTCTAACATTCCATTAAAGTCGATCTGCTCCATGTATTTTTAAGTTGGCTAAGCTTCCTCTTTCCTTGTTTATTCCATTCTAGAAGTATACTGTACAGATAGCAGTTTATGAATGTTTGTAGCTTTCTTTGTATTTTCTTTGAAATCAATCACATTTCACACCCACATAAAAGAAGTAATTTAATATATGCATTAAGTATTTTTATTTTTGTATCTGTGTGAATATTTTTCATTTTCCATACTCTACTAAGTTTAGCACATGCATTTCGTGCCTTTTGAATCCTTACATCATCTCTAGTTGCTTCTCCATCCTCCTATAAAACACTGCTGAAATGTGTAAAATTTGAAACAGCTTGTTTTTTCATTTTTAATTGTGCTTGATACCTTGTTGTCCATATTGATTCTCATTTCTTTCATTTTGATGTATTTATTTTCAGGCCAATTCTTCAGTGATTCTTCTTGTGATGTCAAAAAAAAAGAAAAAAAATTAGCTAATGCCTTTTATTCCCTTATAAGGAGTAGGTGAGGCTGTTTTAGCTCTGTTTAACTTTTGGAGACTGAGTGGGCAGTTCAATCTCCACTGGCAGCCAATCAAAGATAGTGGGCCCAAGACTGTCACTAATTATAAGCAACATCCGATGAAGAGATGACTGACATGCGATTGGTACCACCTTGTGTCTAAGGTGTTAGACACACTGTTTGTTTTTTCATTTTAACTTAGAGCAAACAGATATACCACATTTACAGTATAATATTCTATTTGAACTTGTTTTTAAATGAAAAAAATGCAATATCTCAAAGCATCTAAAATGAATAGGTGAGATACTTTAAGAAATATTACTTAGTATTAGATTTTGAAGTAGGAAAAATGTATGTGTGTCTCTGTCTTTTATTCTGAACAAGTGTGGCTTCTACAATCGAATTTCTTGTGTTTCCAGGAGGGGGGGGGGAACTCACCTATGCCAGAGATTGACCAACTCAGGAACCAGTCAAAGAGAGGTTTAGGAAAAGTTCCTCTGGTCATCGACTAGACTAGAACTTTCTTCAGGCAGCATAACACAGGTGGCACAAATGCCATTTTCACTGAGCTACACAGGCTTCTTGTAATGTTCGTTTATTTTGGATATTTGCATGTCTGTGAGCAATTAGGCATACATCATCTGCATAGCCTGGATCACCCAGAGTTTTATTTCTTTTCTATGATATTCCTCTGGTATGTGTCATTCCTGTCTGTTCAACAAGGTGATCTGGCACAGTATAAATAATAACGGAGATATCGGACATTCTTGTCATACTCCAGATACAGTTTGAAAAGGCTGTTTCTCGTATCCATCGTGCAGCGCCTGGCATTGGAATGTATTATATTCTTTCCTTTATGGAGTTAATAAACTCCATAATATTATCTTCTGTGGCAATACTTCAGGCAATGTCAATCAAGGAAAAGAAGGAGTAGCCATAGTATTCAACACAAAATACGAGGCTAATCTTCTTGAATGGCAGTCGGTCTCAAGTAGAGTAATGTGGGCAAATATGAGAATGGGGAACTGGACAATGAGACTTATTTGTGCCTATGGTCCCACAGAAGGTTCTACTAAGGTAGAGGTGGAGGAATTTTTTGAGGCTATAGAAAAAGAAACTGACACAATGAAAAAGGAAAAGTTGGTCCTTGTTGGGGATCTAAATAGCAGAGTAGGAAATGATTGTGAGACATACAAAAATATTTTGGGAAAATTTGGAGAAAAGAGCAAAGCTAATAATAATGGCAAACATCTGTTGGATTTCTGCTCAGGACATGGACTGGTTATTACTAACACCATGTTCCAACATGAGACTTATTTGTGCCTATGGTCCCACAGAAGGTTCTACTAAGGTAGAAGTGGAGGAATTTTTTGAGGCTTTAGAAAAAGCAACTGACACAATGAAAAAGGAAAAGTTGATCCTTGTTGGGGATCTAAATAGTAGAGTAGGAAATGATTGTGAGACATACAAAAATATTTTGGGAAAATTTGGAGAAAAGAGCAAAGCTAATAATAATGGCAAATATCTGTTGGATTTCTGCTCAGGACATGGACTGGTTATTACTAACACCATGTTCCAACATAAAAATGTGCACAAATTCACATGGAGAGAAGAGGCTAGGAATAAGAAAAGTCTCATTGACTATGTTATTGTTGATAGTGATGTTTTCTCCCTGGTGCAGGACACCAGAGTGTACAGAGGATTTGAAATTGGAAGTGATCACTATTTAGTCTTGAGCAGGATAAAATTGAATTTCATATTGAAAAGAATAACATGTAAGAAAGTTTTAAAGCGAATAAAAGTTGAGCAGCTCTCAGATGTAAACTGTAGACTAAAATACAGAAATATTATTGAAAAGAAAATGAAAGAGTTTGAGAACAGGAATCAAACCTTGGAGATTCAGTGGCAAACTCTGAAGGAAACATTGATTGATTCTGCCAGAGAGGCATGTGGTGAGGTTGTGTGCAAAGATAAAAAAATCAGAACTCCCTGGTGGACACAGGAAGTTAAAGAGGCAGTGAAGGAAAAGAAGAAAGCATATCAAAAGTTCCTGGCAAATAAGTCAGCTTTTACTCTTACAGAATACAGAGACAAATGTAAGAAAGCTAAACAGTGTGTAAAACTAGCTAAACAAAAGTCATGGGAGGACTTTCGCAAGAATATAGAAAATAAATATCAAGAAGGTGGCAAAATATTCTGGAGGTTGTTGAAGAAGCTTAGGAATGGAGGAAAGAGTGCTGTAAAAGGAATTAGAGATGATAAAGGTGAAATGAAAACAGGAGAAAAAGATATCCTTGAAGTATGGAGTAATTACTTTGAAAAACTGCTAAATGAAACAAGCAGTGATGACAGCACAGTGATAAAAAACACTGACCAGGCATGCAGTCAGGAATACATATCCATACTTGAAGTAGAAAAAGCCATCAAAGGCTTGAAATGTGGAAAGGCAGCAGGAGTAGATGATATTCGACCAGAAATGCTGAAGTATGGTGGTATAAGAGTCTTACAGTGGCTGCACTGCATAGTTCAGAAAGTCTGGACAGAGGGACGAATTCCCGATGATTGGAGTAGAGCTCTCATAGTACCCATATATAAAAAGGGAAATAAAACTGAATGTGAGAATTACAGAGGTATTTCCCTACTGAGTGTTCCTGGCAAGATCTATGCAAGTATACTTGAGAAACGGTTGAGAAGAATTGTGGAAGAAAAGCTTGGTGAAGAACAAGCTGGATTCAGGCCAAATAGAGGCTGTCAGGATCAGATCTTCACTTTACGACAAATAGTCGAGAAAGCATGGGAATATAACAAAGATCTGTATTTAAGTTCTGTCGATTTGGAAAAGGCATATGACAAGGTGCCAAGAGAGAAGCTATTCAATACGCTGCAGTTATATGGTGTCAATGGGGCATTATATCAAGCAATACTTAGTCTTTATTTGAGTTGTGAGTCAGCAGTTAGAATTGAAGGAAGTACAGGAAGATCGTTTAATGTTAAATCTGGTGTGAGACAAGGATGTACATTATCCCCTCTGTTATTCATTATCTATATGGATCACATTATGAAGGAATGTGGTATTAAACCTGATATCAAAATTGGAGATGTTAATGTCAGCTCTTTGCTTTATGCGGATGATGTTATACTTCTAAATAAATCCGCTACAAGTCTGCAAGATTCTCTGACTAAATTGAATAGCTGTTGTAATAGATATGGTATGAAGGTCAGCAATAAAAAGACAAAGACAATGAAAATAGGCAGAATCATTGAAAATGTCAACTGTGTTGTGAATGGAGAACCTGTGGAACAAGTAAAACATTTCAGCTACTTAGGCACAATTTTTACTGAAGATGGTAAACTAAATATAGAAATAGACAACAGAATCAGCAAAGCTGGTATGGTGGGAAGTCAATTGTATAAATTCATATGGAATAAGAAAGAAATTAGTTGGAACACTAAATTAGCTGTATACAAGACTGTGTTCAAACCAATTTTAACTTATGGATCTGAGAGCTGGGTCAGAAGTAAAACACTTGACCAAAGACTAGAAACCGCAGATATGAGAGTCCTGAGAAAGATTAGAGGTGTGAACAGATGGCATCAATGGCAATATCATATTAAAAATGAGGATATTAGGAAAGAACTTGACATTGTCAGCATCCAGGAATGCGTTAGCAGAGCTAATCTCAGATGGTATGTTCACTTAAATAGAATGGGAGAGGAAAGATTAGCAAAACAAGTGTTCTCTGCCAGGTTGGCAGGAAAACGACCCAGAGGAAGACCAAGATATAGGTGGATTGATACGGTACAAAGTGCCTTAGACGATAGAAATATAAGATCTGATAATGTTGGAGTCTTGACAAGTAACAGACTGATTTGGAGGAAAATTGTAGATAGGAAGTTAGTAATGATGTAATTTTTTCATGTAGTACTGTCATATCCTGTACACCCCTTGAGGGTACATGGCAGGAATTTGATGATGATGATGATGATGTTCCAACATAAAAATGTGCACAAATTCACATGGAGAGAAGAGGCTAGGAATAAGAAAAGTCTCATTGACTATGTTATTGTTGATAGTGATGTTTTCTCCCTGGTGCAGGACACCAGAGTGTACAGAGGATTTGAAATTGGAAGTGATCACTATTTAGTCTTGAACAGGATAAAATTGAATTTCATATTCAAAAGAATAACATGTAAGAAAGTTTTAAAGCGAATAAAAGTTGAGCAGCCCTCAGATGTGAACTATAGACTAAAATACAGAAAGATTATTGAAGAAAAAATGAAAGAGTTTGAGAACAGGAATCAAACCTTGGAGATTCAGTGGCAAACTCTGAAGAAAACATTGATTGATTCTGCCAGAGAGGCATGTGGTCAGGTTGTGTGCAAGGATTAAAAAAATCAGAACTCCCTGGTGGACACAGGAAGTTAAAGAGGCAGTGAAGGAAAAGAAGAAAGCATATCAAAAGTTCCTGTCAAATAAGTCAGCATGTGCTCTTAGAGAATATAGAGACAAATGCAAGAATACTAAACACTGTGTAAAACTAGCTAAACAAAAGTCATGGGAGGACTTTGGCAAGAATATAGAAAATAAATATCAAGAAGGTGGCAAAATATTCTGGTGGTTGTTGAAGAAGCTTAGGAATGGAGAAAAGAGTGCTGTAAAAGGAGTTAGAGATGATAAAGGTGGCATGAAAACAGGAGATAAAGATATCCTTGAAGTACTTTGAAAAACTGCTAAATGAAACAAGCAGTGATGACAGCACAGTGATAAAAAACACTGACCAGGCATGCAGTCAGGAATACATAACCATACTTGAAGTAGAAAAAAAACCATCAAAGGCTTGAAACGTGGAAAGGCAGCAGTAGTAGATGATATTCGACCAGAAATGCTGAAGTATGGTGGTATAAAACTCTTGCAGTTGCTGCACTGCATAGTTCAGAAAGCCTGGACAGATGGACAAATTCCCGATGATTGGAGTAGAGCTCTCATAGTACCCATATATAAAAAGGGAAATAAAACTGAATGTGAGAATTACAGAGGTATTTCCCTACTGAGTGTTCCTGGCAAGATCTATGCAAGTATACTTGAGAAACGGTTGAGAAGAATTGTGGAAGAAAAGCTTGGTGAAGAACATGCTGGATCAGACCAAATAGAGGCTGTCAGGATCAGATCTTCACTTTACGACAAATAGTCGAGAAAATATGGGAATATAACAGAGATCTCTATTTAAGTTTTGTCGATTTGGAAAAGGCATATGACAAGGTGCCGAGAGAAGCTATTCAATACGCTGCAGTTATATGGTGTCAATGGGGCATTATATCAAGCAATACTTAGTCTTTATTTGAGTTGTAAGTCAGCAGTTAGAATTGAAGGAAGTACAGGAAGATGGTTTAATGTTAAATCTGGTGTGAGACAAGGATGTACGTTATCCCCTCTGTTATTCATTATCTATATGGATCACATTATGAAGGAAAGTGGTATTAAACCTGATATCAAAATTGGAGATGTTAATGTCAGCTCTTTGCTTTATGCGGATGATGTTATACTTCTAAATAAATCCGCTACAAGTCTGCAAGATTCTCTGACTAAATTGAATACCTGTTGTAATAGATATGGTATGAAGGTCAGCAATAAAAAGACAAAGAAATAGGCAGAATCATTGAAAATGTTAACTGTGTTGTGAATGGAGAACTTGTGGAACAAGTAAAACATTTCAGCTACTTAGGTACGATTTTTACTGAAGATGGTAAATTAAATATAGAAATAGACAACAGAATCAGCAAAGCTGGTATGGTGGGAAGTCAATTGAATAAATTCATATGGAATAAGAGAGAAATTAGTCTGAACACTAAATTAGCTGTATACAAGACTGTGTTCAAACCAGTTTTAACTTATGGATCTGAGAGGTGGGTCAGAAGTAAAACACTTGACCAAAGACTAGAGACCGCAGATGTGAGAGTCCTGAGAAAGATTAGAGGCGTGAACAGATGGCATCAATGGCAATATCATATTAAAAACGAGGATATTAGGAAAGAACTTGACATTGTCAGCATCCAGGAATGTGTTAGCAGATTAGCAGAGCTAATCTCAGGTGGTATGGTCACTTAAATAGAATGGGAGAGAAAAGATTAGCAAAACAAGTGTTCTCTGCCAGGTTGGCAGGAAAACGACCCAGAGGAAGACCAAGATATAGGTGGATTGATACGGTACAAAGTGCCTTAAACGATAGAAATATAAGATCTGATAATGTTGCGCGTCTTGACAAGTAACAGATCGATTTGGAAGAAAATTGTAGATAGGAAGTCAGTAACGATTTTAATAATTTTTTTCATGTAGTACTGTCGTATCCTGTACACTCCTTGAGGGTACATGGCAGGAATTTAATGATGGTGGTGGTGGCAATACTTAGTTTTGAAGTGAACTTCACACACAATTTCTAGCAGTGGATCGAAGGTTTTTTCATAATCCACAAACAGCAAATATAAACAAGTTAAAGTTTATACAAATATAAAGTTAAAGGCTGTTAAACTTTTCCTCTTCTTCAAAGGGTACTTTCTCAGTTGGGGCATAGTACTGAACAACTGTTAGCCTTCCAAATTTAGTTTTAAAATTTGCTTTTATTGTTAGTTCTGAAACTGGTTCCCACCTAATCATTGCTTGACTCAATCTTTTGCTCCCGAGGAGGATTGCATGTGTATCAGTTATATTAGGCATCCATGAATAAAGAAATACATTCCCATTGGGACAATTTATTCTACCATTACATCTTATTTCGCTAACTCCTAATAATTCAATCTTATATTTTTTTCCATCTCCTTTCTTAGTTGTGTTACTTTTCCTGTTGTCAGTGCCTTGACATTCCATTGGTTGATTTGTGTCCTAAGTTTCCAAGCTCTAATTGTTATCAAGGAGTTTATCTGATTTTTGCATTTATCTGACTTGA
This sequence comes from Typopeltis vanoorti, assembly GCF_054136105.1. Lineage (NCBI taxonomy): Eukaryota > Metazoa > Arthropoda > Arachnida > Uropygi > Thelyphonidae > Typopeltis > Typopeltis vanoorti. The sequence continues at coordinate 91,317,236 of NC_143568.1, forward strand.
AAACAATATTTACATTTTTTGAGACTTGTGCAGGTTATTAGCCCACAGAGTTCCTATCCTGGTGGTAGGGCTGCTACTTCAGCAACCAGACATGCATTTTATACACAAGCATTTCATCTTGTGCAAACGTTTCAGCTGTATTACCCTCAGGTGAGGTCACCTGAGGCTCTCTTGTAATAACATATTCTACCATGAGAGGAGAAAGTTGGCATTTGAGTGAGAGAGGCTAAACCTCTCTCTCTCTATGTTCACTCGGCAACTACAGATGCTGTATGGTCACTCCGATGCTTGATGATGTTTCACACCAGGCCTTGCCATGTAGTCCTATTGTTTGCTTTTCTGGCAGCCTCAACTCTCTGAAGATCAGTCACTCCACACATGCCATCCATCCATCTCATTGATAGCCTACCCCTGCCTCTTTTTCCAGGAACTTTACCTTCTATTACTGTTCTGAGAAGTCCTCCTTCCATCCTTTCTATGTGTCCAAAATATTTTAACTTTCTTCTGTCAATATCCTTAAGGAGCCTTAAAGTTCTACTAATCTTTTCTAACACCCATTCATTTGTACGCCTTTCAGTATATGATATCCTCAACAGCCTTCTGTAACACCACATCTCTAAAGCAGATATCCGTTTCTTATCTGACTTCTTTAGGTTCCAAGTCTCACATCGACATAATAGGGGTGACTGAAACAAAAAAGACCAAAACTGGTGAGATCTTTCTGAGCAATAAATACAAAATGTTATATTCAGGCAATGACAATCAAGGAAAAGAAGGAGTAGCCATAGTATTCAACACAAAATACGAGGCTAATCTTCTTGAATGGCAGTCAGTCTCAAGTAGAGTAATGTGGGCAAATATGAGAATGGGGAACTGGACAATGAGACTTATTTGTGCCTATGGTCCCACAGAAGGTTCTACTAAGGTAGAAGTGGAGGAATTTTTTGAGGCTTTAGAAAAAGCAACTGACAAAATGAAAAAGGAAAAGTTGGTCCTTGTTGGGGATCTAAATAGTAGAGTAGGAAATGATTGTGAGACATACAAAAATATTTTGGGAAAATTTGGAGAAAAGAGCAAAGCTAATAATAACGGCAAATATCTGTTGGATTTCTGCTCAGGACATGGACTGGTTATTACTAACACCATGTTCCAACATAAAAATGTGCACAAATTCACATGGAGAGAAGAGGCTAGGAATAAGAAAAGTCTCATTGACTATGTTATTGTTGATGGTGATGTTTTCTCCCTGGTGCAGGACACCAGAGTGTACAGAGGATTTGAAATTGGAAGTGATCACTATTTAGTCTTGAGCAGGATAAAATTGAACTTCATATTGAAAAGAATAACATGTAAGAAAGTTTTAAAGCGAATAAAAGTTGAGCAGCTCTCAGATGTGAACTGTAGACTAAAATACAGAAATATTATTGAAAAGAAAATGAAAGAGTTTGAGAACAGGAATCAAACCTTGGAGATTCAGTGGCAAACTCTGAAGGAAACATTGATTGATTCTGCCAGAGAGGCATGTGGTGAGGTTGTGTGCAAGGATAAAAAAATCAGAACTCCCTGGTGGACACAGGAAGTTAAAGAGGCAGTGAAGGTAAAGAAGAAAGCATATCAAAAGTTCCTGGCAAATAAGTCAGCTTTTACTCTTACAGAATACAGAGACAAATGTAAGAAAGCTAAACAGTGTGTAAAACTAGCTAAACAAAAGTCATGGGAGGACTTTGGCAAGAATATAGAAAATAAATATCAAGAAGGTGGCAAAATTTTCTGGAGGTTGTTGAAGAAGCTTAGGAATGGAGGAAAGAGTGCTGTAAAAGGAATTAGAGATGATAAAGGTGAAATGAAAACAGGAGAAAAAGATATCCTTGAAGTATGGAGTAATTACTTTGAAAAACTGCTAAATGAAACAAGCAGTGATGACAGCACAGTGATAAAAAACACTGACCAGGCATGCAGTCAGGAATACATATCCATACTTGAAGTAGAAAAAGCCATCAAAGGCTTGAAATGTGGAAAGGCAGCAGGAGTAGATGATATTCGACCAGAAATGCTGAAGTATGGTGGTATAAGAGTCTTACAGTGGCTGCACTGCATAGTTCAGAAAGCCTGGACAGAGGGACGAATTCCCGATGATTGGAGTAGAGCTCTCATAGTACCCATATATAAAAAGGGAAATAAAACTGAATGTGAGAATTACAGAGGTATTTCCCTACTGAGTGTTCCTGGCAAGATCTATGCAAGTATACTTGAGAAACGGTTGAGAAGAATTGTGGAAGAAAAGCTTGGTGAAGAACAAGCTGGATTCAGGACAAATAGAGGCTGTCAGGATCAGATCTTCACTTTACGACAAATAGTTGAGCAATCATGGGAATATAATAAAGATATGTATTTAAGTTTTGTCGATTTGGAAAAGGCATATGACAAGGTGCCAAGAGAGAAGCTATTCAATACGCTGCAGTTATATGGTGTCAATGGGGCATTATATCAAGCAATACTTAGTCTTTATTTGAGTTGTGAGTCAGCAGTTAGAATTGAAGGAAGTACAGGAAGATCGTTTAATGTTAAATCTGGTGTGAGACAAGGATGTACATTATCCCCTCTGTTATTCATTATCTATATGGATCACATTATGAAGGAATGTGGTATTAAACCTGATATCAAAATTGGAGATGTTAATGTCAGCTCTTTGCTTTATGCGGATGATGTTATACTTCTAAATAAATCCGCTACAAGTCTGCAAGATTCTCTGACTAAATTGAATAGCTGTTGTAATAGATATGGTATGAAGGTCAGCAATAAAAAGACAAAGACAATGAAAATAGGCAGAATCATTGAAAATGTCAACTGTGTTGTGAATGGAGAACCTGTGGAACAAGTAAAACATTTCAGCTACTTAGGCACAATTTTTACTGAAGATGGTAAACTAAATATAGAAATAGACAACAGAATCAGCAAAGCTAGTATGGTGGGAAGTCAATTGTATAAATTCATATGGAATAAGAAAGAAATTAGTTGGAACACTAAATTAGCTGTATACAAGACTGTGTTCAAACCAATTTTAACTTATGGATCTGAGAGCTGGGTCAGAAGTAAAACACTTGACCAAAGACTAGAAACCGCAGATATGAGAGTCCTGAGAAAGATTAGAGGTGTGAACAGATGGCATCAATGGCAATATCATATTAAAAATGAGGATATTAGGAAAGAACTTGACATTGTCAGCATCCAGGAATGCGTTAGCAGAGCTAATCTCAGATGGTATGTTCACTTAAATAGAATGGGAGAGGAAAGATTAGCAAAACAAGTGTTCTCTGCCAGGTTGGCAGGAAAACGACCCAGAGGAAGACCAAGATATAGGTGGATTGATACGGTACAAAGTGCCTTAGACGATAGAAATATAAGATCTGATAATGTTGGAGTCTTGACAAGTAACAGACTGATTTGGAGGAAAATTGTAGATAGGAAGTTAGTAATGATGTAATTTTTTCATGTAGTACTGTCATATCCTGTACACCCCTTGAGGGTACATGGCAGGAATTTGATGATGATGATGATGATGTTCCAACATAAAAATGTGCACAAATTCACATGGAGAGAAGAGGCTAGGAATAAGAAAAGTCTCATTGACTATGTTATTGTTGATAGTGATGTTTTCTCCCTGGTGCAGGACACCAGAGTGTACAGAGGATTTGAAATTGGAAGTGATCACTATTTAGTCTTGAACAGGATAAAATTGAATTTCATATTCAAAAGAATAACATGTAAGAAAGTTTTAAAGCGAATAAAAGTTGAGCAGCCCTCAGATGTGAACTATAGACTAAAATACAGAAAGATTATTGAAGAAAAAATGAAAGAGTTTGAGAACAGGAATCAAACCTTGGAGATTCAGTGGCAAACTCTGAAGAAAACATTGATTGATTCTGCCAGAGAGGCATGTGGTCAGGTTGTGTGCAAGGATTAAAAAAATCAGAACTCCCTGGTGGACACAGGAAGTTAAAGAGGCAGTGAAGGAAAAGAAGAAAGCATATCAAAAGTTCCTGTCAAATAAGTCAGCATGTGCTCTTAGAGAATATAGAGACAAATGCAAGAATACTAAACACTGTGTAAAACTAGCTAAACAAAAGTCATGGGAGGACTTTGGCAAGAATATAGAAAATAAATATCAAGAAGGTGGCAAAATATTCTGGTGGTTGTTGAAGAAGCTTAGGAATGGAGAAAAGAGTGCTGTAAAAGGAGTTAGAGATGATAAAGGTGGCATGAAAACAGGAGATAAAGATATCCTTGAAGTACTTTGAAAAACTGCTAAATGAAACAAGCAGTGATGACAGCACAGTGATAAAAAACACTGACCAGGCATGCAGTCAGGAATACATAACCATACTTGAAGTAGAAAAAAACCATCAAAGGCTTGAAACGTGGAAAGGCAGCAGTAGTAGATGATATTCGACCAGAAATGCTGAAGTATGGTGGTATAAAACTCTTGCAGTTGCTGCACTGCATAGTTCAGAAAGCCTGGACAGATGGACAAATTCCCGATGATTGGAGTAGAGCTCTCATAGTACCCATATATAAAAAGGGAAATAAAACTGAATGTGAGAATTACAGAGGTATTTCCCTACTGAGTGTTCCTGGCAAGATCTATGCAAGTATACTTGAGAAACGGTTGAGAAGAATTGTGGAAGAAAAGCTTGGTGAAGAACATGCTGGATCAGACCAAATAGAGGCTGTCAGGATCAGATCTTCACTTTACGACAAATAGTCGAGAAAATATGGGAATATAACAGAGATCTCTATTTAAGTTTTGTCGATTTGGAAAAGGCATATGACAAGGTGCCGAGAGAAGCTATTCAATACGCTGCAGTTATATGGTGTCAATGGGGCATTATATCAAGCAATACTTAGTCTTTATTTGAGTTGTAAGTCAGCAGTTAGAATTGAAGGAAGTACAGGAAGATGGTTTAATGTTAAATCTGGTGTGAGACAAGGATGTACGTTATCCCCTCTGTTATTCATTATCTATATGGATCACATTATGAAGGAAAGTGGTATTAAACCTGATATCAAAATTGGAGATGTTAATGTCAGCTCTTTGCTTTATGCGGATGATGTTATACTTCTAAATAAATCCGCTACAAGTCTGCAAGATTCTCTGACTAAATTGAATACCTGTTGTAATAGATATGGTATGAAGGTCAGCAATAAAAAGACAAAGAAATAGGCAGAATCATTGAAAATGTTAACTGTGTTGTGAATGGAGAACTTGTGGAACAAGTAAAACATTTCAGCTACTTAGGTACGATTTTTACTGAAGATGGTAAATTAAATATAGAAATAGACAACAGAATCAGCAAAGCTGGTATGGTGGGAAGTCAATTGAATAAATTCATATGGAATAAGAGAGAAATTAGTCTGAACACTAAATTAGCTGTATACAAGACTGTGTTCAAACCAGTTTTAACTTATGGATCTGAGAGGTGGGTCAGAAGTAAAACACTTGACCAAAGACTAGAGACCGCAGATGTGAGAGTCCTGAGAAAGATTAGAGGCGTGAACAGATGGCATCAATGGCAATATCATATTAAAAACGAGGATATTAGGAAAGAACTTGACATTGTCAGCATCCAGGAATGTGTTAGCAGATTAGCAGAGCTAATCTCAGGTGGTATGGTCACTTAAATAGAATGGGAGAGAAAAGATTAGCAAAACAAGTGTTCTCTGCCAGGTTGGCAGGAAAACGACCCAGAGGAAGACCAAGATATAGGTGGATTGATACGGTACAAAGTGCCTTAAACGATAGAAATATAAGATCTGATAATGTTGCGCGTCTTGACAAGTAACAGATCGATTTGGAAGAAAATTGTAGATAGGAAGTCAGTAACGATTTTAATAATTTTTTTCATGTAGTACTGTCGTATCCTGTACACTCCTTGAGGGTACATGGCAGGAATTTAATGATGGTGGTGGTGGCAATACTTAGTTTTGAAGTGAACTTCACACACAATTTCTAGCAGTGGATCGAAGGTTTTTTCATAATCCACAAACAGCAAATATAAACAAGTTAAAGTTTATACAAATATAAAGTTAAAGGCTGTTAAACTTTTCCTCTTCTTCAAAGGGTACTTTCTCAGTTGGGGCATAGTACTGAACAACTGTTAGCCTTCCAAATTTAGTTTTAAAATTTGCTTTTATTGTTAGTTCTGAAACTGGTTCCCACCTAATCATTGCTTGACTCAATCTTTTGCTCCCGAGGAGGATTGCATGTGTATCAGTTATATTAGGCATCCATGAATAAAGAAATACATTCCCATTGGGACAATTTATTCTACCATTACATCTTATTTCGCTAACTCCTAATAATTCAATCTTATATTTTTTTCCATCTCCTTTCTTAGTTGTGTTACTTTTCCTGTTGTCAGTGCCTTGACATTCCATTGGTTGATTTGTGTCCTAAGTTTCCAAGCTCTAATTGTTATCAAGGAGTTTATCTGATTTTTGCATTTATCTGACTTGAAAACAATATTTACATTTTTTGAGACTTGTGCAGGTTATTAGCCCACAGAGTTCCTATCCTGGTGGTAGGGCTGCTACTTCAGCAACCAGACATGCATTTTATACACAAGCATTTCATCTTGTGCAAACGTTTCAGCTGTATTACCCTCAGGTGAGGTCACCTGAGGCTCTCTTGTAATAACATATTCTACCATGAGAGGAGAAAGTTGGCATTTGAGTGAGAGAGGCTAAACCTCTCTCTCTCTATGTTCACTCGGCAACTACAGATGCTGTATGGTCACTCCGATGCTTGATGATGTTTCACACCAGGCCTTGCCATGTAGTCCTATTGTTTGCTTTTCTGGCAGCCTCAACTCTCTGAAGATCAGTCACTCCACACATGCCATCCATCCATCTCATTGATAGCCTACCCCTGCCTCTTTTTCCAGGAACTTTACCTTCTATTACTGTTCTGAGAAGTCCTCCTTCCATCCTTTCTATGTGTCCAAAATATTTTAACTTTCTTCTGTCAATATCCTTAAGGAGCCTTAAAGTTCTACTAATCTTTTCTAACACCCATTCATTTGTACGCCTTTCAGTATATGATATCCTCAACAGCCTTCTGTAACACCACATCTCTAAAGCAGATATCCGTTTCTTATCTGACTTCTTTAGGTTCCAAGTCTCACATCGACATAATAGGGGTGACTGAAACAAAAAAGACCAAAACTGGTGAGATCTTTCTGAGCAATAAATACAAAATGTTATATTCAGGCAATGACAATCAAGGAAAAGAAGGAGTAGCCATAGTATTCAACACAAAATACGAGGCTAATCTTCTTGAATGGCAGTCAGTCTCAAGTAGAGTAATGTGGGCAAATATGAGAATGGGGAACTGGACAATGAGACTTATTTGTGCCTATGGTCCCACAGAAGGTTCTACTAAGGTAGAAGTGGAGGAATTTTTTGAGGCTTTAGAAAAAGCAACTGACAAAATGAAAAAGGAAAAGTTGGTCCTTGTTGGGGATCTAAATAGTAGAGTAGGAAATGATTGTGAGACATACAAAAATATTTTGGGAAAATTTGGAGAAAAGAGCAAAGCTAATAATAACGGCAAATATCTGTTGGATTTCTGCTCAGGACATGGACTGGTTATTACTAACACCATGTTCCAACATAAAAATGTGCACAAATTCACATGGAGAGAAGAGGCTAGGAATAAGAAAAGTCTCATTGACTATGTTATTGTTGATGGTGATGTTTTCTCCCTGGTGCAGGACACCAGAGTGTACAGAGGATTTGAAATTGGAAGTGATCACTATTTAGTCTTGAGCAGGATAAAATTGAACTTCATATTGAAAAGAATAACATGTAAGAAAGTTTTAAAGCGAATAAAAGTTGAGCAGCTCTCAGATGTGAACTGTAGACTAAAATACAGAAATATTATTGAAAAGAAAATGAAAGAGTTTGAGAACAGGAATCAAACCTTGGAGATTCAGTGGCAAACTCTGAAGGAAACATTGATTGATTCTGCCAGAGAGGCATGTGGTGAGGTTGTGTGCAAGGATAAAAAAATCAGAACTCCCTGGTGGACACAGGAAGTTAAAGAGGCAGTGAAGGTAAAGAAGAAAGCATATCAAAAGTTCCTGGCAAATAAGTCAGCTTTTACTCTTACAGAATACAGAGACAAATGTAAGAAAGCTAAACAGTGTGTAAAACTAGCTAAACAAAAGTCATGGGAGGACTTTGGCAAGAATATAGAAAATAAATATCAAGAAGGTGGCAAAATTTTCTGGAGGTTGTTGAAGAAGCTTAGGAATGGAGGAAAGAGTGCTGTAAAAGGAATTAGAGATGATAAAGGTGAAATGAAAACAGGAGAAAAAGATATCCTTGAAGTATGGAGTAATTACTTTGAAAAACTGCTAAATGAAACAAGCAGTGATGACAGCACAGTGATAAAAAACACTGACCAGGCATGCAGTCAGGAATACATATCCATACTTGAAGTAGAAAAAGCCATCAAAGGCTTGAAATGTGGAAAGGCAGCAGGAGTAGATGATATTCGACCAGAAATGCTGAAGTATGGTGGTATAAGAGTCTTACAGTGGCTGCACTGCATAGTTCAGAAAGCCTGGACAGAGGGACGAATTCCCGATGATTGGAGTAGAGCTCTCATAGTACCCATATATAAAAAGGGAAATAAAACTGAATGTGAGAATTACAGAGGTATTTCCCTACTGAGTGTTCCTGGCAAGATCTATGCAAGTATACTTGAGAAACGGTTGAGAAGAATTGTGGAAGAAAAGCTTGGTGAAGAACAAGCTGGATTCAGGACAAATAGAGGCTGTCAGGATCAGATCTTCACTTTACGACAAATAGTTGAGCAATCATGGGAATATAATAAAGATATGTATTTAAGTTTTGTCGATTTGGAAAAGGCATATGACAAGGTGCCAAGAGAGAAGCTATTCAATACGCTGCAGTTATATGGTGTCAATGGGGCATTATATCAAGCAATACTTAGTCTTTATTTGAGTTGTGAGTCAGCAGTTAGAATTGAAGGAAGTACAGGAAGATCGTTTAATGTTAAATCTGGTGTGAGACAAGGATGTACATTATCCCCTCTGTTATTCATTATCTATATGGATCACATTATGAAGGAATGTGGTATTAAACCTGATATCAAAATTGGAGATGTTAATGTCAGCTCTTTGCTTTATGCGGATGATGTTATACTTCTAAATAAATCCGCTACAAGTCTGCAAGATTCTCTGACTAAATTGAATAGCTGTTGTAATAGATATGGTATGAAGGTCAGCAATAAAAAGACAAAGACAATGAAAATAGGCAGAATCATTGAAAATGTCAACTGTGTTGTGAATGGAGAACCTGTGGAACAAGTAAAACATTTCAGCTACTTAGGCACAATTTTTACTGAAGATGGTAAACTAAATATAGAAATAGACAACAGAATCAGCAAAGCTGATATCGTGGGAAGTCAACTGAATAAATTCATATGGAATAAGAAAGAAATTAGTCGGAACACTAAATTAGCTGTATACAAGACTGTGCTCAAACCAATTTTAACTTATGGATCTGAGAGCTGGGTCAGAAGTAAAACACTTGACCAAAGACTAGAGACCGCAGATATGAGAGTCCTGAGAAAGATTAGAGGTGTGAACAGATGGCATCAATGGCAATATCATATTAAAAATGAGGATATTAGGAAAGAACTTGACATTGTCAGCATCCAGGAATGCGTTAGCAGAGCTTATCTCAGATGGTATGGTCACTTAAATAGAATGGGAGAGGAAAGATTAGCAAAACAAGTGTTCTCTGCCAGGTTGGCAGGAAAACGACCCAGAGGAAGACCAAGATATAGGTGGATTGATACGGTACAAAGTGCCTTAGGCGATAGAAATATAAGATCTGATAATGTTGGAGTCTTGACAAGTAACAGATCGATTTGGAGGAAAATTGTAGATAGGAAGTTAGTAATGATGTAGTTTTTTCATGTAGTACCGTCATATCCTGTACACCCCTTGAGGGTACATGGCAGGAATTTGATGATGATGTCTCACATCCATAAGTCACTGTTGGAAAAACAACTGCATCTAAAATCCTCAATTCGTTCCCATGGAGATAGATCCATCCTTCCAGATTTTAGACAGGTCCTTGACTGTTGTTTTAGCCATTCTTAACTTTTTTCTGACATTTTCTGAACAGCAATTCTTCACATTAATAATGGATCCCAGGTAGTCAAACTTGCTGACTTCCTCAATTCTTTCTCCATTAAGATGCACTTGTTTCTCAAGAGCTTCTCTGTTTGTTTTTCCTTTGAGAACCATGATCTTTGTCTTGCTAGAATTGAGTTGAAGTCCTCTGTTAACATTGATCTTGTTAACTTTGTCAAGAATTAGTCCTAGTTCTTCCATGTCATTACAAAGGAGTACTGTATCATCGGCGTACCCCAGATTACTGATCAGTCTACCTCCTATCGTAATTCCTGTCCTGAGCTCATCCAATGCATCACGCATGATGTCCTCTGCATATATACTAAACAAGTGAGGAGAAAGTAAATATCCTTGTCTAACTCCTTTTCCAACTTGAAACCAGTCAGTCAATCCAACACCTGTTCTTACTGTGGCTTCTTACTCCTTATACAAGTTGGCTATCAACCTGGTAGTGT